>NC_134825.1:158262255-158623811 GCF_004210375.1 Tachypleus tridentatus | reverse complement strand
GCTGTTCACAATAGGTATTTACTGGTTATCCTATCTAAGCTAGCTATTTATTCTAATAGTACTTACTGGTTATCCTATCTACGTTAGCTATTTATTCTAATAGTAATTACTGGTTATCTATCTAAGCTAATTATTTATTCTTTTTGTGAGTATTTACTGGTTATTCTATCTAAGCTAGCTATTTATTCTAATAGTACTTACTGGTTATCTATCTAAGCTAGTTATTTATTCTTAATAGTACTTACTGGTTATCTATTTAAGCTCGTTATTTATTCTAATAGTACTTACTGGTTATCCTATCTAGCGTTAGCTATTTATTCTAATATTTATTCTTAGTACTTACTGGTTATCTTATCTAAGCTAATTATTTATTCTTTTAGTATTTTACTGGTTATTCTATCTTTTAATTTACTGCTAGCTATTTATTCTAATAGTACTTTTACTGATTATCCTATCTAAGCTAGTTATTTATTCTAATAGTACTTACTGGTTATCCTATCTAAGCTCGTTATTTATTCTAATAGTACTTACTGGTTATGCTATCTAATCTAGCTATTTATTCTAATAGTACTTACTGGTTATGCTATTATAATCTAGCTATTTATTCTAACAGTACTTACTGGTTATCCTATCTACGTAAGCTATTTATTCTAATAGTACTTACTGGTTATTCTATCTAAGCTAACTTTGTTATTTATTCTTTTAATATTTACTGGTTATTCTATCTAAACTAGTTATTTATTCTTTAATATTTACTGGTTATTCTATCTAAGCTAGCTATTTATTCTAAATAGTACTTACTGGTTATTCCATCTAAGCTAGCTATTTATTCTAATAGTACTTCCTGGTTATCTATCTAAGCTAGTTATTTATTCTAATAGTACTTACTGGTTATCCTATCTAAACTAGTTATTTATTCTTTTAGTCTTTACTGGTTATTCTATCTAAACTAGCTACTTATTCTAACAGTACTTACTGGTTATCTTATCTACGTTAGCTATTTATTCTAATAGTACTTACTGGTTATCCTATCTAAGCTAATTATTTATTCTTTTAGTATTTACTGGTTATTCTATCTAAACTAGCTGAATTTATTCTAACAGTACTTACTGGTTAACCTATCTAAACTAGCTTATTTATTCTAATAATACTTACTGGTTATCCTATCTAAACTAAGTTATTTATTCTTTTAGTATTTACTGGTTATTCTATCTAAACTAGCTACTTATTCTAACAGTACTTACTGGTTATCCTATCTAAACAAGCTATTTATTCTAATAATACTTACTGGTTATCCTATCTAAACTAGTTATTTATTCTTTTAGTATTTACTGGTTATTTAATCTAAGCTAGCTACTTATTCTAACAGTACTTACTGGTTATCCTATCTAAACTAGCTATTTATTCTAATAGTACTTACTGGTTATCCTATCTAAACTGGTTATTTATTCTTTTAGTATTTACTGGTTATCCTATCTAAGCTAGTTATTTATTCTAATAGTACTTACTCATTATCCTATCTACGTTAGCTATTTATTCTAATAGTACTTACTGGTTATCCTATCTAAGCTAGTTATTTATTCTAATAGTACTTACTGGTTATCCTATCTAAGCAAAGTTATTTATTCTTATAGTACTTACTGGTTATCCTATCTAAACTAGCTATTTATTCTAATAATACTTACTGGTTATCCTATCGAAACTGGTTATTTATTCTTTTAATATTTACTGATTATCCTATCTAAGCTAGCTATTTATTCTAATAGTACTTACTGGTTATCCTATCTAAGCTCGTTATTTATTCTAATAGTATTTACTGGTTATCCTATCTACGTTAGCTATTTATTCTAATAGTACTTACTGGTTATCCTATCTAAGCTAATTATTTATTCTTTTAGTATTTACTGGTTATTCTATCTAAGCTAGCTATTTATTCTAATAGTACTTACTGGTTATTCTATCTAATCTAGCTATTTATTCTAATAGTACTTACTCATTATCCTATCTACGTTACCTATTTATTCTAATAGTACTTACTGGTTATCCTATCTAAGCTAGTTATTTATTCTAATAGTACTTACTGGTTATCCTATCTAAGTAAGTTATTTATTCTTATAGTACTTACTGGTTATCCTATCTAAACTAGCTATTTATTCTAATAATACTTACTGGTTATCCTATCTAAACTGGTTATTTATTCTTTTAATATTTACTGGTTATCCTATCTAAGCTAGCTATTTATTCTAATAGTACTTACTGGTTATCCTATCTAAGCTCGTTATTTATTCTAATAGTATTTACTGGTTATCCTATCTACTTTGGCTATTTATTCTAATAGTACTTACTGGTTATCCTATCTATGCTAATTATTTATTCTTTTTTAGTATTTACTGGTTATTCTATCTAAGCTAGCTATTTATTCTAATAGTACTTTACTGGTTATTCTATCTAATCTAGCTATTTATTCTAATAGTACTTACTGGTTATGCTATCTAATCTCGCTATTTATTCTAACAGTACTTACTGGTTATTCTATCTAAACTAGTTATTTATTCTTTTGATATTTACTGGTTATTCTATCTAAGCTAGTTATTTATTCTTTCAGTATTTACTGGTTATTTTATCTAAACTAGCTACTTATTCTAACAGTACTTACTGGTTATCCTATCTAAACTAGCTATTTATTCTAATAATACTTACTGGTTATCCTATCTAAACTAGTTATTTATTCTTTTAGTATTTACTGGTTATTCTATCTAAACTAGCTACTTATTCTAACAGTACTTACTGGTTATCCTATCTACGTTAGCTATTTATTCTAATAGTACTTACTGGTTATCCTATCTAAGCTAGTTATTTATTCTTTTAGTATTTACTGGTTATTCTATCTAAACTAGCTACTTATTCTAACAGTACTTACTGGTTATCCTATCTAAACTAGCTATTTATTCTTTTAGTACTTACTGGTTATCCTATCTAAGCTAGTTATTTATTCTTTTAGTATTTACTGGTTATTCTATCTAAACTAGCTATTTATTCTAACAGTACTTACTGGTTATCTATCTAAACTAGCTATTTATTCTAATAATACTTACTGGTTATCCTATCTAAACTAGTTATTTATTCTTTTAGTATTTACTGGTTATTCTATCTAAACTAGCTACTTATTCTAACAGTACTTACTGGTTATCCTATCTAAACTAGCTATTTATTCTTTTAGTATTTACTGGTTATTCTATCTAAACTAGCTACTTATTCTAACAGTACTTACTGGTTATCCTATCTACGTTAGCTATTTATTCTAATAGTACTTACTGGTTATCCTATCTAAACTAGTTATTTATTCTTTTAGTATTTACTGGTTATCCTATCTAAGCTAGTTATTTATTCTAATAGTACTTACTGGTTATCCTATCTAAGTTAGCTATTTATTCTAATAGTACTTACTGGTTATCCTATCTAAGCTAATTATTTATTCTTTTAGTATTTACTGGTTATTCTATCTAAGCTAGCTATTTATTCTAATAGTACTTACTGGTTATTCTATCTAAGCTAGTTATTTATTCTAATAGTACTTACTGGTTATCCTATCTAAGCTAGCTATTTATTCTAATAGTACTTACTGGTTATCCTATCTAAGCTAATTATTTATTCTTTTAGTATTTACTGGTTTATTCTATCTAAGCTAGCTATTTATTCTAATAGTACTTACTGGTTATCCTATCTAAGCTAGTTATTTATTCTAATAGTACTTACTGGTTATCCTATCTACGTTAGCTATTTATTCTAATAGTACTTACTGGTTATCCTATCTACGTTAGCTATTTATTCTAATAGTACTTACTGGTTATCCTATCTAAGCTAATTATTTATTCTTTTAGTATTTACTGGTTATTCTATCTAAGCTAGCTATTTATTCTAATAGTACTTACTGGTTATCCTATCTAAGCTAGTTATTTATTCTAATAGTACTTACTGGTTATCCTATCTAAGCTAATTATTTATTCTTTTAGTATTTACTGGTTATTCTATCTAAGCTAGCTATTTATTCTAATAGTACTTACTGGTTATCCTATCTACGTTAGCTATTTATTCTAATAGTACTTACTGGTTATCCTATCTAAGCTAATTATTTATTCTTTTAGTATTTACTGGTTATTCTATCTAAGCTAGCTATTTATTCTAATAGTACTTACTGGTTATCCTATCTAAGCTAGTTATTTATTCTAACAGTACTTACTGGTTATCCTATCTACGTTAGCTATTTATTCTAATAGTACTTACTGGTTATCCTATCTAAGCTAATTATTTATTCTTTTAGTATTTACTGGTTATTCTATCTAAGCTAGCTATTTATTCTAATAGTACTTACTGGTTATCCTATCTAAGCTAGTTATTTATTCTAATAGTACTTACTGGTTATTCTATCTAAGCTAGTTATTTATTCTTTTAGTATTTACTGGTTATCCTATCTAAGCTAATTATTTATTCTTTTAGTATTTACTGGTTATTCTATCTAAGCTAGCTATTTATTCTAATAGTACTTACTGGTTATCCTATCTAAGCTAATTATTTATTCTAATAGTACTTACTGGTTATCCTATCTAAGCTAATTATTTATTCTTTTAGTATTTACTGGTTATTCTATCTAAGCTAGCTATTTATTCTAATAGTACTTACTGGTTATCCTATCTAAGCTAGCTATTTATTCTAATAGTACTTACTGGTTATCCTATCTACGTTAGCTATTTATTCTAATAGTACTTACTGGTTATCCTATCTAAGCTAATTATTTATTCTTTTAGTATTTACTGGTTATTCTATCTAAGCTAGCTATTTATTCTAATAGTACTTACTGGTTATCCTATCTAAGCTAGTTATTTATTCTAATAGTACTTACTGGTTATCCTATTTAAGCTAGTTATTTATTCTAATAGTACTTACTGGTTATCCTATCTACGTTAGCTATTTATTCTAATAGTACTTACTGGTTATCCTATCTAAGCTAATTATTTATTCTTTTAGTATTTACTGGTTATTCTATCTAAACTAGCTATTTATTCTAATAGTACTTACTGGTTATTCTATCTAATCTAGCTATTTATTCTAATAGTACTTACTGGTTATCCTATCTAATCTAGCTATTTATTCTAATAGTACTTACTGGTTATCCTATTTAATCTAGCTATTTATTCTAATAGTACTTACTGGTTATCCTATCTACGTTAGCTATTTATTCTAATAGTACTTACTGGTTATTCTATCTAAGCTAGTTATTTATTCTTTTAATATTTACTGGTTATTCTATCTAAGCTAGTTATTTATTCTTTTAATATTTACTGGTTATTCTATCTAAGCTAGCTATTTATTCTAACAGTACTTACTGGTTATTCCATCTAAGCTAGCTATTTATTCTAATAGTACTTACTGGTTATCCTATCTAAGCTAGTTATTTATTCTAATAGTACTTACTGGTTATCCTATCTAAACTAGTTATTTATTCTTTTAGTATTTACTGGTTATTCTATCTAAACTAGCTACTTATTTTAACAGTACTTACTGGTTATCCTATCTAAACTAGCTATTTATTCTAATAATACTTACTGGTTATCCTATCTAAACTAGTTATTTATTCTTTTAGTATTTACTGGTTATTCTATCTAAACTAGCTACTTATTCTAACAGTACTTACTGGTTATCTTATCTACGTTAGCTATTTATTCTAATAGTACTTACTGGTTATCCTATCTAAGCTAATTATTTATTCTTTTAGTATTTACTGGTTATTCTATCTAAACTAGCTACTTATTCTAACAGTACTTACTGGTTATCCTATCTAAACTAGCTATTTATTCTAATAATACTTACTGGTTATCCTATCTAAACTAGTTATTTATTCTTTTAGTATTTACTGGTTATTCTATCTAAACTAGCTACTTATTCTAACAGTACTTACTGGTTATCCTATCTAAACTAGCTATTTATTCTAATAATACTTACTGGTTATCCTATCTAAACTAGTTATTTATTCTTTTAGTATTTACTGGTTATTCTATCTAAACTAGCTACTTATTCTAACAGTACTTACTGGTTATCCTATCTAAACTAGCTATTTATTCTAATAATACTTACTGGTTATCCTATCTAAACTAGTTATTTATTCTTTTAGTATTTACTGGTTATCCTATCTAAGCTAGTTATTTATTCTAATAGTACTTACTGGTTATCCTATCTACGTTAGCTATTTATTCTAATAGTACTTACTGGTTATCCTATCTAAGCTAGTTATTTATTCTAATAGTACTTACTGGTTATCCTATCTAAGCTAGTTATTTATTCTTATAGTACTTACTGGTTATCCTATCTAAACTAGCTATTTATTCTAATAGTACTTACTGGTTATCCTATCTAAACTGGTTATTTATTCTTTTAGTATTTACTGGTTATCCTATCTAAGCTAGCTATTTATTCTAATAGTACTTACTGGTTATCCTATCTAAGCTAGTTATTTATTCTAATAGTATTTACTGGTTATCCTATCTACGTTAGCTATTTATTCTAATAGTACTTACTGGTTATCCTATCTAAGCTAATTATTTATTCTTTTAGTATTTACTGGTTATTCTATCTAAGCTAGCTATTTATTCTAATAGTACTTACTGGTTATTCTATCTAATCTAGCTATTTATTCTAATAGTACTTACTGGTTATCCTATCTACGTTAGCTATTTATTCTAATAGTACTTACTGGTTATCCTATCTAAGCTAGTTATTTATTCTAATAGTACTTACTGGTTATCCTATCTAAGTAAGTTATTTATTCTAATAGTACTTACTGGTTATCCTATCTAAACTGGTTATTTATTCTTTTAATATTTACTGATTATCCTATCTAAGCTAGTTATTTATTCTAATAGTACTTACTGGTTATCCTATCTACGTTAGCTATTTATTCTAATAGTACTTACTGGTTATCCTATCTAAGCTAATTATTTATTCTTTTAGTATTTACTGGTTATTCTATCTAAGCTAGCTATTTATTCTAATAGTACTTACTGGTTATTCTATCTAAGCTAGTTATTTATTCTAATAGTACTTACTGGTTATCCTATCTACGTTAGCTATTTATTCTAATAGTACTTACTGGTTATCCTATCTAAGCTAATTATTTATTCTTTTAGTATTTACTGGTTATTCTATCTAAGCTAGCTATTTATTCTAATAGTACTTACTGGTTATCCTATCTAAGCTAGTTATTTATTCTAATAGTACTTACTGGTTATTCTATCTACGTTAGCTACTTATTCTAACAGTACTTACTGGTTATCCTATCTACGTTAGCTATTTATTCTAATAGTACTTACTGGTTATCCTATCTAAGCTAATTATTTATTCTTTTAGTATTTACTGGTTATTCTATCTAAGCTAGCTATTTATTCTAATAGTACTTACTGGTTATCCTATCTAAGCTAGTTATTTATTCTAATAGTACTTACTGGTTATCCTATCTAAGCTAATTATTTATTCTTTTAGTATTTACTGGTTATTCTATCTAAGCTAGCTATTTATTCTAATAGTACTTACTGGTTATCCTATCTACGTTAGCTATTTATTCTAATAGTACTTACTGGTTATCCTATCTAAGCTAATTATTTATGCTTTTAGTATTTACTGGTTATTCTATCTAAGCTAGCTATTTATTCTAATAGTACTTACTGGTTATCCTATCTAAGCTAATTATTTATTTTTTTTTAGTATTTACTGGTTATTCTATCTAAGCTAGCTATTTATTCTAATAGTACTTACTGGTTATCCTATCTAAGCTAGTTATTTATTCTAATAGTACTTACTGGTTATTCTATCTAAGCTAGTTATTTATTCTTTTAGTATTTACTGGTTATCCTATCTAAGCTAATTATTTATTCTTTTAGTATTTACTGGTTATTCTATCTAAGCTAGCTATTTATTCTAATAGTACTTACTGGTTATCCTATCTAAGCTAATCATTTATTCTAATAGTACTTACTGGTTATCCTATCTAAGCTAATTATTTATTCTTTTAGTATTTACTGGTTATTCTATCTAAGCTAGCTATTTATTCTAATGGTACTTACTGGTTATCCTATCTAAGCTAGCTATTTATTCTAATAGTACTTACTGGTTATCCTATCTACGTTAGCTATTTATTCTAATAGTACTTACTGGTTATCCTATCTAAGCTAATTATTTATTCTTTTAGTATTTACTGGTTATTCTATCTAAGCTAGCTATTTATTCTAATAGTACTTACTGGTTATCCTATCTAAGCTAGTTATTTATTCTAATAGTACTTACTGGTTATCCTATCTAAGCTCGTTATTTATTCTAATAGTACTTACTGGTTATCCTATCTACGTTAGCTATTTATTCTAATAGTACTTACTGGTTATCTTATCTAAGCTAATTATTTATTCTTTTTTTTACTGGTTATTCTATCTAAGCTAGCTATTTATTCTAATAGTACTTACTGGTTATTCTATCTAATCTAGCTATTTATTCTAATAGTACTTACTGGTTATCCTATCTAATCTAGCTATTTATTCTAATAGTACTTACTGGTTATGCTATTTAATCTAGCTATTTATTCTAATAGTACTTACTGGTTATCCTATCTACGTTAGCTATTTATTCTAATAGTACTTACTGGTTATTCTATCTAAGCTAGTTATTTATTCTTTTAATATTTACTGGTTATTCTATCTAAGCTAGTTATTTATTCTTTTAATATTTACTGGTTATTCTATCTAAGCTAGCTATTTATTCTAACAGTACTTACTGGTTATTCCATCTAAGCTAGCTATTTATTCTAATAGTACTTCCTGGTTATCCTATCTAAGCTAGTTATTTATTCTAATAGTACTTACTGGTTATCCTATCTAAACTAGTTATTTATTCTTTTAGTATTTACTGGTTATTCTATCTAAACTAGCTACTTATTTTAATAGTACTTACTGGTTATCCTATCTAAACTAGCTATTTATTCTAATAATACTTACTGGTTATCCTATCTAAACTAGTTATTTATTCTTTTAGTATTTACTGGTTATTCTATCTAAACTAGCTACTTATTCTAACAGTACTTACTGGTTATCTTATCTACGTTAGCTATTTATTCTAATAGTACTTACTGGTTATCCTATCTAAGCTAATTATTTATTCTTTTAGTATTTACTGGTTATTCTATCTAAACTAGCTACTTATTTTAACAGTACTTACTGGTTAACCTATCTAAACTAGCTATTTATTGTAATAATACTTACTGGTTATCCTATCTAAACTAGTTATTTATTCTTTTAGTATTTACTGGTTATTCTATCTAAACTAGCTACTTATTCTAACAGTACTTACTGGTTATCCTATCTAAACTAGCTATTTATTCTAATAATACTTACTGGTTATCCTATCTAAACTAGTTATTTATTCTTTTAGTATTTACTGGTTATTTATCTAAGCTAGCTACTTATTCTAACAGTACTTACTGGTTATCCTATCTAAACTAGCTATTTATTCTAATAATACTTACTGGTTATCCTATCTAAACTGGTTATTTATTCTTTTAATATTTACTGGTTATCCTATCTAAGCTAGTTATTTATTCTAATAGTACTTACTGGTTATCCTATCTACGTTAGCTATTTATTCTAATAGTACTTACTGGTTATCCTATCTAAGCTAGTTATTTATTCTAATAGTACTTACTGGTTATCCTATCTAAGCTAGTTATTTATTCTTATAGTACTTACTGGTTATCCTATCTAAACTAGCTATTTATTCTAATAGTACTTACTGGTTATCCTATCTAAACTGGTTATTTATTCTTTTAATATTTACTGGTTATCCTATCTAAGCTAGCTATTTATTCTAATAGTACTTACTGGTTATCCTATCTAAGCTAGTTATTTATTCTAATAGTATTTACTGGTTATCCTATCTACGTTAGCTATTTATTCTAATAGTACTTACTGGTTATCCTATCTAAGCTAATTTTTTATTCTTTTAGTATTTACTGGTTATTCTATCTAAGCTAGCTATTTATTCTAATAGTACTTACTGGTTATTCTATCTAATCTAGCTATTTATTCTAATAGTACTTACTGGTTATCCTATCTACGTTAGCTATTTATTCTAATAGTACTTACTGGTTATCCTATCTAAGCTAGTTATTTATTCTAATAGTACTTACTGGTTATCCTATCTAAGTAGTTATTTATTCTTATAGTACTTACTGGTTATCCTATCTAAACTAGCTATTTATTCTAATAGTACTTACTGGTTATCCTATCTAAACTGGTTATTTATTCTTTTAATATTTACTGATTATCCTATCTAAGCTAGCTATTTATTCTAATAGTACTTACTGGTTATCCTATCTAAGCTCGTTATTTATTCTAATAGTATTTACTGGTTATCCTATCTACTTTAGCTATTTATTCTAATAGTACTTACTGGTTATCCTATCTATGCTAATTATTTATTCTTTTAGTATTTACTGGTTATTCTATATAATCTAGCTATTTATTCTAATAGTACTTACTGGCTATGCTATCTAATCTCGCTATTTATTCTAACAGTACTTACTGGTTATTCTATCTAAGCTAGTTATTTATTCTAATAGTACTTACTGGTTATCCTATCTACGTTAGCTATTTATTCTAATAGTACTTACTGGTTATCCTATCTAAGCTAATTATTTATTCTTTTAGTATTTACTGGTTATTCTATCTAAGCTAGCTATTTATTCTAATAGTACTTACTGGTTATCCTATCTAAGCTAGTTATTTATTCTAATAGTACTTACTGGTTATTCTATCTACGTTAGCTATTTATTCTAATAGTACTTACTGGTTATCCTATCTACGTTAGCTATTTATTCTAATAGTACTTACTGGTTATCCTATCTAAGCTAATTATTTATTCTTTTAGTATTTACTGGTTATTCTATCTAAGCTAGCTATTTATTCTAATAGTACTTACTGGTTATCCTATCTAAGCTAGTTATTTATTCTAATAGTACTTACTGGTTATCCTATCTAAGCTAATTATTTATTCTTTTAGTATTTACTGGTTATTCTATCTAAGCTAGCTATTTATTCTAATAGTACTTACTGGTTATCCTATCTACGTTAGCTATTTATTCTAATAGTACTTACTGGTTATCCTATCTAAGCTAATTATTTATTCTTTTAGTATTTACTGGTTATTCTATCTAAGCTAGCTATTTATTCTAATAGTACTTACTGGTTATCCTATCTAAGCTCGTTATTTATTCTAACAGTACTTACTGGTTATCCTATCTACGTTAGATATTTATTCTAATAGTACTTACTGGTTATCCTATCTAAGCTAATTATTTATTTTTTTAGTATTTACTGGTTATTCTATCTAAGCTAGCTATTTATTCTAATAGTACTTACTGGTTATCCTATCTAAGCTAGTTATTTATTCTAATAGTACTTACTGGTTATTCTATCTAAGCTAGTTATTTATTCTTTTAGTATTTACTGGTTATCCTATCTAAGCTAATTATTTATTGTTTTAGTATTTACTGGTTATTCTATCTAAGCTAGCTATTTATTCTAATAGTACTTACTGGTTATCCTATCTAAGCTAATTATTTATTCTAATAGTACTTACTGGTTATCCTATCTAAGCTAATTATTTATTCTTTTAGTATTTACTGGTTATTCTATCTAAGCTAGCTATTTATTCTAATGGTACTTACTGGTTATCCTATCTAAGCTAGCTATTTATTCTAATAGTACTTACTGGTTATCCTATCTACGTTAGCTATTTATTCTAATAGTACTTACTGGTTATCCTATCTAAGCTAATTATTTATTCTTTTAGTATTTACTGGTTATTCTATCTAAGCTAGCTATTTATTCTAATAGTACTTACTGGTTATCCTATCTAAGCTAGTTATTTATTCTAATAGTACTTACTGGTTATCCTATCTAAGCTCGTTATTTATTCTAATAGTACTTACTGGTTATCCTATCTACGTTAGCTATTTATTCTAATAGTACTTACTGGTTATCCTATCTAAGCTAATTATTTATTCTTTTAGTATTTACTGGTTATTCTATCTAAGCTAGCTATTTATTCTAATAGTACTTACTGGTTATTCTATCTAATCTAGCTATTTATTCTAATAGTACTTACTGGTTATGCTATCTAATCTAGCTATTTATTCTAATAGTACTTACTGGTTATGCTATTTAATCTAGCTATTTATTCTAACAGTACTTACTGGTTATCCTATCTACGTTAGCTATTTATTCTAATAGTACTTACTGGTTATTCTATCTAAGCTAGTTATTTATTCTTTTAATATTTACTGGTTATTCTATCTAAGCTAGTTATTTATTCTTTTAATATTTACTGGTTATTCTATCTAAGCTAGCTATTTATTCTAACAGTACTTACTGGTTATTCCATCTAAGCTAGCTATTTATTCTAATAGTACTTCCTGGTTATCCTATCTAAGCTAGTTATTTATTCTAATAGTACTTACTGGTTATCCTATCTAAACTAGTTATTTATTCTAATAGTACTTACTGGTTATCCTATCTAAACTAGTTATTTATTCTTTTAGTATTTACTGGTTATTCTATCTAAACTAGCTACTTATTTTAACAGTACTTACTGGTTATCCTATCTAAACTAGCTATTTATTCTAATAATACTTACAGGTTATCCTATCTAAACTAGTTATTTATTCTTTTAGTATTTACTGGTTATTCTATCTAAACTAGCTACTTATTCTAACAGTACTTACTGGTTATCTTATCTACGTTAGCTATTTATTCTAATAGTACTTACTGGTTATCCTATCTAAACTAATTATTTATTCTTTTAGTATTTACTGGTTATTCTATCTAAACTAGCTACTTATTTTAACAGTACTTACTGGTTAACCTATCTAAACTAGCTATTTATTCTAATAATACTTACTGGTTATCCTATCTAAACTAGTTATTTATTCTTTTAGTATTTACTGGTTATTCTATCTAAACTAGCTACTTATTCTAACAGTACTTACTGGTTATCCTATCTAAACTAGCTATTTATTCTAATAATACTTACTGGTTATCCTATCTAAACTAGTTATTTATTCTTTTAGTATTTACTGGTTATTTAATCTAAGCTAGCTACTTATTCTAACAGTACTTACTGGTTATCCTATCTAAACTAGCTATTTATTCTAATAATACTTACTGGTTATCCTATCTAAACTGGTTATTTATTCTTTTAATATTTACTGATTATCCTATCTAAGCTAGTTATTTATTCTAATAGTACTTACTCATTATCCTATCTACGTTAGCTATTTATTCTAATAGTACTTACTGGTTATCCTATCTAAGCTAGTTATTTATTCTAATAGTACTTACTGGTTATCCTATCTAAGCAAGTTATTTATTCTTATAGTACTTACTGGTTATCCTATCTAAACTAGCTATTTATTCTAATAATACTTACTGGTTATCCTATCTAAACTGGTTATTTATTCTTTTAATATTTACTGATTATCCTATCTAAGCTAGCTATTTATTCTAATAGTACTTACTGGTTATCCTATCTAAGCTCGTTATTTATTCTAATAGTATTTACTGGTTATCCTATCTACGTTAGCTATTTATTCTAATAGTACTTACTGGTTATCCTATCTAAGCTAATTATTTATTCTTTTAGTATTTACTGGTTATTCTATCTAAGCTAGCTATTTATTCTAATAGTACTTACTGGTTATTCTATCTAATCTAGCTATTTATTCTAATAGTACTTACTCATTATCCTATCTACGTTAGCTATTTATTCTAATAGTACTTACTGGTTATCCTATCTAAGCTAGTTATTTATTCTAATAGTACTTACTGGTTATCCTATCTAAGTAAGTTATTTATTCTTATAGTACTTACTGGTTATCCTATCTAAACTAGCTATTTATTCTAATAATACTTACTGGTTATCCTATCTAAACTGGTTATTTATTCTTTTAATATTTACTGATTATCCTATCTAAGCTAGCTATTTATTCTAATAGTACTTACTGGTTATCCTATCTAAGCTCGTTATTTATTCTAATAGTATTTACTGGTTATCCTATCTACTTTAGCTATTTATTCTAATAGTACTTACTGGTTATCCTATCTATGCTAATTATTTATTCTTTTAGTATTTACTGGTTATTCTATCTGAGCTAGCTATTTATTCTAATAGTACTTACTGGTTATTCTATCTAATCTAGCTATTTATTCTAATAGTACTTACTGGTTATGCTATCTAATCTCTAGCTATTTATTCTAACAGTACTTACTGGTTATTCTATCTAAGCTAGTTATTTATTCTTTTGATATTTACTGGTTATTCTATCTAAGCTAGTTATTTATTCTTTCAGTATTTACTGGTTATTTTATCTAAACTAGCTACTTATTTTAACAGTACTTACTGGTTATCCTATCTAAACTAGCTATTTATTCTAACAGTACTTACTGGTTATCCTATCTACGTTAGCTATTTATTCTAATAGTACTTACTGGTTATCCTATCTAAGCTAGTTATTTATTCTTTTAGTACTTACTGGTTATCCTATCTAAGCTAGTTATTTATTCTTTTAGTATTTACTGGTTATTCTATCTAAACTAGCTACTTATTCTAACAGTACTTACTGGTTATCCTATCTAAACTATTTACTTATTCTAATAGTACTTACTGGTTATCCTATCTAAGCTAGTTATTTATTCTTTTAGTATTTACTGGTTATTCTATCTAAACTAGCTACTTATTCTAACAGTACTTACTGGTTACTCTATCTAAACTAGCTATTTATTCTAATAATACTTACTGGTTATCCTATTTAAACTAGTTATTTATTCTTTTAGTATTTACTGGTTATTCTATCTAAACTAGCTACTTATTCTAACAGTACTTACTGGTTATCCTATCTAAACTAGCTATTTATTCTTTTAGTATTTACTGGTTATTCTATCTAAACTAGCTACTTATTCTAACAGTACTTACTGGTTATCCTATCTACGTTAGCTATTTATTCTAATAGTACTTACTGGTTATTCTATCTAAACTGGTTATTTATTCTTTTAATATTTACTGATTATCCTATCTAAGCTAGTTATTTATTCTAATAGTACTTACTGGTTATCCTATCTACGTTAGCTATTTATTCTAATAGTACTTACTGGTTATCCTATCTAAGCTAATTATTTATTCTTTTAGTATTTACTGGTTATTCTATCTAAGCTAGCTATTTATTCTAATAGTACTTACTGGTTATTCTATCTAAGCTAGTTATTTATTCTAATAGTACTTACTGGTTATCCTATCTACGTTAGCTATTTATTCTAATAGTACTTACTGGTTATCCTATCTAAGCTAATTATTTATTCTTTTAGTATTTACTGGTTATTCTATCTAAGCTAGCTATTTATTCTAATAGTACTTACTGGTTATCCTATCTAAGCTAGTTATTTATTCTAATAGTACTTACTGGTTATTCTATCTACGTTAGCTATTTATTCTAATAGTACTTACTGGTTATCCTATCTAAGCTAATTATTTATTCTTTTAGTATTTACTGGTTATTCTATCTAAGCTAGCTATTTATTCTAATAGTACTTACTGGTTATCCTATCTAAGCTAGCTATTTATTCTAATAGTACTTACTGGTTATCCTATCTAAGCTCGTTATTTATTCTAATAGTACTTACTGGTTATCCTATCTAAGCTAATTATTTATTCTTTTAGTATTTACTGGTTATTCTATCTAAGCTAGCTATTTATTCTAATAGTACTTACTGGTTATCCTATCTACGTTAGCTATTTATTCTAATAGTACTTACTGGTTATCCTATCTAAGTTCGTTATTTATTCTAATATTTTACTGGTTATCCTATCTAATCTCGTTATTTATTCTAATAGTACTTACTGGTTATCCTATCTAAGCTCGTTATTTATTCTAATAGTACTTACTGGTTATCCTATCTAAGCTAATTATTTATTCTTTTAGTATTTACTGGTTATTCTATCTAAGCTAGCTATTTATTCTAATAGTATTTACTGGTTATCCTATCTACGTTAGCTATTTATTCTAATAGTACTTACTGGTTATCCTATCTAAGCTCGTTATTTATTCTAATAGTATTTACTGGTTATCCTATCTAAGCTCGTTATTTATTCTAATAGTACTTACTGGTTATCCTATCTAAGCTCGTTATTTATTCTAATAGTACTTACTGGTTTCCTATCTAAGCTCGTTATTTATTCTTTTAGTATTTACTGGTTATCCTATCTAAGCTAATTATTTATTCTTTTAGTATTTACTGGTTATTCTATCTAAGCTAGCTATTTATTCTAATAGTATTTACTGGTTATCCTATCTACGTTAGCTATTTATTCTAATAGTACTTACTGGTTATCCTATCTAAGCTAGTTATTTATTCTAATAGTATTTACTGGTTATCCTATCTAAGCTAGTTATTTATTCTAATAGTACTTACTGGTTATCCTATCTAAGCTCGTTATTTATTCTAATAGTACTTACTGGTTATCCTATCTAAGCTAATTATTTATTCTTTTAGTATTTACTGGTTATTCTATCTAAGCTAGCTATTTATTCTAATAGTATTTACTGGTTATCCTATCTACGTTAGCTATTTATTCTAATAGTACTTACTGGTTATCCTATCTAAGCTCGTTATTTATTCTAATAGTATTTACTGGTTATCCTATCTAAGCTCGTTATTTATTCTAATAGTACTTACTGGTTATCCTATCTAAGCTCGTTATTTATTCTAATAGTACTTACTGGTTTCCTATCTAAGCTCGTTATTTATTCTTTTAGTATTTACTGGTTATCCTATCTAAGCTAATTATTTATTCTTTTAGTATTTACTGGTTATTCTATCTAAGCTAGCTATTTATTCTAATAGTACTTACTGGTTATCTTATCTACGTTAGCTATTTATTCTAATAGTACTTACTG
Organism: Tachypleus tridentatus; assembly: GCF_004210375.1. Lineage (NCBI taxonomy): Eukaryota > Metazoa > Arthropoda > Merostomata > Xiphosura > Limulidae > Tachypleus > Tachypleus tridentatus. Next base: position 158,606,770 of record NC_134825.1, on the reverse strand, counting down.
GTTATCCTATCTAAGCTAATTATTTATTCTTTTAGTATTTACTGGTTATTCTATCTAAGCTAGCTATTTATTCTAATAGTACTTACTGGTTATCCTATCTAAGCTAGCTATTTATTCTAATAGTACTTACTGGTTATCCTATCTACGTTAGCTATTTATTCTAATAGTATTTACTGGTTATTCTATCTAAGCTAGTTATTTATTCTAATAGTACTTACTGGTTATCCTATCTAAGCTAGCTATTTATTCTAATAGTACTTACTGGTTATCCTATCTAAGCTAATTATTTATTCTTTTAGTATTTACTGGTTATTCTATCTAAGCTAGCTATTTATTCTAATAGTACTTACTGGTTATCCTATCTACGTTAGCTATTTATTCTAATAGTACTTACTGGTTATCCTATCAACGTTAGCTATTTATTCTAATAGTACTTACTGGTTATCCTATCTATGCTAATTATTTATTCTTTTAGTATTTACTGGTTATTCTATCTAAGCTAGCTATTTATTCTAATAGTACTTACTGGTTATCCTATCTAAGCTAGTTATTTATTCTAATAGTACTTACTGGTTATCCTATCTAAGCTAATTATTTATTCTTTTAGTATTTGCTGGTTATTCTATCTAAGCTAGCTATTTATTCTAATAGTACTTACTGGTTATCCTATCTACGTTAGCTATTTATTCTAATAGTACTTACTGGTTATCCTATCTAAGCTAATTATTTATGCTTTTAGTATTTACTGGTTATTCTATCTAAGCTAGCTATTTATTCTAATAGTACTTACTGGTTATCCTATCTAAGCTCGTTATTTATTCTAACAGTACTTACTGGTTATCCTATCTACGTTAGATATTTATTCTAATAGTACTTACTGGTTATCCTATCTAAGCTAATTATTTATTTTTTTAGTATTTACTGGTTATTCTATCTAAGCTAGCTATTTATTCTAATAGTACTTACTGGTTATCCTATCTAAGCTAGTTATTTATTCTAATAGTACTTACTGGTTATTCTATCTAAGCTAGTTATTTATTCTTTTAGTATTTACTGGTTATCCTATCTAAGCTAATTATTTATTCTTTTAGTATTTACTGGTTATTCTATCTAAGCTAGCTATTTATTCTAATAGTACTTACTGGTTATCCTATCTAAGCTAATCATTTATTCTAATAGTACTTACTGGTTATCCTATCTAAGCTAATTATTTATTCTTTTAGTATTTACTGGTTATTCTATCTAAGCTAGCTATTTATTCTAATGGTACTTACTGGTTATCCTATCTAAGCTAGCTATTTATTCTAATAGTACTTACTGGTTATCCTATCTACGTTAGCTATTTATTCTAATAGTACTTACTGGTTATCCTATCTAAGCTAATTATTTATTCTTTTAGTATTTACTGGTTATTCTATCTAAGCTAGCTATTTATTCTAATAGTACTTACTGGTTATCCTATCTAAGCTAGTTATTTATTCTAATAGTACTTACTGGTTATCCTATTTAAGCTCGTTATTTATTCTAATAGTACTTACTGGTTATCCTATCTACGTTAGCTATTTATTCTAATAGTACTTACTGGTTATCTTATCTAAGCTAATTATTTATTCTTTTAGTATTTACTGGTTATTCTATCTAAGCTAGCTATTTATTCTAATAGTACTTACTGGTTATTCTATCTAATCTAGCTATTTATTCTAATAGTACTTACTGGTTATGCTATCTAATCTAGCTATTTATTCTAATAGTACTTACTGGTTATGCTATTTAATCTAGCTATTTATTCTAACAGTATTTACTGGTTATCCTATCTACGTTAGCTATTTATTCTAATAGTACTTACTGGTTATTCTATCTAAGCTAGTTATTTATTCTTTTAATATTTACTGGTTATTCTATCTAAGCTAGTTATTTATTCTTTTAATATTTACTGGTTATTCTATCTAAGCTAGCTATTTATTCTAACAGTACTTACTGGTTATTCCATCTAAGCTAGCTATTTATTCTAATAGTACTTCCTGGTTATCCTATCTAAGCTAGTTATTTATTCTAATAGTACTTACTGGTTATCCTATCTAAACTAGTTATTTATTCTTTTAGTATTTACTGGTTATTCTATCTAAACTAGCTACTTATTTTAACAGTACTTACTGGTTATCCTATCTAAACTAGCTATTTATTCTAATAATACTTACTGGTTATCCTATCTAAACTAGTTATTTATTCTTTTAGTATTTACTGGTTATTCTATCTAAACTAGCTACTTATTCTAACAGTACTTACTGGTTATCTTATCTACGTTAGCTATTTATTCTAATAGTACTTACTGGTTATCCTATCTAAGCTAGTTATTTATTCTTTTAGTATTTACTGGTTATTCTATCTAAACTAGCTACTTATTCTAACAGTACTTACTGGTTAACCTATCTAAACTAGCTATTTATTCTAATAATACTTACTGGTTATCCTATCTAAACTAGTTATTTATTCTTTTAGTATTTACTGGTTATTTAATCTAAGCTAGCTACTTATTCTAACAGTACTTACTGGTTATCCTATCTAAACTAGCTATTTATTCTAATAATACTTATTGGTTATCCTATCTACGTTAGCTATTTATTCTAATAGTACTTACTGGTTATCCTATCTAAGCTAGTTATTTATTCTAATAGTACTTACTGGTTATCCTATCTAAGCTAGTTATTTATTCTTATAGTACTTACTGGTTATCCTATCTAAACTAGCTATTTATTCTAATAATACTTACTGGTTATCCTATCTAAACTGGTTATTTATTCTTTTAATATTTACTGATTATCCTATCTAAGCTAGCTATTTATTCTAATAGTACTTACTGGTTATCCTATCTAAGCTCGTTATTTATTCTAATAGTATTTACTGGTTATCCTATCTACGTTAGCTATTTATTCTAATAGTACTTACTGGTTATCCTATCTAAGCTAATTATTTATTCTTTTAGTATTTACTGGTTATTCTATCTAAGCTAGCTATTTATTCTAATAGTACTTACTGGTTATTCTATCTAATCTAGCTATTTATTCTAATAGTACTTACTCATTATCCTATCTACGTTAGCTATTTATTCTAATAGTACTTACTGGTTATCCTATCTAAGCTAGTTATTTATTCTAATAGTACTTACTGGTTATCCTATCTAAGTAAGTTATTTATTCTTATAGTACTTACTGGTTATCCTATCTAAACTAGCTATTTATTCTAATAATACTTACTGGTTATCCTATCTAAACTGGTTATTTATTCTTTTAATATTTACTGATTATCCTATCTAAGCTAGCTATTTATTCTAATAGTATTTACTGGTTATCCTATCTAAGCTCGTTATTTATTCTAATAGTATTTACTGGTTATCCTATCTACGTTAGCTATTTATTCTAATAGTACTTACTGGTTATCCTATCTATGCTAATTATTTATTCTTTTAGTATTTACTGGTTATTCTATCTAAGCTAGCTATTTATTCTAATAGTACTTACTGGTTATTCTATCTAATCTAGCTATTTATTCTAATAGTACTTACTGGTTATGCTATCTAATCTCGCTATTTATTCTAACAGTACTTACTGGTTATCCTATCTACGTTAGCTATTTATTCTAATAGTACTTACTGGTTATTCTATCTAAGCTAGTTATTTATTCTTTTGATATTTACTGGTTATTTTATCTAAGCTAGTTATTTATTCTTTTAATATTTATTGGTTATCCTATCTAAGCTAGCTATTTATTCTAATAGTACTTCCTGGTTATCCTATCTAAGCTAGTTATTTATTCTAATAGTACTTACTGGTTATTCTATCTAAGCTTGCTATTTATTCTAATAGTACTTACTGGTTATTCTATCTAAGCTAGTTATTTATTCTTATATCTATAAGCATGTTGGTAACCATAAGACATTTTTGCGCCAGATAAATCCTAACTCTTTCCCAGCACCACGCATCCGATTTTGATTAGCTAAATTTTGAAGAAAAAAAAACATAAACACAAGAAAAAGTTCGCAGCACTTCCACCAATCATACGAAGATGTTTCATGGATTATTTAGTGACTTATGGTATATAAATAAATTCGCAGTACTTCCACCAATCATACGAAGATATTTCATGGATTATTTAGTGACTTATGGTATATAAATAAATTCGCAGCACTTCCACCAACCATACGAAGATATTTCATGGATTATTTAGTGACTTATGGTATATAAATAAATTCGCAGCACTTCCACCAATCATACCAAGATGTTTCATAGATTATTTAGTGACTTATGGTATATAAATAAATTTGCAGCACTTCCACCAATCATACCAAGATGTTTCATGGATTATTTAGTGACTTATGGTATATAAATAAATTCGCAGCACTTCCACCAATCATACCAAGATGTTTCATGGATTATTTAGTGACTTATGGTATATAAATAAATTCGCAGCACTTCCACCAATCATACGAAGATATTTCATGGATTATTTAGTGACTTATGGTATATAAATAAATTCGCAGCACTTCCACCAATCATACCAAGATGTTTCATGGATTATTTAGTGACTTATGGTATATAAATAAATTCGCAGCACTTCCACCAATCATACCAAGATGTTTCATGGATTATTTAGTGACTTATGGTATATAAATAAATTCGCAGCACTTCCACCAATCATACTAAGATGTTTCATGGATTATTTAGTGACTTATGGTATATAAATAAATTCGCAGCACTTCCACCAATCATACTAAGATGTTTCGTGGATTATTTAGTGACTTATGGTATATAAATAAATTCGCAGCACTTCCACCAATCATACCAAGATGTTTCATGGATTATTTAGTGACTTATGGTATATAAATAAATTCGCAGCACTTCCACCAATCATACTAAGATGTTTCATGGATTATTTAGTGACTTATGGTATATAAATAAATTCGCAGCACTTCCACCAATCATACTAAGATGTTTCGTGGATTATTTAGTGACTTATGGTATATAAATAAATTCGCAGCACTTCCACCAATCATACCAAGATGTTTCATGGATTATTTAGTGACTTATGGTATATAAATTCTCTTACGCACTTCTCGTTTTTTGTGAGCTATATGTTTTGAATGTTTATACCTTATATTACCACTGGAATATCTGTATTATTACCAGTAATAACGTTACATTAAGCGTGAGAAATTTAAAAGAGAGCCGGTATTACAGTACTATATGTACAGTGACCTGTTCTTGTTTATTAATTTGTTATTTGATACTAAGTTACTTATACATTTCATTCTGAATCTATAGAAGGGCTCGGTTTACTCTCCAGAATCAAAACGCTTCTTCTAGTCTTAGGTTTAGACCTATGAGCAACGTAAACTTCGGCTCGGAAGTCCCACGGTAAATTTTTGAGACTTATTCTGGGGGGAAAAAATAGCGTCTTTGACGCCGGGGAATACGGTATATTTTGAACTGTGAATCTTTTAAACAACCTCCAAATCAAGAGAAATCATCGCATATTTTCACTAAGCCTTCTCATAACGCTTAACTAAACTCACTTTTAAAAACACTGAATGGTCAGAGAATGACTAAATTTGTTCATGCGCTCGGTCACTACGACCTGATAGGGCATGTGTTGTAATCATTTCTCGAAATGATTTTCATTCGTTATTTTTAAACGTAGACTGTTGTCTCCTTAGTGTGCGGCCTTCTCAAAGTCTTTGTTAATGCTCGTTAAGAAGGCTTAGCTCATCTTGGCTGCTTCCTTCGCAAGCGTAGAGAAATCGTACGTGTTCAAAAAGAAGCAAATAGCTCTAAGGCAAAACTCTTCTGTGTCTCGCGCCACAAGATATCACGTCGATAAATAGAATAGAACAGTAGAATAGGGGTTTTCGACAAAAATATACAACATTCAAGAATTCTATCCGCAAAAGAAAACAAACAGAATAATTACTATATAAATAAGCAATGTTTTATTTGTTCAAAACCTTTCAGAAGGCTTTCTTTATTTTCTCTGTCGAGCTACCACCAAACATAACTGTCCTATTACTTTAATAAAGAGTAGTGTGCCATTTTGAAAGAGCTCTCTACTTATTCCAGAATCTCCTGATAAATCTAACACACGTTTTATTTCTAGCTATCCTAACACAACAGTTTGATTTCTTTAATAGAACACTATATTCATTTAAAAATTGGCTACATATTTTAACGCGGTTTTCTAGTTATCAAAAAGTCCGTGGTTATAATAACAGACTTCTCTGGTTATATTAACAAAGACATCTGGCTATGCTCACAGAACTCTAGGCTATTCAAAAATTAATCTAATCGCTTAACGTAACTGATCAAATATAGTAAGATGCTTTATTATATGTTTTTATTTTTAACAAATTTCTTTTGTTGTATTAGTGCAAAACCTGACTACTAATTTTTGTAGAGCCTCTTACGTATTTTCTGTAAAATGTGTAAGTTATAATATAAAACTAGTTAGTTATATAAAAATAGTTATAATATAAATCTAGTGAAAAGCTACTGAGGTAAATCCTGCAAAATGCGTAAGTTATAGCATTAAACTAATTAGTTATTCTTATAAAAGTGGCTTAATATTCAATAAGCTGAATAACTAAGTTAACAAAATGTATTAATTATTTTTACAAAGAGGTAAGTCTTCGGATTTACAACGCTAAAATCAGGGGTTCGATTCCCCTCGGTGGGCTCAGCAGATAGCCCGATGTGGCTTTGCTATAAGAAAAAACAGGCACGCATATTTTTACAAAGCGAACTGAATGTACCAATGAATTTATTTTGTAATTGTAACTAACCCAGGTGTTCCTTCGAAATGCTGGCTGCCTATTTCGACAAAAAATTATCGTTGTAACAAGAGCGTTCCAAGTTATAAATATTTGTAATGGTGAGTGTGGATAATCTCTTGCGTTTCTCAATTTGAAATTTGTGTTGCCACTGCAGTGAAAAGTTCTTTATCTTATTATACAGATTTCAAGCTGTTGTTACGGAGCAGTTTATAATCTATTAACTTTGGTTTTCTTAATAAATTGCTCAAAAGCAAATATCTATTGTTGAAGTAATGAATTATCTTCATAATTATATATTAAGTTTCTGTCATAATATAATATTCCATAACTTCATCTTTATTGTTAAAGTTAACAAATTATCCTGTTTCTTTATCTATGCAGTTCAAATTGCTACGATGTCTTTCTCTGTTGTTTTTTTTCTTTTTGTTTTTGAATTTCGCGCAAAGCTACTCGAGGGCTGTCTGCGCGATCCGTCCCTAATTTTGCAATGTAAAACTAAAGGGAAGACAGCTAGTCATCACCACCCACCGCCAACTCTTGAACTACTCTTTTACCAACGAATAGTGGGATTGACCGTCGCCTTGTAACGCCCCTACTGCTGAAAGGGCAAGCATGTTTGGTGCGACGTGGATTCGAACCCGCGACGCTCAGATTACGAGTCGCACGCCTTGTTGAAGTTTTATTGTATAAAACATAAACATAAATTCAGTTTAACCAATCCCTGATACGGAAAAAATTAATATTTTTGTATCCAAGTTAAGTTTAAGGTTATCCCTTAAGTAATGTCCGATTTTAGGTTCAGAAAAAAAAAGAAAGAATTTCAAACGCTTTTAATGTTATTTAATCAGTAAGGTGTGTTCTTTATCCTGGCCCGGCATGGCCAAGTATGTTAAGGTGTTCGAATCGTAATTCGAGGGTCGAGGGTTCGAATCCCGGTTGCACCAAACATGCTCGCCCTTGCAGCCGTGGGGGCGTTATAATGTGACGGTCAATCCCACTATTCGTTAGTAAAAGAGTAGCCCAAGAGTTGGCGGTGGGTGGTGATGACTAGCTGCCTTCCCCCTAGTCTTACACTATCAAATTAGGGACGGCTAGCGCAAATAGTCCTCGAGTAGCTTTGCGCAAAATTAAAAAAAAAAAAAACAAATCAACCATTATCCTGCCAATGATTCACAAGCTTGTGAGTGCCACTTCTATAAAATTCTTGTGATTTGGAGGAAAAGAATGTAGAGAGGGTAGTTTTGCCATGGCCGTAATATATATCAGGATATATTTTAAACTAGTAACATATATAACTAACCACCAGGTGAGGTATAGGATATCCTTGTCAACTTTAACAAGAGTAGCTCAAATTAACAATTACAAAGTAAATGTCAAAGCAGTTATCAATCATTATCTCAGTAATTTATTTAACTATTTTACGCAATAGGTTTACTTTTTGTCACATCAGACTGTCCAATAATAACGTGTTGATGTTTTTTGTTAAAGTCAAAAATTAGTTATTGTTGCAAAAAACAACGCAAAGTACAATTTACTTCGTTCAGAAATCACAAGTTTAAATTATGATGTGTTAAAGATAAGACTGTTTAATGTGAACATCCTTCATCATTTATTTCCAATGCATAACATAGACAATTACCCTCCGCTTATGATTTATGTAATTACCACGTGTAGGTCAACAACTGAAGAACTGAGTGTGTGACAGTTGTAGTTTACCTTGATTATGATCTAATGAAACTAGAGGGACCCTGCTTATCAAATATACTGACAAACTTTAAATAACACATCACCAAACAGCTGATCGGTCTAAGGGAAAGAAGTGAACGAGTGCTGATAAGACATCGGAATGGATCGAAGTATAGAATTCACCCTTAATCAAAATTAGCCTTGTAGAACTGATAAATAACTTGATTAAGTTTTGAGGTAAAGTACACTATAACGGACGGTAAAATCGATACTGTAATCACTTTATTTTTATTTCTCGTGCATGCAAACCTGATGTGCATAATTCCAAAGTGCCATACGACTTAGGAAAGTTAAGTTTATATTGAGCCCAATGATTTAGTTCAAAGGTCTTCTATATAATACAATTCAGTGTCTGTGTGTCACGTAACTCCTCCTAAACCGGTGGTCGTACCGATTTCCAAGTGCTTTTTGTTTTGACTTTCATGTAAAGCTACACGAGAGCTGTCTGCGCTAGCCGTCACTAATTTAGCATTGTAAGACTAGGGGGAAAGCAGTTAGTCATCACTACCCACTGTCAACTCTTGGACTACTCCTTTACCAACGAGTAGTGGGATTGACTGTCACTTTATAACGCCCCCACGGCTGAAAGGGCGAGTATGTTTGGTGTGACAGGGATTCGAAACCTCAACCCTCGGATTACGAGTCGAGTGTCTTATCTACATGGCCATGCTGGGCCCTTTCGAGTGCTACCAAACAAATCATCTTGGTTCCGATGTTTGTACAAAAGTTAAAACCTTTCACCAAAATCCCTTAGAGAACCGGATATTTTGTGAAGACACGTTTACGGCGAATCCTCGAAGGTGCACCACAAATTTGGTATTGATTTACATTAGATCAAGTAAATAAGTAGGCCTAGTAATTAGCATTCGTTACTTGGTCAAACATGTTAACTTTGCAGTATACCGGTCCTGTAAATGTGGGTTCTCTAGTAATGTATAATATGTGACTGTTATGATTTTTTAAAGCAATTAGCCATGTTTAATAGCATTATATATGTTTTAAAATATTTTTTGTAGATGCAAATTTAACTCGAACAATAAACTGAATCTCGTGTCTTTTTCTACATGAATTCCCGATAACTAGAGTAAATTAATAAGAATATTGCAGCAAGCTGTTGAAGTGGCGTTAAGCTAGTGATTAACTTGTGGACTTTAAATTCGAGTGTCCATGGTTTGCCTCCCATTATAGGAAGAACAAAGTATTGCCCCGTACTTTGAGGCCATGGATGCGATATAAAAGTAATAGTCAATTCCCTTTATTCAATTCGAGTAGCCGAAGTGTTTGCGGTGAGCTCTGTTGACTTTGTCTATTAGTTCAAAATTATAGACGGCTATCGAAGACAGTCTTTGTGAAGCTTCGCACAAGTAGACTGAACTAACTTTTATGCTTGCTTATGAACCCACTGGACTGAATAATTAATTAAAAATACAATAAGAGCAGCTTTTACAATAGACATTTTCTGATTTTAGTGATCGCAGCGTTTCGGGTCATCATCAGATGAAAGTCAAGTTCAAAAAGTCAATTATATTTCAAAGTACATTACAGATTAATTAAAATCAGAACTTGTCTGCGGTGAAAGCTCTTGTTATTGTACTTTTTAATTAATTAAACTGTTATATTGTTTGGAAGTGTTACCAGTCATTATACGTACAGACTTACAAATGGAGATGAATGGTAACTCACAATAAACTGTATATTAAAACGTAAACAGAAAAACGGCGTCCTTATTCATTATTCACATATTTTGCTTTTTAGAAGCAGATTCTTTGTTCCAATACTATTATTCGGCCTTCTTTAGTTTTAGCAAAATCACAATTATAAAAAAGTTAGAAAGTGACAAGTAATTTAAGACAAAATGATAAAGTCAGTTTATTGTTAAGAGTTAAAAATCCTGGTATTGATGTCTTAAGTATCCCTGAACTATATCGAGATGTGTTTAAAACGCTTCGTATTGCACAAATTACAAAGGCCTGCGATGGTTTTATTCTCTTAAAATGTTCGCAGGTTCTACAGCAATTCCTGTACGCTAAATCTGAAAATGATATCCATTTTTCTCTGTGGTACAGATTTTTTAGAAAAAATTATATGTACTGTTACACAAGTAAATCATTTTCTCGTGCTTAAAATTTTGACAACCACTGGCTATAGATTTCTCTAGACCAATCGCGACGTGAGAATCTCATCGATCGTTCTAAAACCCAAACATCACAAATGTGATACTAAAAAATGAAAAGCGAAATAATAATTTGATCTAAGTAGGAGTTGTTTTTACCGATTTGTAAAAAAAAATCCTTAACTTGATAGAAAAAAAATGAATATTATTTTCAAAATCTGCATAGCTGAATTATAGAACATGTGTTATTAAAACCAAAACAACTTTTACGAAGTTTAAATTCGCAGGTCTGTGTTATTAGTGTGTCTCCCATGGTTCTCTAGTTAGCATTGACCTAAATAAACGGTATTTAGATAAATACCATTTTTTTTACCTCGACAGTGTCGATTTTCAGTTTGTATAATATCAGAACTACAAATCCACAGAGAATTTTGATTAAATCGTGATTCATTTAACTATTTTTCATGCACTAAAGAGCTACATTTTTTTTTATAATGAAAGCAGTTAACACGACTTCTTTTGTTGAAGTAATAAAACAAAAGCTAGTCTTCTGCAGTGTTCCTCAAGACTGAATGGTGACATCAACACAGAACCTTTTCTGGTACCTTTTGATCGATTTCCTTACAAACAACCCTACTTCAAGGCCTCTTCCAGTATACTTCCACTGTCCATATGGCAACATGATATAAGTTTCTCACGAAGTTCTATTTTTGTTACTTCATCATTCTATATTGAATAGAATTCCGGACAAAACCTATCGCGTAGGTTAATGATTTTACGCAACTTTTACTTTGCTACACAGTAATTATTATTTTGGACTTGTTGGACTCTTTCTCTAATTGGATCGTTTAGCAATAGATCAAGATTGAGGACTCACCCAAAGAGTTTATAATAATTATCTTAGAGTGTGTTGCTTGTAAATATTAATTCGTAACTCATTTGAATTAAGCAACTGAAAAAGTCATATATTATGATAATACATACTAATTATCTAATTGTATGATATTAATATCTTTATTTTAAGAAACATCTGGAATAAAAATATCTCATTGAACACTGGAAATTAAGTTTCGAAATTCTAAAAAAAAAAGTTTCAGCTACAAAAATTTTGTAAATATACTGAAGGTAAAATTCATCCATATCTGAGTCAGAACTGAATATTAAACAAGAAACAAGTTTCACAATACGTTACACTTGAGTGGACATGGGTACGGTTTAACACATTGTATACATTCTTGTCTTAGAATGACACAAAGGATACATTTCATATTTTCAACCCAAATCACGACTTTTACAAGAGAAGCCTTAATGTACCGCACTTATTATTATTGTTATATGTTAAACAATCCAGGAAGCGATACTCTGTTGTAGGTTGTGATCGTAATTGTCCAACGATGCAAAAATTTAATCAATGTGTATATTGTAATTATGGCTGTTTAACAACACAAGATTTCACACTTTATATACAGTTTGTAATTGTTATTCTTAACAATTTTAATAATTAATAGTTTCGTTTTGTGTTTACTTATTGGTTTATAAGTATTAGTATCACAAGTTAATTTTTTTCAGTAAGATATAATATTTTTGAAACATATTTTAAAACGTTTCGTTTACTGGTGCGTCCTCTCTCAAGTACTCAGACTCAAGTGTACTTAAGAATGATGACACGTCGTGATCGAAACGTCGTTTTAAAACATTCTGACACGTTCTGACATTCTGATAAGTCTGATACGTTCCTAGAGGGCGTGGAAGTGATTAAAATTACAGTAATGGTACCATTAATTTTATCAAAAGGTAACAGTGTTAATCATTCTTTAGGAGTTAGGGCAACATTCTAACGTGTATTGTCTTCGTTTGCATTACAGTATTCTTTCTCTATGTAAATTTGCAGCATTTATAACGTTATCAACTCGACAGGATGTATTTTGTGCGATAATTTAGTTTAAACGATTATGCAATCTAAAAGTAATCTTGTAATGGCCAAACATTCATCTCTGAGTTCGCGACTCACCTTGTCAACGAAGAGTTTTATGTGTGCGTGTGCACATGTGTCTCTGCCACAAACTTCTCTTCTGCCATATCCTACAGATACATATGTGATGTGCGGCAGTGGTTTCACGGCTGGGTGTTTGTTTTAAATTGTGCCCTCAAATACTTTAATAATCCATTTTATAACAAAACACGTTTTCAAAGATGGCAAGTTAAAAGCTAGCGGTACAGGTAATGTTTTTCTTTAAGAATTGTTTGTTTGTTTTGTTTGTTTGTTTGTTTGTTTTTGAATTTCGCACAAAGCTACACGAGGGCTATCTGTGCTAGCCGTCCCTAATTTAGCAGTGTAAGACTAGAGGGAAGGCAGCTAGTCATCACCACCCACCGCCAACTCTTGGGCTACTCTTTTACCAACGAAAAGTGGGATTGATCGTCACATTATACACCCCCACGGCTGGGAGGGCGAGCATGTTTGGCGCGACGCGGGCGCGGCTTTTCTTTAAAAAAGACAAAACTGTTTCTGCACTCACCTACGCACATGAATATATGAATAAGGCTATTTCAAGTTTGGTTTGTTTTGAATTTCGCGCAAAGCTACACGAGGGCTATCTGCGCTAGCCGTTCCTAATTTAGCAGTGTAAGACTAGAGGGAAGGCAGCTAGTCATCACCACCCACCGCCAACTCTTGGGCTACTCTTTTACCAACGAAAAGTGGGATTGACCGTCACATTATACACCCCCACGGCTGGGAGGGCGAGCATGTTTAGCGCGACGCGGGCGCGGCTTTTCTTTAAAAAAGACAAAACTGTTTCTGCACTCACCTACGCACACATAAATATATGAATAAGGCTATTTCAAGTTTGGTTTGTTTTGAATTTCGCGCAAAGCTACACGAGGGCTATCTGCGCTAGCCGTCCCTAATTTAGCAGTGTAAGACTAGAGGGAAGGCAGCTAGTCATCACCACCCACCGCCAACTCCTACCAATGAATAATGGGATTATTATAACGCGCCGATGGCTGAAAGGGCGAGCATGTTCGATGTGATGGAAATCTGAACCCGCGACCTTTAGATTACGAGTGGAGTGTCTTAACCACCTGGCCATGCAGGCTCGGCTATTTCAGTTACATAGCGTTTGTTTCTATATGAACAAAACACGACAGTCTGAAAAATATTTCTGTTTGTTTCTTGTTAAGCCCAAAGCTGCACATTGGGCTATCTGTACCCTGCCCACCGTGGGTATCGATACAAGAATTTTAACGTTATAAACCCCTATGCATACCGCCGAACAACCAGAAGGCAATGAAATTCGAAAAGATAAGTAACAACCAGCTTTAAAGAAGAATTTTTCTCATCTCAGACGTTATGAAACCAAGAATCTAGTCCTTGTTTCATACAACGGAATTCACTCTGAAGGGTTTGATTGTCATCCATATTATTTTAACTCAACTTTTCAGATGGCAGCACTGCTGCTTATGTTTGTGTGTGTGTGTTTTTTTTATAGCAAAGTTACATTGGGCTATCTGCTGAGTCCATAGAGGGGGAATCGAACCCCTGATTTTAGCGTTGTGATTCCGAAGAATTACCGCTGGACCAGCGGGAGACTTTATGTTTGTATAAGCTGAGTTTAAAAGAAATTACTGAGTTTCCCCGTTGAAAGAACTCAATAGCGTTTTTTTTTTTTTTTTATAATTCCAAATAACTAAATATCTCATGGGTATAAAAGTGTTTTTAGACTATACTTATACGTGTTAGATGATTTGTATGCTTGATATAACTCTGATATTAGGTAATATAATATCGCATATTAGACACCGTGTAAATATGTACGTTAAGACAAAAGGAGATGGTTTACGATGTACCTAAGAAAAGATTATGGAATGTTTTGTAACGTCGGATGTGAGAAATATGTACCTAAAATAATAAATCATCTAAAGTGTTTACCTTGAGGATCGAGTTTGATTCCTCACGTAAGACAAACAAATTTTATTCTTGTTTGGCCATGACAAATCATAATCAGTATTAGTCGTAGCTCATTACCTGGACACCAACTATTACAATCTCTAAAATTATTTAGAAGTCAAAAAAGGTCCAAAGAGAAATAACCTTCCTCTCTGACCACCCGTGAGTTATTAAACCCAAATTGGACCACGATTGGACTGGATTCTCCGAAGCTTCTAGCTGTTTATGTTTTGTTCCATATACTTTCTTATCTTTGCACGTTTAACTTCCTTTCAAACTTTTGATTTGTTTTTTTCAAATGTCGTGAAGTTTTTAATCAGACCAGAAAAAAATGTATTTAAACGAAATCGTTTTCCTCACATTCTTATGATAGGTTTGTTTGTTTTTTGAATTTTGCGCAAAGCTACACGAGGGCTATCTGCGCTAGCCGTCCCTAGTATAGCAGTGTAATACTAGAGCTAGTCATCACCACCCACCGCCAACTCTTGGACTACTCAACGAATAATGGGAGTGACCGTCACATTATAACGCCCCCATGACTGAAAGGGCGAGCATGTTCGGTGCGACGGGTAACTAGAATGTTCACAAACTGCAACCTTAGCTATAATAACATTTAAATGTTTTTATTATCACATTGAAATGAAATATTCAACGAAAGGAAGCTAAAACTGAGTCCCGAAAATAGTTTGCTCCTAAAAGTCTTTTAAAGGAAATTCAAGTTCGAATATTTAATGTTCCTGTGGGGGAAAGAAATATGTCAACCGGATGACATACATTAAGCCTTTTCTTCGTAGGTAATTGGTGGACAAACGAGTGAAAACAGTGTAAAACTTCCCGTACGATAAGTTATTTGATATCTTATTTTTGTCTGCACTTTACATGAAGTTCGGAACATTGTATTTACATATGAAATACATTGTTCAAACAACAATAAACTTAAGAAGTCGTTTCCTGAACTTTGTCTGTCGTCAGTTATACTTTATTATGTTGCTGCATCAGACCTAACACTCGAACTGTTAATATATTATAGGAAATAGCACAAAGAAATATCATTATAGTGAAAATCCTAAAGCTCAATACAAGAGAGCATCTAATTTCAGATGTTTCTCTGCGGGATAGCAGTAGGCCTACGGAAATTCATGGTTGCATTTCCTGTGGTGGACAAAACATACAGCTTAATATGGCTTTACTCTATTACAAACAAACAAAATAAAGTATCCAAACTCTTCCACTCCCCGTGGTTTAGCGATAAATCTGTGAGCTTACAACGCTAAAAACAAGATGTCGATATCCTTGGTGAACCAACTCAGAAAGTCCATTGCGCGATTATATAGTTTCGTGTTTAATAACAAACAAAACCAATTATAAAAACATCCCTATGTAGATTGTTAAGGTTCTTATCTCTTGTCTATTACAAATGTACAGAAGATAAAAACTTGAATACTGATGTAGGTTATATTTTCGAGTCTTCTTACGTAATTTACCAAAAGTATTAATTTTTATTTCATTGTGCATAAGTCTTGTAATAAATTTTAGTCTTATGTAGTAGATCTGAACCTAATAAATGGGCCCCAGCATTACCAAGTGGTTAAGGTGCTCGACTCGTGATCTGAGAGCCACGAATTCGAATCATCTACGCATCAAACATGCTGCTCCTTCAGCCATTGGGGTGTTATAACATTACAGTTAATCCTACTATTCATTGGTAAAAGAACAGCCCAAAAGTTTGCGGTGTGCGGTGACAACATATTCGAGTATATACAGCTGGTGTGGTTAAGATAAGGTTCTCTTCTTTGTTGGCAGTTGCTTTAACACAGAAATATTACTTCTTTATCACACTTAAGTAGAGTATGAGATTTTTAAATGACACACATTTGTTTTCTTTTATAATATTTTTATTTTAAAATATTCAATTTTTCACAAGCTGAAGATAATGTTACGCCAGAATTTCATTGTTTACCAATCACTTTTTTTATGATTTCTTTAAATATTTGGAAGTTCATAGCGCCATCTAGAAGAGATTGTTTATCATATGGCGATAAAATAATTACTTGATAATATTAGCCCTGAAATACTGCTTACAAATATTTCATTCTATGTTTACATTGCTGGAAATAACATTATTGGATTCTCTCAAAATCCTGACCCGGCATGGCCAGGTGGGTTAAGGCGTTCGACTAGTAATCTGAGGGTCGCGTGTTCCAATCCTTGTCGAACCAAACATGCTCGCCCTTTCAGCCGTTGGGGCGTTATAATGTAACGGTCAATCCCACTATTCGTTGGTAAAAGAGTAGCCCAAGAGTTGGCGGTGGGTGGTGATGGCTAGCTGCCATCCTTTTATTCTTACACTGCTAAATTAGGGACGGCTATCACAGATAGCCCTCGTGCAGCTTTGCGCAAAATTAAAAAAACAAAGCCCTAATAATATCCAATTTTTTGGATAATAGTTATAAGTTAATTTTCTGTTCTCCTTTGTTCCCCCAGCTGGTCAGCTGTAAGATTAAAGAATTACAATGCTGAAATTCAGGGTTAGATTCTCCGAAGTGGACACAGCAGATATCCGAATGTGGCTTTACTCTAGAAACAACAAACTGTTGTCTTTCATATCAATCTCACTATTTTCTAAATTTATAAAATACGTTTTACGAAATTTGAAAAATATGTGTGTAAGTCCTCAAAATAAATAACACCAAAGAAATATGTTTAGAAAACAAAGCACAATGTGCCCCATTAAGTTACTCCGTGAAGCGGAAGTCAAACAACATAAATTTGTCTCTTCACGAATAACTTTTCCATTTTGAAGAATAATGTAAAACGTATACAGCTTTCTCTCAAGCGTAAAATCCTGTGATCTAGATCTGGCAGGCCATTTGCAGCTTGTAGCTGCATCAATCTCATGTGTATATTGTGCGGTTTTCCTACGCCATTTGTTCTTATGCATGTCTAGCTGGTTTTAATGTCGAACGCCTTACTCTCCTTAGCTGCCGAAGCCGTTGACCATAGTGTACGTTTAGTGTACAGTTAACGACAGGTTCGAGCCACTCGGATCCAGACGCGCCATACATCACCTCCCTCCGCTCCATATAGTCTGAGCCTCGATTTTACAACAGGGCTCATTAGACCTGTGTTTGTGGCCCTCATTAATCCATGAAATTTCAGATTATCACCGCCCTCTAATAAAGTGCTGGTGCTTTATGGTAAAAGAACAATATATTTTCTTATCATAGATAGTGAAAATATTGTATTTTCTTGTATAATTAGAACACAAAAGGAGCGATTTCAACGGCCTGAAGCTTCTACTCGAATTGTATTGCTAGTTTTTGTTTAGGTGTTTTTATTTAATAGACTTGCTTATAGACATTATATCACAACGTGTTTGCCTTTTGATGAGTTTTAACAGGAATATAATATATTTGTGATTGTTTAAGTATTTTTCGAAAAACTTGCAATTACTTGTGTTGTAACAGCACACATTATTGTCCCAGCGATGCCCAGGCGGTCAGTCGGCTCTGTAGTCACTGTGAGGTTCGCACGTTCGACTTAAATACATTGTACAGTTCGGTCCTACTTCCATTCTGTTCTATCTTCGTTCGTTGTGTGTTAGAGTTTTTCAATAAAGACTGTATTTTAGACTGTTGAGTCATCTGGGAAACAGATTCCAATTATGACAAGCAAGAATCTGAAACTTTCCGATATTAGATAGTTCTACAAGTCAGTTACTAGTTCTACAAGAGACAATGCAGATGCAGATTATCCAACAACCTCAAGCAAAGGAATAGAAACTTGCCATACAGAGGAAATATCATGTTCATCAGAGGACGAGTCTGAAAATGCTTGTGCAACTATTGCACATCATGAATCACCAGATAGTTGTGAAACAAGTCTGTACAGTAATGAAAAATCTGACACTCCACAAATACAATGTGGAAAGCCATATCATCCAGACGCACAACTAATACCACGATAGAAAGGAAAATCTCAAAATATCAACTTCCAGGACAAGTGGTTTGATGAGTTCTCATGGCTGCACTTCGACAATCAGACTCAAAAAGTCATATGCTTTCATTGTGCCAAGGCGGAAAATAGAGGCCTTTTTACAGGGAAATTGGAGAGGCCAGTGGAGTATACCTACATATCCACCGGTTTTTGCAACTGGAAAAAGGCAAAACAGAAATTCAACGAACACCAATCCTCCTCTCAGCACAGATTCGTTATATCTCCAGAAGGTTCACTTGATGTAACTCCAGTGACTGTCCAGCTACATGATGGAAAAAAAGAATCAGCAGAAAGAATGCAAAAGAAGTCTAGTCAAAATATTCAGAAGTTTACGTTTCTTATTGCGTCAAGGTTTAGCATTACGTTGACATACTAATACGGAGGGGAACTTCCTGCAGTTAATGAAACTCCTGGAAGAGAAAGTTCCTGAGTTGACGGCCCACTTGTCAAAGAAAACCACATTCACATCACCCCAGGCTCAGAATGAAATAATGGAGATGTAAGCCATCAAATACTGAGGAACATAGCACACGAAGTGCAGCAAAGTAAAATATTTGCATTAATGGCTGATGGCACTCAAGATGTTACAGGTGCCGAACAGGAAGCAATATGTGTACGATACGTAGGTGAAACAATATCCTCGACTATAATTGATGTACTAACTAGACTCAATTTACCACTGTCAGGATTAAGATCACAAACTTATGATGGAGCCGCTAACATGAGTGGTGCGTACAATGGATGCCAGGCAAAAATAAAAGAGAAGCAGTCGTCAGCTTTGTTTTTCCACTATAGAGCACACAAGGCTAATTTAATAATACAACATGCATTTGAAGCTTGTGAATGTGTTCGAGATTCTATTCAGTGGATACATGAACTTGGTGTCTTGCTTCAAAGGTCAGGCAAATACAAGACAATCTTTGAAAATATTATATCGTCAGACAGCCACAATGGTCCAGTTAAATACATCCGTCCACTGTGTCCAACACGCTGGTTGTGCCGCCTATCTGCAATTACATGTGCTAATGATCACTGCAGTGACATTATTGATTCTTTGTCTGAATTAACAAATGAAAAATTAGACGTAGCAGTGAAAGCACGAGGTTTGCTGGACAGATTTGACAAAGGAAAGACAGTTTTAGGATTGTTGATGGCTCAACATCCATTAGCTGCATTAGAAGAACTAAACCGTGCATTCCAAGCAAAATCAGCGACAGTAACTGGCATGATTGAAGCATCTGCAATGATAGTTGAGCAACTGCGGATATTGCAAACAGAAGAAAATTACAACAAGATATTTGATGAAGCTGTGAAAAAGGTAACTTCCCTAGATCTGGTTTCTATTGAACTACCACGCATTCGCAGACACTCCAGAAGGATCACAGGTGATGGCACAGCACACCATTCTTCAACAGCTAGAGATTACTACAGAAGCCAATATTTTGAATTTGTGGACACAGTCATAGAACATCTGACCACGAGATTCAATGCAGACAACAATGACTTGAGGCAATATCTGGCACTTGAGAACATGATCACATCTGGAAAGATTGGCAACTCGGTTATAAACTTCTATCCAGAAATCTCTGCATAACGGCTCGAGTTTCAGTTGCCCATGTTCAAAGGAACAACAAAAGCAGTATCTCTGAAAGGTGCGAAGGATGCTTACTGTAAAATCCATGAAACAAGCCAGCAGATGTTTAGTGAAGTGTTTCTTCTCATGAAAATTTTGCTTGTATGTCCAGTATCCAGCTGCGAATGTGAACACAGTTTTTCTGAATTAAGACGGTTGAAGACGTGGTTAAGATCAACTATGTCTCAGTACCACCTCAATCATGTGGCAGTTTGTCACACTCACAAAGATGAGGTCGACAAGATAAATACAGAAGAGCTTATAAAAGAATTCATAAACAGATCATCACAAAGGAGGTATATGTTTGGGAACATGTAGACTAGAGGACTAAATGAATCTTACTTCAACGAAAAGTATGAATAATTATGTGCTACATTGAATTGATGCGTGATTTTAAAGAGTTCGCAAAGACATTTTAATTATTTTTATCAAACAACATGAACAGTTTTTCAGTAGATATAAACTTATCAAGGGTAATTACTAATTTTATTAATATTTGAAAACGTAATTCATGCAATGAAAGTTATTAGTAACCTTGTCAAGTATAATGGTCATCTTTTATACTGTGCAGTGTGCAGGAATAAATTCATGTGACAGTTAATTTGTGACACATTTGTCTTTATTCTATTTACACTTTGAGAGCTGTTCACAACACCTCACTTATATAAACCTACATGGAAACCTTGAAGTATCGTGGCAACAAGATTACTCTGTGACTGCATGTTTACAGCTTTCAGGTTCACGTAATCAGAGATTACCAATTTGCAAATTAAACAGTCCACATAAGTGGTTACAAAAATCATCCCCCCATCGGGTGTAAAAACTCTACGCCCCTGCTCACTATCATTTAGTTGTTGTCTGTTTCATCCATTTTTGTGGTTATTTCTGGACGATTAGGATGGCACTACCAAGTACTACACGTGTGTTCCTTGTTCTACCTTACAACGATGATATCTTATCAGTTGTACGCGTGATAGTAGAAGGGCTACTTCAGTTTAGAGATAAGCTTACTATCATTTAGTTGTTGTCTGTTTAATCCATTTTTGTGGTTATTTCTCGACGATTAGGATGGCACTACCAAGTATTAAGTACCAAGTACGATAAAAAAAAATGTATTGGTGTCCACATTATACTCTGTGGGTGAGTTTAGATGTTCCAGACGAATTAAGTAACGGTGTCCACATTATACTCTGTGGGTGAGTTTAGATGTTCCAGACGAATTAGGTAACGGTGTCCACATTATACTCTGTGGATGAGTTTAGATGTTCCAGACGAATTAGGTAACGGTGTCCACATTATACTCTGTGGGTGAGTTTAGATGTTCCAGACGAATTAGGTAACGGTGTCCACATTATACTCTGTGGGTGAGTTTAGATGTTTCAGACGAATTAGGTAACGGTGTCCACATTATACTCTGTGGGTGAGTTTAGATGTTTCAGACAAATTAGGTAACGGTGTCCACATTATACTCTGTGGGTGAGTTTAGATGTTCCAGACGAATTAGGTAACGGTGTCCACATTATACTCTGTGGATGAGTTTAGATGTTCCAGACGAATTAGGTAACGGTGTCCATATTATACTCTGTGGGTGAGTTTAGATGTTCCAGACGAATTAAGTAACGGTGTCCACATTATACTCTGTGGGTGAGTTTAGATGTTCCAGACGAATTAGGTAACGGTGTCCACATTATACTCTGTGGGTGAATTTAGATGTTCCAGACGAATTAGGTACTGTAACTCATCCTGGTTCTTCCTTTTTATATTTCTGTTTAAGGAAAAACGGAGTAGCGAACCAGACAATCCATCTCTACCTGCTGTGTCAACCCCTAATTATTACGTTTTCACACAAATACAGACAAACAAACAGACGAAATGTCAGACGGCTAGCCAGATAAATAACACATTTTCTTCGTGTTTTATTTAATACATTTATGAACTTAAAAATTCATCTTGGCTAAAAATCACGTTCCAGAAATAATATAAAATAAAATTGATATTTCGCCGAGTGTATCTAAATCTAAATGTAATAAATATATAAAACACAACTATCCCTTTTATTGTCTTCACATTGTATCGCAAGATTTTATTTTAGGGTAGAGAGCACGAACCATAAAGGTGAAATAAAAATGTTTAAATGAATAAAAATTTAAAAAAACAACAACATTGAATACATTGATGTACGAAAGGTGGCTCTGTTGTGGTCTGTTGCTAGCGGTTACCTGTGAATTAGGTGTTGGTGTTTTCTGATTATAGCTTCCTTCCTTTTTCACTGGATACTTAGGATTTGTTTGGACTAAAACAGAAAAACTACTGACTAGTTTCACATGTGTTGGACGATCAGTAATGGATTTTTTAATTAACGCATTTTGCGTTCTGCTGTTCCCTCTATATAGAGCCAATATTTTGTATTTCTTATAACAATGGCCAAGTGTGTTAAGGCGTTCGACTCGTAATTCGAGGATCGCGGGTTCGAATCCCGGTCGCACCATACATGTTCGCCCTTTCAGCTGTGGGGGCGTTATAATGTAACGGTCAATCCCATTATTCGTTGGTAAAAAAAGTAGCCCAAGAGTTGACGGTGGGTGTTGATGACTAGCTGCCTTCCCTCTAGCCTTACACTATTAAATTAGCGACGGCTAGCGCAGATAGCCCTCGAGTGATTTTTCGCGAAATTCAAAACAAACCAGTCCTACTACTATCAGCTTTTTTTTCTTCTTGCAGCCATGTTTATACATATAGTTCTCTTGATTTAACGAATTATTACTCAGACGTATTACATTGCTTTAGGTTAG
Organism: Tachypleus tridentatus; assembly: GCF_004210375.1. Lineage (NCBI taxonomy): Eukaryota > Metazoa > Arthropoda > Merostomata > Xiphosura > Limulidae > Tachypleus > Tachypleus tridentatus. Next base: position 158,583,721 of record NC_134825.1, on the reverse strand, counting down.
ATATGGGACCATACTGTTTTTCAAGCTTTTTTTTTCATTTAAAGCGCCTTTCAATGGTACAAAGGTGTATTTGTGGATTTAAATCGCAAGAAATCATGTTTAGATGACCTTGGTGAGCAAAGCACGTATAGCCCATTGTGTAGCATTGTGTTTAACTTCAAACAAACATACAAAACCTTTTAATATAATTTTTTTAACAAAACTATTTTACACAGAATATTTACAAACAGCCAAATATTCGTCATAACCTAAAGACAACAATAAGGATTGTTAATGGGAAAATTTGAAAATTTGAATTTTTAGCTTCATTGTAATATTTGACCTGTATATATATATAACATGGCATACAATGTGTTACGAAGAAATGCTTTCTCTTATTTTATTTTTTTTTTACAATCAAGGACTAGATTCATGTATTAAACTTTCAGCTGGTTCTATATCAGTATGACTTCACTTACTTAGGATTTGTAACATACTCAACTATTTTTTCCTTCTAATAATTATTCAAGTAGGCCTGGCATGGCCTAGCGCGTAAGGCGTGCGACTCGTAATCCGAGGGTCGCGGGTTCCAATCCTTGTCGCGCCAAACATGCTCGCCCTCCCAGCCCTGGGGGCGTTATAATGTGACGGTCAATCCCACTATTCGTTAGTAAAAGAGTAGCCCAAGAGTTGGCGGTGGGTGGTGATGACTAGCTGCCTTCCCTCTAGTCTTACACTGCAAAATTAGGGACGGCAAGCACAGATAGCCCTCGAGTAGCTTTGTGCGAAATTCCAAAACAAAACAATTATTCAAGTTTTTCACAGATTAAAGCTTAAACATAATCCTTTACCTGAATAAACATTTTTGATAATTTTATCGTAAATATCAATATGTTTTAAATTAACATTAGCATAAAAAAACGTTAATGAAATAATAATTGAAATACTTAACATGGTAATTTAGATTCACCTCACTAGACCCATCAGTACTACTATGGGGTATGCTCAATGCACATTTAACATTCACATTCACATTTGGTGTTTACGCATGTTTAATTCAACAGATTATCAATTACTCGTAAAATAGGAAAGTAGTAACTGATCCTTCAATAATTATGGGGTATTATAGCATCAGTAGAACCATTTTGTGAACCCCTTTATTACCTGTGGTTCAATAGTTATTTAGTGTTTAGCTAATTATTGTGTTGACTATTATAGGAGTTCTAATGACAACCTTAGGAGTTAAGTTTTTCCTTATAAACCCAGCAGTCTGATTTTTAATAACCTTGTATATTATACTATTTATTCAACTACTTTCCTAGAATTAGCCGCAGGGAGTGGAATGGGGTAAAAATATGAAAAATTGAAGTCTTGAGAACTCACATCTGTCCCTTTTGTCTCTCTCTCTTCCTTTCTATAGATTTCGTGAAACTTACAAATATACCTGAACTCTGAGAAGCCAATTTCGCAGACTATTTAAAACTAAGATACGTTTTATGATTTTCGAAGTTTTAGAATTATTATTTGTTGTTTTTTTAATTTCGCGCAAAACTACACGAGGGTTACCTGTGCTAGCCGTTCCTAATTCAGCAGTGTAAGACTAGAAGGAAGGCAGCTAATCAACATCACCCACCGACAACTCTTCGGCTACTCTTTTACCAACGTATAGTGGGATTGACCGTCACATTATAACGCCCCCACGGCTGAAAGGGCAAGTATGTTTGGTGCTACGGGGATTCGAACCCGCGACCCTCAGATTACGGGTCGAACGCCTTAACCCACCTGGCCATGCCAGACTGGTGCTGTACCAGCGGGGACAATACTTAACATAATAAATCGAAGATTTGTCCAAAATAAATTACAATATGTAGAAATAGTAAAACTAAAAAGATTAATATTGCACCTTAAACACGAATAAACTATTTCAGTACAAATATTAAAGTGTCTACGTATAAGATACACGGTGGACATAGCGATCCTCCCCTTCTAAATTGGTCCGGCATGGTCAGGTGGTTAAGGAACGCGACTCGTAATCTGAGGGTCACGGGTTCGCATCCGCGTCGCGCCAAACATGCTCGCCCTCCCAGCCGTGGGGGCGTTATAATGTGACGGTCAATCCCGCTAATCGTTTGTAAAAGAGTAGCCCAAGAGTTGGTGATGGGTGGTGATCACTAGTTGCCTTCCCTCTAGTCTTACACTGCTAAATTAGGGACAGCTAGCACAGATAGCCCTTGAGTAGCTTTGTGCGAAATTCCAAAAGCAAACAAAACAAATCAATCCCACTATTCATTGGTAAAACAGTAGCCCAAAAGTTGGCGGTGGATGGTGATGACTAGCTGCCTTTCCTCTAGTCTTACACTGCTAAATCAGATACGACTAGCGCAGATAGCCCTCATGTAGCTTTGCGCGAAATTCAAAACAAACAAACAAACAAACCCCTTCCAACTAGAGAAACGAGAACATTGTGTCGTATTTCACATAACCGTTTCGTGTGGAATTATTTATATGATCAAAAATTAACCCTCGGCACATTGTAATATTTCAGGCTGATTGAGTAATAATGCAAATACAGAATAACCACGTGGAAAGGTTTTCGAGTAGCTTACTATCTTTCTTTTCACATCAATATATGCAAGTTTTAATTTTTTTTTCATCACAAACAGAACATACATTGAGTGTATGTTAATACGTGATACTTATACATACATTTTTATGTTTTATTTTTTTATTTCACAAGTTTTGTAATTTAACCCTTTTGCTGTTTGACACAAATTCGTGATCTACACCATGAAGCTTCTTGACATATTATATGAGCTACATAATTTGAATTAAAACGTTTTAGTACGTTTATTAACTAAAGTATGCTCACGACTGTAACATTTACAAAATCTGAGTATCATATGTGATACTGAAACGCATTGAGGTATTTTTATTTTGCCACGTTTTAAGTATCATAAATGATTGATTGCCATAATTCTAGAGTGCTGCATCTTGGTCACTAGGTCACTTGCGCCATATTTTTCTGTATAGTAGTATTTAGAAAAAATTGCATTCCTTTTATATGTCTAGTAACAATCAGAGATTCTGAAGGGTTCACTTGATTCTATAAATTCCATTTTTAATATATTGGCCTCGAGTACCACGTATGATACTCAAACCTGTCACTCGAACCACTCGAGTACCAGTTTTGATACTCAAAACAGTGAAAGGGTTAATGGTTATCTCGTGAAAATACCTAATTTATTATTTGTTTGTTTTTTTATTTCAACTGTATTTTGATTACCTCAAATGAAACTTAAGTGATATAATTAGATAAAACTATTCAATCTCTCATAATTTTGCTAAATGTTATTCTACATACAATATAAATTGGGTTATTTAATAGTTACTGTTTTAGTTATTATTTTGAAAATCTCCTAAAATTATCTACAAATTATCACAGTTGAAACGTTTAAAATTTTTCTTATATTTGTTACATTACGATTTTTTTACATTGATATTACGAAACAATATTTCGCTAATGATCGCTATATTTTTTCTTTATGTATAGTGCCGGCTTAAATAACCGCTTTTTCTTATAATTTACTATTGCTTGGAGTGATATATAAATGATATATAAAGTGATATATAAATGCTTAGCTCAACGTACTGACACACACTGTTTTCCTTGCTGCTTACTACTGTTTGAAGCCAGATATAAATGTGCAACTCACATTCAATGTATCGTTTCTCTCGTTGCTTACCCCTTTTTGGTTTCAGATATAAATGCTTAGCTCAACATAGTAACATATACTGTTATGTTTTCTTAATGGTTATTAGTGGTACGACTAAAGTATAAACTATTAATTCAACATACACTGTTTTTATTGTTGTTTACTAGTGTTTAACATCAGATTTAAACGCTCGAGTCAATCTACTAATCATCAACTATTCAGTTATATTGTTGTTGTTGTTGTTTTTTCAGGTTTCTGTAAATTAGCATGCAGTTTAGCTCTCCATTAATAATAGTGTAAAAACTTAATATTGTGTTTCAGTAGCAAGAAATGAGAGTTTAATAATAAAGATGAAGACGGTTGACATAACACAAAACATTTTATTTTCAAGGATTGGACGTTTCGGAATAAACCTATATCATCTTCAGGAAAATCTGAAAATAGTGCCGTAAGGATATATATTAACTAATGTTATTAGTAGTAATAACAACTAGTTTAGATAGATATTGGGTGAAGGGGTAAACGGAAGAAAAATAGATTATAGAATATATTACAAAACAGTTGAGTTTTAACTGTGTGGTTTAGTTTGGTTTGAATTTTGCGCAAAGCTACACGAGGGCTATCTGCGATAGCCGTTCCTAATTTAGCAGTGTAAGACTAGAGGAAAGGCAGCTAATCATCACCACCCACCACCAACTTCTGGGCTATTCTTTTACCAACGAATAATGGGGGTGAGCGTCACATTATAACGCCCCCACGGCTAAAAGGAGCGAGCATGTTTGATGAGACTAAGATTCGAACCCATGATTCTCAGAGTGCGAGTCGAGCGCCATAACCACCTGTTAATGCCTGGGCACCCTTGTTGGTTGTTATTCACTAAACATTTTATGTCTTAGCATGAATTAAAAGTTTTTAACTCATTACACGAAGCCAAAGTTGATTGCAAATAAATAATAAACGTTTTATTTTCACAAATTAAAATAAAGAGTTTATATGTCTGTTCTTTTAATTTGTTCTGGTGTAGTTTAACGCGATAGAGTGGATAAAATGGTACAAATCGATAATATGTGAGCAGTTTAACTTCAGACATAACTCCTACATCTTATTTATGAAGCTAAGTGGCCAAAAACACGCAATACTTGAATCAAGAACAGTCATGCAACCTAAGCTAACATGTAAATAAAAATATAACATACAAACTTATTTTTAAGTATTTTGACCCTTGATTTAATGTTAATATATGTGTATGTGCGATATAAATTAAGAAAAAATTAATGATTTAGAACAAAAACATGTTTTGTCATAATTTTGTCTAATGAGCTTTTATATATATAAAAAGAATACTGTCTTTCTTTAATCAACAACAAAGAGAACACCAGTAAAAGTATACTGGAGATACATAAATTGATTCTAATTAAAACGTATAAGATTTAAAAGACTGTGAAATCACCAGACAATAAAAAATGATCAGTTAGGCTGCGAGATCACTGCAAGACTGAAGGTCACTAGAGTGATGGGTTGTTAGGTGTAGAGTTAAGCTAGGTACTCTAATGGAATAATAGAACAGGGAGTTTAATTAGCATATTGTTACTTCGTGTCATGAGCCTCTTTTACATAAATCACGCTAGGTGGCGTCTGTTATCTGTGTGCTTTTCTCGGTCTATCATCACCAGGAAGTTTCACGTTATGCACATTCAAATGATAATAATTTTATAACAGTAGCAGTTATAATTATCTTCTTATCATAAATGGCCTTAATATCAAACGTATCCATTGTCCAAAATTTAATCACAAGATCCAACAGAATATATCCAAATTACAAACCTTAAGAATTTATGAGCTTGTGGGAAGAATTATAATAAAAATAGAAGCGTCTAATATTTGGTTATAACTAATGAATTGGGTAAATTTAGAATATAAATGTTATATGATTACCAGGGCCAAATAGATTTAGGTTCCGCATTAACCACATATACAACCTTCAGTTCTTTACACGCAGTTATGGAAAAGGAGATAATATTGTATGTAATATTGTATTATATCTTCCAGCTGTTGGTTCACAAGTTCAGTTTTGGAACTAAAACAGACTCTCCATTCTCTGGAACAACGAATTATCAAAAGTATCTTATAGTAAAGGTTGATTTGGTTCTTCACACTACTTAACGAACAGCTGGTTACAGATCTTGTGTGAATGTGAAACCAGACCAAAAGATTTCCGCAATAAATATATTACTTCAAATATTTTAAACTAATTTTATCGATACCAGCAGCTAAACCAAGGCTCTCCCCCAGTGGTACAGCAGCATGTCTGCGGGCTTTCAACACTAGAATCCGGGTTTTGATACCCGTGGTGTGCAGAGCACGAATAACTCAATGTGCAGCCCTGTGCTTAACTACATACAAAAAAAAAACAAAGCTAATTCAAATCAACGGCGAAAACTTAAATCAGGCCCGAACTTAAGTACTGATTAGAAATTTAAGGTATTTCGATAGATTTTAAATTTAGTACAGTGGATTGTAACTAGATAAATTATACTTTTTGTCTGCTATGTTGTTTGGTAAGTCACCTAGTACTACTCAAAAGAGCAGTTGTACTGAATGTATATTTTTCTTAGAAATGCACTTATCAGCTTACGAAACTTTGAAAAACTCTCGCTTGATTGATTCAAGAAATCTAAGACCAACCCATATTCACGTGGAAGTCTCGAGCTCGATTGGTTTAAGAAACCTAATATCAACACAAATTTCCATGGAAATCTCACACCTTACTAAATTAAGAAACCTAATACTTCAATACATATATCTGTAGAAGCCTCACCCGATTAATTTAAAAAGCCTAACACCAACATATATTCCTTTGAACATCGATTGGGCTGCCCTGGAAAACAGTTGTCGCAGATAGCTTTTTCCTGGAAAGTTTCTTGTTGTTGTTGGTTTGTTTGTTGAATTTGATAATTATGTTATGAAGAAATAAGACCAATTTTATTAACTTTGATTTCCATAGAAATATGCTGCTTATTTAATTTTTTACGGAAACCTTTCTTAAATCATATATCTCAGAACGGCTGGTATGGGTATTAACACTTTTACTGATAAGGAGAGGGCAACATGTCGACCTTCCTAGGTAATCTTCAGGTTAAGAAAGAGAGAATTTGAACGTGACCATTGATGGACACGTCTTAGGGTTTGGTTTGGTTTGGTTTTATGAATTTCGCACAAAGCTACTCGAGGGCTGTCTGTGCTAGCCGTCCCTAATTTTGCAGTGTAAGACTATAGGGAAGGCAGCTAGTCATCACCACCCACCGCCAACTCTTGAGCTACTCTTTTACCAACGAATAGTGGGATTGACCGTCACATTATAATGCCCCCACGGCTGAAAGGGCGAACATGTTTGGTGCGACGAGGATGCGAACCCGCGACCCTCGGATTACGAGTCGCACGCCTTAACGCGCTTGGCCATGCCGGGCCACGTCTTAGGGACGAGAGTATAAACGAGTACTGAATTATAGGGGACGTTGCAATTGGATGTTAGATTATTAATTAGTATAGGTATAAAGGTGCTCCTTTATATTGGTTTAATTTTTATTTTAGTTGCTGTATAAATAGGGCTTCTTTGATTTTTCGTTTGTTTATATTTGTTTCCCTATTTAATATCTAGGTGTTTTCTATGGTTATGTTGTGTTTATTTGATTTGCAGTGTTCAAAATCGTGTAGAGGTGTTTTTGTTTTGTTCTTTGAATTTGGTTTCCATTTTGCTGCTTGTTTCTCCAATATAGAGGTCGTGGCAGTTGAATTGTATTTTATACATTATGTTGGTGTTGTGTTTGTAAGTGTAGTTTTTACATAGTATGGACTTTAGTTTTGTACCTGGTTTTTGAATAAATTTGGTGTTTACTGGAATGTTGTGTTTTGTTACAAGTTTTTTCCTTTTTTTTTTTTTTTGCTGATGTCGGGAACATATGGTATGCAGCAGTATAAGGTTTTGTAGTTTGTTGTATCTTGGGATTTATTGTTGTTTGTTTGTTGTTGGTCTAGGTGTGTGCGTATGATTTTTTTTCCACGGTTTTCTCAGGAAATTTGTTGATGTTGATGAAGTGTTGTTTTATTTTGTTGATTTCGTCGTTAATTTTATCAGGTGAGCATAGTTTTGTGGTTGTGTTTATTTGGTTTCTTAATATGTTGAGTTTTTGTTTCGGGTCATATGCTGAGTCTCAGGAAGTGTATAATCCAGTATGGTTGATTTTTCTGTGGATTTCTGTTTTGAACTGTGTATCAGTTCTAGTGATCTTGAAGTTAAGAAATACTATTTGGTTAGTTTTTCCTGTTCACAGGTGAACTTAATGTTGGGGTGTATCGAATTAACATGATTGAAAAGAACTGAGTGTGTGTTCTGTACATGTGATCCAGCAGTTTTATCATTAAGAAACCTGTACCAGTACAATGATGGGTGTAAGGCTGAATTGATTGCTTGTGATTCAATCTGTGTCATAAAAATGTTGGCTACAACTGGTAACATGGGATTCCCGGACTTAGGCCATTTGTTTGTAGGTAGTTTTGGTGGTAGTGAATTCTATAAGGGTTGCTAATGGGTTAGGGTCTTGGATATAAACTTCTAAAGCTATCTTACAGACTTCAGTTGTTGGGACTACTGTGAAGAGGAAGATTACATCGAAACCGTCCATTAAGGCTTTATGGTTTAGTTGATTAAGAACATATTTAAAGATGAAAGAGTCTTTGAGAAAGGAGGCAGCTGATGTTACATATTTAGAAAATGACCACGTTATATATTTACAGGGGATGTAGTTAAATTATCTATAGGTCAACATTATGGGTCGTAGTGGACAATTTGGTTTGTGACGTTTGGGAGGTCCATATAGTTGTGGTGTGTCTTTGCTTGTCAATAAAAGTGTTAACACGCATACCAGCCGTTTTGAGATACATCTTTATTTCAAGTGGGTTTCTCGTAATTCAAAATTTATTAAATCACACTAACGGCTTATAAGTAAAATGTTCAAAGTCCCGTTCCGGTCTTGAGACTTCTTCCTCCATTGTTGATCATGTTCATTCTTATGACCATGATTATGTACTTCTCACCTATCACCTCCTCCATTGTTCATCATGTTCATTCTTATGACCATGATTATGTACTTCTCACCTATCACCTCCTCCATTGTTCATCATGTTCATTCTTATGACCATGATTATGTACTTCTCACCTATCACCTCCTCCATTGTTCATCATGTTCATTCTTATGACCATGATTATGTACTTCTCACCTATCACCTCCTCCATTGTTGATCATGTTCATTCTTATGACCATGATTATGTACTTCTCACCTATCACCTCCTCCATTGTTGATCATGTTCATTCTTATGACCATGATTATGTACTTCTCACCTATCACTCCTCCATTGTTGATCATGTTCATTCTTATGACCATGATTATGTACTTCTCATCTATCACCTCCTCCATTGTTGATCATGTTCATTCTTATGACCATGATTATGTACTTCTCACCTATCACCTCCTCCATTGTTGATCATGTTCATTCTTATGACCATGATTATGTACTTCTCACCTATCACCTCCTCCATTGTTCATCATGTTCATTCTTATGACCATGATTATGTACTTCTCATCTATCACCTCCTCCATTGTTGATCATGTTCATTCTTATGACCATGATTATGTACTTCTCACCTATCACCTCCTCCATTGTTGATCATGTTCATTCTTATGACCATGATTATGTACTTCTCACCTATCACCTCCTCCATTGTTGATCATGTTCATTCTCATGACCATGATTATGTACTTCTCATCTATCACCTCCTCCATTGTTGATCATGTTCATTCTTATGACCATGATTATGCACTTCTCACCTATCACCTCCTCCATTGTTGATCATGTTCATTCTTATGACCATGATTATGTACTTCTCACCTATCACTTTCTCCATTGTTGATCATGTTCATTCTTATGACCATGATTATGTACTTCTCACCTATCACTTTCTCCATTGTTGATCATGTTCATTCTTATGACCATGATTATGTACTTCTCACCTATCACCTCCTCCATTGTTCATCATGTTCATTCTTATGACCATGATTATGTACTTCTCACCTATCACCTCCTCCATTGTTCATCATGTTCATTCTTATGACCATGATTATGTACTTCTTATCTAGCACCAAAACTTGCATTGTAATAAACTTAAATAAAACATGGCAAAAACGATCTTAGATTCACACCAAACTTCTCCAGATCCTCCAACATAAATGTCAATTTCGAAAGTGACGTTTAGGTAGATCAGGGCACCCAAGTCCATTAGGACAACATCGAGGGACTTGTAATTATAATGTCAGGTAGAATTACTTGTGGTTCTAGTTTATTTGGCGACCTTTCTCGTAAAACCAGTCGTTTATTTCGCTTTTCGGTCATAGAAGCTCGGAACTTGTGCCCCATGAACCTAGTTCAACCTGAAATCATTGTTTAATATATTTTTTCTCGTAAAGACCTGTTTATTTGAAGTTAGGCACAAAGCTACACAATGGGCTATCTGTGTTTTGCCCACCACGGGTATCGAGACTCGGTTTGTAGAGTTATAACTCCGCAGAGTTATCACTGTGTTAACGGGGAGCACGTAACATACTGTCGAGTGATTTTACAGTAGTTATTATGTCTGTCACTGTATTAAAAGCTATAATTTACAAGATCTGTCAATTTTATGGAGAACCTGAAATGCCCCTCTCCGACATGCGCATCACTGACTCTACATCATACAACAATTTTGCAATGTGTACTGTTATTCAGAAAATGTGTTTAGGTCTCAAACTGTATGTCTATTGATTATTAAAGTACCCGAAGTCGGTTGTAAACCAAATATACGAGTGATAAACACATTGTCCGTCGTACCATTTGCAGCGGCACACCACTGTATTAGCATTAGCAAACCTTTTTTTATATATAAAATTAGATTAACATTATTTTATAGCACAAAATGGTCTTAGTGGATTACCTGACTTACATCGGCTTTCTTTCTTTACTTCTAATAAGAAACATTAATATCAGAAGTCACAATGTATACAGCACGTGAAGTTATTTATAAAAATACGAAAAAGAGATTTGTTCAAAGTAACGTTTTGACATAGCTCGTGACATATCTAGCATGCTAATAGTCACGAATCGTTTCCACATAAATGAATGCGTGATTATTCAAAAATAATACACATAATTTAAGTAAATTGCAACAAAAAAAACACACACAAATAAAAAAACGCGGTGGATAAGTTTCTAAGGCAGCAGAAATAATCATAGAAGGTTTCAAACTCTCTTCTTATATGAAAGGAATATTCTGAGATTAGAAAACCTTTACAGTAGTTTAGGGCTTTGGTAATTTCAGTTTGTTTTTCTCGTCCTCATTCTGTATTCAACAAAACTATTTTATTACGAAATATTAATGTTATAAGTTTTATTGTTTATTGGTTTGGTTTGTTTTGAATTTCGCGTGTAGTTACACGAGGGCTGTCTGCGCTAACCATCCCTAATTTAGGAGTGTAAGACTAGAGGGAAGACAGCTAGTCATCACCACTCACCGCCAACTCTCGGGCTACTCTTTTACCAACGAATAGTGGGATTGACCGTCAGGTTATAACGCTTCCACGGCTAAGAGGGAGAGCATGTTTAGTGTGTCGGGGATTCGAATTTATTGTTTATAGTACATTAAATTGTTTATGACAATGCCAAAACATTTGGCCTGGCATGGCCGAGCGCGTAAGGCGTGCGACTCGTAATCCGAGAGTCGCGGGTTCGCGCCCGCGTCGCGCTAAACATGCTCGCCCTCCCAGCCGTGGGGGTGTATAATGTGACGGTCAATCCCACTATTCATTGGTAAAAGAGTAGCCCAAGAGTTAGCGGTGGGTGGTGATGACTAGCTGCCTTCCCTCTAGTCTTACACTGCTAAATTAGGGACGGCTAGCACAGATAGCCCTCGAGTAGCTTTGTGCGAAATTCCAAAAAAAAACAAAAAAAACAAACAAGCCAAAACATTTGTATAGCTTACAAGACAGTACGTGTTCATACTACTGTGACACTTATATGAATCACACTCTTATAACACAGTGTTTGCTTTTGACTCTTTTTGTCAACATCGAAACGAGTGAACCTGAAAAGAATGTAAATTCTTTTAATAAACGATAAAAACCTAGTTTAAAACCAGTGTTATGCCGACGTATCTAGAGGATATTTTATTGCACAACTATATTACATGAAGATCTACGCAGTTTGTTATAAAATCGTAGCCCAAAATGTTGTTGTCAGTGCACATGCAAAAATAAGTACGTTTTGTGACTAGGATATCAAGTTTTATGTTTGTTTCTAATTAAACACAAAGCTACACAATGGACTATCTGTGGTTTGCCCACCACGTCTTTTGAAACCCGGATTCTAGCGTTGTAAATCTGCAGACATACAATTGTGCCAATAGGGGCACCAGAACAACAAAATAAAAACTTAAGCACTTCTAAAGACGGCCGTAATATAACCTAGCGATTACGGTACTCGACTCGCAACCTGGTGATCACGGGTTCGAATCCCAGTAACTAAGTATGCTCTACTTTCCTGAAGGAGGATCGTTACAATGTAACGACCAACCTTACTGTTCATTGATAAAATGAGAGTAGGCGGTGGGTAATACCAGCTATCTGTCTTTCCTCTAATTTTCCGCTTTAAAATTAGGGACGGCTAGCGCAGATAATCCTCGAGAATCTTTCTAAAAATTCAGCACAGAAAACAATCAAAGAAACTAATGAATACCTCATCTTTGTGGCGTCGTTAACAAAACTAAGTGTAGTTTTAAAGTATTCACGTATCTTTGGCAAGTCACGATATTTAAAAGTTGAACCACATATTTTCTTTGCAGGAAAGCTGAAATGAATTAAGTATATCATAAAAATAATATCGTATTTCGCGCCAGATTCGGGCTCATAAAATTGATGAATTGCGTCTTGCTACTTGTAACTTGGTTGACCTATATATCATAAACACGTATAATCATGGCGGTCAGAAATTACCTGTCAAAATATTTTAAAATGAATTATTACATTTCGGCCACATTTCTTGATTGACGTCACAGCCATAGTTATAGTTATACCCGGTTTAATTCTTTGTTTGGTACAATATAAGAAGTCTTACTTCTCATTTGTTGGTTTTTGTTTCTGTATGTCCCTGCAGAATTGTTGTTGCCGTGGGGACACGCTAGAATGTTGTCTTGGAAAAAGAACCTCATCATATCCTCTAAATCATTCTGCACACGATCATGGAAAGTAATAATATTTCAGCCAGAAGCTCCCAGCGGTTGCTAAGTTAATCTGGGTTCTGAATATTGCTGACAGAGCCCAGAGTAGAAACAAAAGAAAACTGAACTGATATTTTTTGCAGTGTCCAGTACTGTTCAATCATCGTAGCAAGCTATATAGTGTCATCTGTTAACGTTATTGAAACTTATATGTGAGTTACAAATAACAAAGAGACTAAATACAGACCTTCCAACAAATACGAATCACACCCCCCATGATGACGACCCAACTCATGTTTTTCCCGATGGATTAAAATTGTGCAACAGACGTTTAAAAAAATACAGTTGACATTTTAGTGACATCACTGTTATTGACATCGAATTAATAGTGGACATTATACGTCTTTAGATACAGATTATTAAAACACTGACTTATCTATCTTGCAATGAAAAAAATGTTGATAATCATTGAAGTTCAAATGGTGGCATAATTTGCCCCAAATTATTCAATAGTACAAAAACCATGCTTTGTCAGTGTTTAATTTAAGCATAATGTAAACTACTAGGAACAGTAGTGACACAGTACACAAAACAGTTAAATAATAACCATTTGTAACAGTGCAGTTATGTCAAACCATAACCATTGTTAAGAAGAGAGTTAATCACCCTCTTCAATTCATTGTTACCGAAACTCTGCATCTGGTAATCGGATGCATAGTTTGCTTATGACTGGCTATGAAGTCCACATCATATATACACATATAGTGGTCTCACACAGTCTTGGCCTTCAAGTGAGTCACACAGTTTAAATTCCATGAGTTGGCCTCTGAAAAGATATTTGCATGTTACACTCACGTGACAAACACAGACAGTTACAACAAGATACGGTATTTTGGCAACAAATGTCGTTATGAAAAAGTGTAACTGCTTTTAAATCAGTGTTATAGTCATTCAGATACGTGGACAAATAGAATATCATTCATAACACAAGAAGATAACCGTTATATGTTGAGTTTGGTAATTGTAAGGGACATGCTTTGAGGCTGAATTAAATGTTTGCAGCCGCATGTGAATGTTACATCAGTGTAGTGACGGTTAGAAACAGACTTTCCAAGGCCATTCTCTATGCGAAACATTCAAAATGAGATTTACTTCTCTGTAAAGAAGACAGAGGCTAGCTTACCTGCAGTGATGCCAAAATCACAGCGGGTGAATTACTCATTAGGAGAGAATCTGTAACGAGATCGAATATCATTTTCTTACAGAAAAGTGACGCATATAGTAATGGTAAAAATATAGTATGGGCAAAACAAGGTATCTGTAGATTAACTAACCTGGATATCCTACAGAATGGAACCATTATTACCAACATTGTAGACATCCATCGTGCGATTCATTGGAGCACCATATGTACGTACAATTAATCCTTGCTTCAGGCTAATATGTAATAACACCTTAAAGAAGAGGATATTAAACTTAATGTAATGGTCTACTCATTCAGAAGTCTTGTAACCCCATCGCGAACGTATAGTAAATCCTTGGAAGACGAGTCACATTCGTCAAACTATAGTAAATCCTTGGAAGACGAGTCACATTCTTCAAACGTATAGTAAGTCCTTGGAAGACGAATCACATTCGTCAAATGGTTCCAAACATCAAAGGAAACTGGGAAGGAGATTTCTCAGAACAGTGGTCGAGGATATCTCATGACCTTATCAACACTGCACATCGATGCCAGCCTGTTTTTTGGTATTCGTGGTGACCATACCTTATATCTAAGATTACATGATGAATCGCCAGCTGCCAAATTTGGATGAAAGTGAAAAGGGATGGTTGGCATTACTTCATCACAGTGATTTTGTGTTGTTATGGTTCAGTTATCCTGTAACTGTTTAACGAAGTTTAGAATAAGCTATAGAGTCTCGATTGTTGAATTTTATTTCTTATTATATTTTCAAGACCTGATACGTTTCACATACATTTTGTTTTACTCCATGTTATTTATTTGCTAACATGGTTGATGTTGACATTCAATAAAGTCCAAATAATATTTGTATATCTATGAGCCAATACTCAAGTAAAATATTTTGTGTATGTTACAAATTAAACAAGAATTTCTTAAGTATGTTAAGGTAGAACATTTCAGATAATGTTGTATGTTTGTAATTCACACAATACAGGTTCTCTATGTCGTCCTACTATTTTACAGCTGACTCCAGTTTTCTCCTGGCTAATGCCCAGATTGTGGACTACCCTATTGTATACTGCTCGGATACCTTCTGTAAAATAGCGGGCTACAACCGGGCCGAGGTAATGCAGAAGTCTTGCCGATGTAGCTTCATGTACGGCGAGCTGACAGACAAAGCCACCATTGCCAAGATTGAACAATGCCTTGAAAGTCAGGCCTTAGATCAATTTGAAATTCTTCTTTACAAGAAGAACCGTGAGTGTATTTGTCGTTGTCAAAAATACGCAGTTTTAATAAAATTAGTATAATCTGTCATCTATTTCCCGTTGCTACGCATGAATATAGCAAATTTATAAAAGTTTGTATTTCTATAGTCTAGCCGGTTATTTGTTAACATATTTATTATTGTCTTTTGTTTCCATTTTTTGCACTATTCTTCAGTTAAATGGTTTAAAAATCTCCAAATACTCTGGGATTACTAGCAGGTAGCTAAAGAAACTTTGATTACATGGGATTAGTTACAGACTAAGTTTTATGGATTTTTGGACTTCACATGTGTGTGTTTTTCTTATAGCAAAGCCACATTGGGCTATCTGCTGAGTCCACTGAGAGGAATCGAACCCCTGATTTTAGCGTTGTAAATCCGTAGACATACCGCTGTACTAGCGGGGGACTAGACTTGACATTAAAAATACTTTTTTCTTGGCTAAGCCTTTTATGAGAACAAAACCATCTGTCATAAAATAATCTAACCTAAAATAGTTCGATCTGTTAGCTATTATCTTTTTAGTATATAACAGAAAATGGAACCTGAACGATAAAGAAAACACCTAATTTTATACTGAATTTGAACAATTAGTTTTAGAAATTAATGCTACAACTAATCAAAAAATAATAATTTTATAAATTAATGTTACAACTACATGGTAGCGTATCAGGAAGTAAAAATTTTAAATGTTGAAAAAGTAATGATTTAAATACAAAGTCTGACAGATCATAGAGAGAAAACATCTTTACAGCTGGTGTTCCTTAAGTATCCATATTGTGTATAGTTTTATTTCAGTCATCCTCTTTAAATATCTTTTTATCTGGATTCAAGCAACAACCTATGATGCTAGAATAATTGTAGAGTTTTCAAACACCTTATAATATTGTTTCCAGTTCTCTAATTTAAACACTGTAAATATTAACTCACGCTGCAGTTCTCTAATTTAAACACTGTAAATATTAACTCACGCTGCAGTTCTCTAATTTAAACACTGTAAATATTAACTCACGCTGCAGTTCTTTAATTTAAACACTGTAAATATTAAATCACGCTGCAGTTCTCTAATTTAAACACTGTAAATATTAACTCACGCTGCAGTTCTCTAATTTAAACACTGTTA
This sequence comes from Tachypleus tridentatus, assembly GCF_004210375.1. Classification (NCBI taxonomy): domain Eukaryota; kingdom Metazoa; phylum Arthropoda; class Merostomata; order Xiphosura; family Limulidae; genus Tachypleus; species Tachypleus tridentatus. The sequence goes on along the minus strand of NC_134825.1, from coordinate 158,567,151 downwards.
ATATTAACTCACGCTGCAGTTCTCTAATTTAAACACTGTAAATATTAACTCACGCTGCAGTTCTCTAATTTAAACACTGTAAATATTAACTCACGCTGCAGTTCTCTAATTTAAACACTGTAAATATTAACTCACGCTGCAGTTCTCTAATTTAAACACTGTAAATATTAAATCACGCTGCAGTTCTCTAATTTAAACACTATTAATATTAACTCACGCTGCAGTTCTCTAATTTAAACACTGTTAATATTAACTCACGCTGCATTTCTCTAATTTAAACACTGTTAATATTAACTCACGCTGCAGTTCTCTAATTTAAACACTATTAATATTAACTCACGCTGCAGTTCACTAATTTAAACACTGTTAATATTAACTCACGCTGTAGTTCTCTAATGTAAACACTATTAATATTAATTCACACTGTAGTTCTCTAATTTAAACACTGTTAATATTAAATCACGCTGCAGTTCTCTAATTTAAACACTGTAAATATTAACTCACGCTGCAGTTCTCTAATTTGAACACTGTTAATATTAACTCACGCTGCAGTTCTCTAATTTAAACACTGTTAATATTAACTCACGCTGTAGTTCTCTAATTTAAACACTATTAATATTAATTCACACTGTAGTTCTCTAATTTAAACACTGTTAATATTAACTCAAAATGTAGTTCTCCAATTTAAACACTATTAATATTAATTCACACTGTAGTTCTCTAATTTAAACACTATTAATATTAATTCACACTGTAGTTCTCTAATTTAAACACTGTTAATATTAATTCACACTGTAGTTTTCTAATTTAAACACTGTTAATATTAACTCAAAATGTAGTTCTCTAATTTAAACACTGTTAATATTAATTCACACTGTAGTTCTCTAATTTAATCACTATTAATATCAACTCAAAATGTAGTTCTCTAATTTAAACACTGTTAATATTAACTCACGCTGTAGTTCTCTAATTTAAACACTATTAATATTAATTCACACTGTAGTTCTCTAATTTAAACACTGTTAATATTAATTCACACTGTAGTTTTCTAATTTAAACACTATTAATATCAACTCAAAATGTAGTTCTCTAATTTAAACACTGTTAATATTAACTCACACTGTAGTTCTCTAATTTAAACACTGTTAATATTAACTCACACTGTAGTTCTCTAATTTAAACACTGTTAATATTAACTCACACTGTAGTTCTCTAATTTAAACACTATTAATATTAACTCACACTGTAGTTCTCTAATTTAAACACTGTTAATATTAACTCACACTGTAGTTCTCTAACTTAAACACTGTTAATATTAATTCACACTGTAGTTCTCTAATTTAATCACTATTAATATCAACTCAAAATGTAGTTCTCTAATTTAAACACTGTTAATATTAACTCACGCTGTAGTTCTCTAATTTAAACACTATTAATATTAATTCACACTGTAGTTCTCTAATTTAAGCACTGTTAATATTAATTCACACTGTAGTTTTCTAATTTAAACACTATTAATATCAACTCAAAATGTAGTTCTCTAATTTAAACACTGTTAATATTAACTCACACTGTAGTTCTCTAATTTAAACACTGTTAATATTAACTCACACTGTAGTTCTCTAATTTAAACACTGTTAATATTAACTCACACTGTAGTTCTCTAATTTAAACACTATTAATATTAACTCACACTGTAGTTCTCTAATTTAAACACTGTTAATATTAATTCACACTCTACACTTCACTAAATGAACACCTAACTTACACGCATATTACACGCTAGGGTTTTCTAAAACTATTAATCGTCACTCATTTGCAGAGTCTCTAAAATAATAAATGTTTACTCACCTGTGTAGTTCTCTAAAACACAGTTAATATTCCCTTACTTTTATAATTCTGTAAAACACAATAAATGCCCACTCATATAACATAGTTCTCTAAAACACTGTTAATGTCTCTTTACGTATTCAACTCTCTCCATCGAACATTTAAACAGAAACAGACTTTGCTTCACGCAGTTGAACATTTATGAGATTATTATTACATGGGTCACTTCAGCGTTGCCATAGTATAGATACATTGCTTTTTGTTGTTACAAGTTTCTACACCAGGTTTTAGTGTTTGTTTGTTTTGTTTTTTTTAATTTCGCGCAAAGCTACACGAGGGTTATTTGCGCTAGCCGTCCCTAATATAGCAGTGTAAGACTAGAGGGAAGGCAGCTAGTCATCACCACCCACCGCCAGCTCTTTCGGCTACTCTTTTACCAACGAATAATGGGATTGACCGTAACATTATAACGCCCCCACGACTGAAAGGGCGAGCATGTTTGGTGCTACCGGGATTCGAACCCGCGACCCTCGGATTACGAATCGAACGCCTTAACACACTTGGCCATACAGGGCCAGGTTCTAGTGTAATTACATTTTTTAACATTAAAATTCTTAACGTCGACTTTGTCTTCGAATTTTTTTTTTATTTCCGTTCATTAACTCAAAGGTTTACATACGGACTATTCCCGAGAGGACCATCACAAGCGAAATGATTTTGAAAATTATAATATACATACTGTCGATTGCAAGATAATAAAAAAAGACAAAACAGGCTCAAAAGTTTATATTAACGTGGTTCGTGCCAGTCCTTTTTTTCTTAATATGCTGACCCTTTGCTTTGCCAGTTGTTTTTTGCCATTTAAGTCTTGCTGCTGACGCCCGAGCTCTAAGACTTTAGCACATTGTCACGCATAAGCAAGCCACCTGTCATTTTCACTGTTTCCAACTCAATTTTCTAGGACTCAGATTAACTCAGCGATGCCAAAAGCACTTTTATTTCGAATGCAAATCAGAAATAAGTCATCACTCTGATTATTGTGGGGTTTGTCAGTGTTTTGCTCTGTAATCACGTGACTACATCAACATAGGAGAAATTAACTTAAAGTTATTAACGTTATATATTTTACATTACTGGCTGCAGAAAAGCTGATTTTAAGCCTAAATCCTTTATTGCGTTCACCACTTAGCTGAAACGGCAAACCTGAAAATAATTATATATTTCAAATATATATTATCGCCTACTTCAAAGGTGCATATTGCATACACTGCATTTCGATAAACCTATGAGAAAACCGTGTAGAATAGTAGTATATTTTCTAAACCAGATCGAAAAGTATTTGTCAGTTACAAACAAATAATAATAAGTAACAAGTTTCATATACATGTGTGTGTGTACCGATGTTTATATGTACATTTTTTGTTCCTGTAGTCGTTAAGCCAAAACCAGCACAATGGGCTATCTACACAGTTCCCACAGCAAGGATTGAAACCAGATTTCTTAACTTTATACCCCCAGTGGCACAGTGGTATGTTTGCGGACTTATACTGCTAGAAACCAGGTTTCGATATTCATGATGGGTAGAACATAGATAGTCCATTGTGTACCCCCCCCCACTAGTACAGCGGTATGTTTCCAAATTTACAACGCTAAAATCAGGGGTTCGATTCCCTTCGGTGGGTTCGGCAGATAGCCCGATGTGGCTTTGCTATAAGAAAACACACACACGGCTCGTTGTGTAGCTTTGTGTTTAATAACAAATTACAAGAACAAATAATGTTATAAGTTCTCATTATCTTATATATTTATATATACACACACAGAGAATCCGTTTTATAAAGAAAACAGCTTATTGGTTGTATATAGCTCGCTCGGAACTTTGCTAAAGATCACAGAAAATTCAGTTGTTTTTTTTTATCAAAGTAGTTATTAAGATTAATAAGAGAAATTTAAGATTTTCACTCGCTTTAACACATCTAGTTCAAGTTGATTTAACACATCTAGTTCAAGTTCATTTAACACATCTACTTCAAGTTGATTTAACACATCTACTTCAAGTTCATTTAACACATCTAGTTCAAGTTGATTTAACACATCTAGTTCAAGTTGATTTAACACATCTAGTTCAAGTTGATTTAACACATCTACTTCAAGTTGATTTAACACATCTAGTTCAAGTTGATTTAACACATCTAGTTCAAGTTGATTTAACACATCTAGTTCAAGTTGATTTAACACATCTACTTCAAGTTGATTTAACACATTTACTTCAAGTTGATTTAACACATCTAGTTCAAGTTGATTTAACACATCTACTTCAAGTTGATTTAACACATCTAGTTCAAGTTCATTTAACACATCTAGTTCAAGTTCATTTAACACATCTAGTTCAAGTTCATTTAACACATCTAGTTCAAGTTGATTTACCACATCTAGTTCAAGTTCATTTAACACATCTAGTTCAAGTTCATTTAACACATCTACTTCAAGTTGATTTAACACATCTACTTCAAGTTGATTTATCACATCTAGTTCAAGTTGATTTAACACATCTAGTTCAAGTTGATTTAACACATCTAGTTCAAGTTGATTTAACACATCTACTTCAAGTTGATTTAACACATCTAGTTCAAGTTGATTTAACACATCCAGTTCAAGTTGATTTAACACATCTAGTTCAAGTTGATTTAACACATCTACTTCAAGTTGATTTAACACATCTAGTTCAAGTTGATTTAACACATCTAGTTCAAGTTGATTTAACACATCTACTTCAAGTTGATTTAACACATCTACTTCAAGTTGATTTAACACATCTAGTTCAAGTTGGTTTAACACATCTAGTTCAAGTTGATTTAACACATCTAGTTCAAGTTGATTTAACACATCTACTTCAAGTTGATTTAACACATCTAGTTCAAGTTGATTTAACACATCTAGTTCAAGTTGATTTAACACATCTAGTTCAAGTTGATTTAACACATCTACTTCAAGTTGATTTAACACATTTACTTCAAGTTGATTTAACACATCTAGTTCAAGTTGATTTAACACATCTACTTCAAGTTGATTTAACACATCTAGTTCAAGTTGATTTAACACATCTAGTTCAAGTTGATTTAACACATCTACTTCAAGTTGATTTCGCTTCTTTTCAACATAACTATTTTTCAACGTTTTTGTTCATAACAAACCATTTCACACACCAAGAAACAAATATGGTGTGAAGAGAAAGTTAAGCTAATGAAAAACATGTTTGTTTATCCAATACGGTTTTAATCATATCAATCATCCATTGACCTAATGGAAAGTCTGACAAGTCATAAAGCTAAAAGTCGGGTTTCCGTACACACTGTTGACAGAGCATAAATAGCCATTGTGTTGCTTTGTTCCTTAACAATCAAACCCATAACATTATTTGCAATGAAAATGCTAGTCTCCGAATAAATAAAATATTACAGAAAGAAATCTATTAAAATGCGTATGACAAGAAAAGTACTGATGTAAATAACTCGTGTATAACATTAATTCCGCTGCTTTCTGATGTCTTTATTAATTCATAACATTTGTTCTAATACGTTTTTGCTTTCCTAGTTATCTGTATTAAGATGATATATTCAAAGTGATTGGTCGATTATGCCAACCATATGCAACCAATGGGTGAGGCACTTTTAACCAAGAATATTATTTGTTATACTGTATTGAAAAAGCCTGCCACCTATGAAATAAATTGTTACAACTCATCTTCTGTTTACCAGATACATAGAATAAAATGTGACTAATAAACTTATATAATCTTTTACACAATACGCTCCGTCAGAGGAAAGAAATCCCTATGAATCCGTTTGTGGGTCCAATTAAAACTAGAATTGTACATTTAGAATTGGTTAAGGAAACAAAAACAGTTTTGTTCAAAATCAAAATCCAGATGTTTGTTGACTAAAGAACATTTTTTTTAATTTTGCAAAAGCAATTTTTTTAAAAAAAAGTTCTTCCCCGTATCGGGTTTCTGTACTCGCAGTGGTCAAACCACAGTAAATTTCTTTATTTATTTACACGACTTCCACACATAATTGGACTTTCAAATACATTCCAAATCTAATTCTATATGTATGTGTGTATGTGCGTGTGCATATCCAGAGCACATTTTTGTAAAGTGTGACGACTAGATACTAGCGTCCCTTTCTCCGAAATTTCAGAATTTCACTGTAAAAACCCAAAATATTAGAGACATCTCAATATTATCTTACGAATAGTAAATATTATAAAGTCACTTGCAACATTAAACGATCAAGCATGGCCAGATGGTTAAGGCACTCGACTCGTAATCCAAAGGTCGCGGTTTCGAGTCCCCGTCACACTAAACATGCTCGCCCTTTCATTCGTGGGAGCGTTATAATGTGACGGTCAATCCCACTATTCGCTAGTAAAAGAGTAGCCCAAGAGTTGGCGGTGGGTGGTTAGGACTAGCTGCCTTCCCTCTAGTCTTACACTGCTAAATTAGGGACGGCTAGCGGAGATAGCCCTCGTGTAGCTTTGCGCGAAATTCAGAAACAAACTCGCAACGTTAAATTACTTGTTCGCCAGCAGCCCTCCTCAAAATTTCTTTATTGGTTACAGGAACTTGATGAAACTGTAGTTAATTTAATAACAATTCTTATTTTTAATCGGATTGTATTTATAAGAACCATAGATCATAACGAACTACAAAATAATCATTTCTTTGTCGCTTGGAACATTTTATTGCGATCTTGTGGTGACTGTTTCTATAGTGACTGTTTCCACTTTATTTCAATAGAAACGTAAATCAAATAGTGTTCCATCAAAATGTGGCACGTGCACATGGCATTACGCAGAGAAATTGCTGAGTCATTTTCTTACACAACGGTAGTATTTTAATCTGAAGCACTCCCTTAAAAACATTAATCTTGCCAAGAGCTACGTGTCATGATGTATTTTTAGCGAATTATATTTTACTTTTTTTTTAATGAAAAAATCTCTTTTATAAACATAACTTTTGGAGCAGCAAGGTATCTTTCTACCTAACGTAATGGTGTGAACACCCAAGTTTTCAACAAACTTTAAATGAAAACGTTAAGGGAAATACATTTGTTGCAGTATATTTAAAGGCACTGAAATGTGTTATCACTCAAAATATATTATCTGAAAAGTATCTCGTCATATTCATGGTCCACTTAACACAATATAAGTCACTAGGCGTGTGTTCATCATATCTTAAGAAACCAATTCACATGTAATGTTAACTTCCGTGTTGACGCATAAACGACATTATGCACGAATTACCTGAGCTGACAAAACATGAAAACACGTCAGATGTAAAACGCCTGAGCTGACAAAACGAGAAAGTTCGTCAGATGTAAAGCGCCTGAGCTGACAAAACGAGACAGCTCGTTAGATGTAAAACACCTGAGCTGACAAAATAAGAAAGTTCGTTGGGTGTAAAACGCCTGAGCTGACAAAACGAGAACGCTCGTTAGATGTAAAACGTTTGAGCTGACAAAACAAGAAAGCTTGTCAGATGTAAAACGCCTGAGCTGACAAAACAAGAAAGTTCGTTGGGTGTAAAACGCCTGAGCTGGCAAAATAAGAAAGCTTGTTAGGTGCAAAATGCCTGAGCTGCTAAAGGAAAAAAAACTCATTAAGAGTAAATTGTTTGATAACACCTGTTAAAGATCTATCTTTTGTGTATCACAAGCTACTGCATATGTTGTATTTCGTTCAATTCATTAGTTAAGCTGGATCCATGTTAGCTAAAAGATATACCTGAAATGTTAGTTTCACACATATCTGGTATAAAGTATGTAATAATTAAAGGAAAATTGGAGATAAATTGTAACCAAACAAGTTTTTCATCAGATTTATCTGTCCTAAAATCCTTCTTACTTCGTCAGCTGAGATATTTCATGACATGTTGTTGTTGTATATATTTCATATGCAAAGCATTTCAGATATACTTTTGGTTGCTTTAGGTCCAGCCCAAAGTTTAACAAAACATCTTAAGTCCAGTAACAAAAGAGACCTTAAATGATGCTTTTAAGACACGTGGTTGACGAATTAATTAAATTATAGTATAATATTAAAAGTTGAAATGTGAGCAAATGTTGTAACTTTTATCCAAAACCAATTATAAACTACAGCAACTATAAATTTCTTTGGTCTATTCTTGTTGAGGGACCATCAACAAACTCTATTAAGAAAAGTGCTGATGTCTTTAGATTTTATTGAATGTCATCTCTAACATGTGTTATTAAGATATCCTAAACTGAACATTCGTGCTATAATTTTCAACAAATTTACTCCTGTTTTTATCTAAATCCTTTAGCAAAATATAGGTTTTATTCGTTCTTATATAACGACTGTTTGTGACGTTTCATTGCGAAAACATGATATCGACCAAAACAATTTCAGTAAAAAAAAAAAGCTAAATTAATGTTTTATGCATTCTGGAAATCAAGTATTTATGCAACTGACAGAACTGTATACATGTCTGTGTTTAAAAACATCTGGTTTCTTAATTATCAAAATAATACACTATATAACTCTCTACTTTTCGTCAAATTTTAAGTGAGGCCAAGCCTGACAGCTGTGTGTGTATTCGTGATGTCATACATCATGGCCTGGGATCTGTATAATGTTCTCTATATTAGCTGACAAGATTCTAGCATGTAATAAAATCGATATGTATGCACGTATAGTGAGTTTGGGTGAACTTGGGTGGCATGGGTTATGTAAATGTCCCCTTAACGTCTATTCGGCGCTCTGGAATAATTGTACCGTCCTGGACGAACCATTTGAGCTTCACTGGACCTCAATGTAATTCAAAATTAGAAAAACCGACAAAAATGATATGGTATTAACAATAGATATTAACATTGAATTATAACAATAAAACAAATGTTCACTTATGAACCTACTTCAATGAATTAAAAAAATAAAGAGGGTAAACAAGTAACAGAAAAATTATAAAAGTTAAATAAGATGTAGAGATGGTGTTACTAATAATTACAGAAATAAGGTTGAGATAGATACACAAAACCAAGCAGGAACCTTTACATTAGTAGCCAGTAAGTACTGAGTTAATCTTGAAAGGTTATAGATATTAGCCACTGTACAACAGTATAGCACAACCCTGGTTAGATGATTTTATTCGAACCGGTGTATCTTTCTCGATTTCGTTTCTGTACTTATTAGTAATGCCGTCCCTACATCATAAATAATTTTCGCAATTTGTTTTTCATTATTTGTAAGTTTTTGTAATTGCTGTACTGCTACAGCGCTAAGGATATCGAAACCTCGATGCTCTAACTTGGATCTGTTGTTGTAACGATGAAAAAAAAAACATTTCTTTCGGACTTTCTTTAGACAGCTTTAAGACCTTATTTTACTTTTTCGACTTCGTACAGGTAAAGTTAAACATGTATGAATGCCATGTTATCTGGCTACGGTCTGTTAAAAGGAATTCAAGCATCGCTTGACTATTTTAATGGAGAATGTAGATTCATATCTAACAGCACGTCTTAAAGTTAAATCTCCAGTAGTTTAACCTGTTCATTTTTTTATGACCAAGTTACACGGGAAAAAATAATGCTAATTTACTCATGTCAAGAAGAGAGAACAGAATCAGCTCAACACTAGTTAATTTCATTAATAGATAATTAATTATATAACTTGTAACGTTTCTGTGTTTTGATGTTTCCTAGCAACCAGTCAGTCATGCACTGGACTTATTTTTGTACTAATACTTCGTGAACGTACTGATTATTAAATGAATATTTGTAATTGAACACAAAGCTATGCAATAGGCTACCTGTGCTCTGCCCACCATAGGTATCGAAACCCAGTTTATAGTAGTGTGAGTCTGCCACTAAGGGGCATGGACCTACTGAAAGTTTGTTTTGTTTGTTTGTTTTAGAATTTCGCGCAAAGCTACTCTGAGCTATCTGCGCTAGCCGTCCCTAATATAGCAGTGTAAGACGAGAGGGAAGGCAACTAGTCACCACCACCCACCGCCAACTCTTGGGCTGCTCTTTTACCAACGAAAAGTGGGATTGACTGTCACATTATAACGCCCCCACGGCTGAAATGGCGAGCATGTTTGGTGCGACCGGGATTCGAACTCGCGACCCTCAGATTACGAGTCAAACGCCTTAACCCACCTGGTCATGCCGGGGCTTTACTGAAAGAGTCAGATATTTAACAGTGTAGAGAGATTATTTTGAGAAAAAGAATATTTTTGGAAGTGCAGAGAAAGCGTTTTATATTTTTACGTAGATTGTTTCCTTTTTGTCAGAAAAGGCATTTGAATATTTTGATCATTAATTTGCTCTTAATTTGTAAGTAAAATTAAAAGTTAACAGTTTCTTTTCAGCAACTTGACTACTTTGAATAGTTTTCATAATAATATAAAAGTTTCAAAAAATCAATTTTTCGTTTTTATATAGACATTATTTTGACATTATTAGCATTTATAAACAAATTTAAACTGTTAACTACAGTACATTTTCTTTTTGAATTAAGTTCGTAGTTGTTGTTTTGAATTAAGCACAAAGCTACACAATAGACCATCAGTGCTCTGCCCACCGCAGGTATCAAAACCCGGTTTGTAGTGTTATAAGTTCGCAGACATTCCGCTGTGCCACTGGAGGGGAAGATACATTCGTAATTAATGTGTTTGCGGTTTCCGTAAAACATTCACGACTATAATAGAAAACCTAGTGGTGCGTGGTTGTAACTGTAATTGTAACGTAACTTTCAGGGAACGTGGTGACATCACTTCGTTCTACACGTTAAAGCGAATGTAAATCATGCAACCTCTGCAACACGAATTAGGTCCGGCATGGCCAAGTGAATTAAGGCGTTCGATTCGTAATCTGAGGGTAGCGAGTTTGAATTCCAATCACATCAAACATGCTCGTCCTTTCAGTCGTGGAAACGTTTTAATGTGACGATCACTCCCACTATTCGTTGGGAAAAGAGTAGCTCAACAGTTGGCGGTGGTTAGTGATGACTAGCTGCTTTCCCTCTAGTCTTATCCTGCTAAATTAGGGACGGCTAGCGCAGATATCCCTCGTGTAGCTTTGCGCGAAATTCAAAAACAAACAAAGCAACACGAATTAATCTAATGTGGCAGTATCAGCAACACGAATTAATCTAATGTGGCAGTATCAGCAACACGAATTAATCTAATGTGGCAGTATCAGCAACACGAATTAATCTAATGTGGCAGTATCAGCAACACGAATTAATCTAATGTGGCAGTATCAGCAACACGAATTAATCTAATGTGGCAGTATCAGCAACACTAATTAATCTCATGTGGCAGTATCAGCAACACGAATTAATCTAATGTGGCAGTATCAGCAACACGAATTAATCTAATGTGGCAGTATCAGCAACACGAATTAATCTGATGTGGCAGTATCAGCAACACAAATTAATCTAATGTGGCAGTATCAGCAACACGAATTAATCTGATGTGGCAGTATCAGCAACACGAATTAATCTGATGTGGCAGTATCAGCAACACGAATTAATCTAATGTGGTAGTATCAGCAACACGAATTAATCTAATGTGGCAGTATCAGCAACACGAATTAATCTAATGTGGCAGTATCAGCAACACGAATTAATCTGATGTGGCAGTATCAGCAACACGAATTAATCTGATGTGGCAGTATCAGCAACACGAATTAATCTCATGTGGCAGTATCAGCAACACGAATTAATCTAATGTGGCAGTATCAGCAACACGAATTAATCTGATGTGGCAGTATCAGCATCTCATGTGGCAATCAGCAAATTAATCTGATGTGGCAGTATCAGCAACACGAATTAATCTAATGTGGCAGTATCAGCAACACGAATTAATCTAATGTGGCAGTATCAGCAACACGAATTAATCTAATGTGGCAGTATCAGCAACACGAATTAATCTAATGTGGCAGTATCAGCAACACGAATTAATCTAATGTGGCAGTATCAGCAACACAAATTAATCTAATGTGGCAGTATCAGCAACACGAATTAATCTAATGTGGCAGTATCAGCAACACGAATTAATCTAATGTGGCAGTATCAGCAACACGAATTAATCTAATGTGGCAGTATCAGCAACACGAATTAATCTGATGTGGCAGTATCAGCAACACGAATTAATCTAATGTGGCAGTATCAGCAACACGAATTAATCTAATGTGGCAGTATCAGCAACACGAATTAATTTAATGTGGCAGTATCAGCAACACGAATTAATCTAATGTGGCAGTATCAGCAACACGAATTAATCTAATGTGGCAGTATCAGCAACACGAATTAATCTAATGTGGCAGTGTCAGCAACACGAATTAATCTAATGCGGCAGTATCAGCAACACGAATTAATCTAATGTGGCAGTATCAGTCTCGAGCACAAGAATCTTCTCCTTTTCTATTCAGTTGTTTTTCTAAAATTACACTGAACAGTACTATATTGATAAAATTGTATTCTTATTGTCAAATTGTTTTATAGAACGTCAAGATGTATTCCCCGATTCTGATGATTTTCTAAAACGATACCACAAAGTATTATAATAGTAATAATTATACTCATATTATTATTGCATTCTTGAGCATCAATACGCCCCCTTTTTCCCCGTTTGATTTCCTAAAACCATAACATGCAATATTCTGTTGGTTACCATTGTAATCCTCGTATCAAATTGTTAACAATTCTTTTGAAAAAACACTGTACGTAGTTGAATTTATTATCCAAAGAAATATCTTTTCTAACTCTAGGCGACTTCTGATTATTAACATTCTATTAATCAAATGTCATAATGTCTTTCTCTGGAGATTGACATGTATTTTCTTGTTCCCCATCACGCTGCCGAGAAAAGTAGGCCTAAAGTGAAACCTGTAATTCACATGTTCTTATTAACATTCAGAAGGTATTGTTTTTCGTTACTACCGAACAGAGTGTAAATCATTCTTTCTGCCTAATTTCTACAGATTACTAGCAGTCAACGTTCTGTACGTTGGGTGAGATCATAATTATATTCATCACATACACCAGTCGTTTTACTGAGATCAACATTATGATGGTTTTTCCCGCAGTACAAACCGAACAAAAAATGAAATGGCGCATCTGTTCGTGACAAGATTTTAAGAACTACACGCAAGCCAACTAAAATACTTAAAAAAATTTATGTGTAATAAGAGGAAGTTCAGTCTGCCATATCTGGCACTTAGATTTGGTAATAATTCACCGCCAGCTATGTTCCAAGTTTCCCCTGAACGCGCATCAAAACTGAGTGTAACATTTATTGATATACTAAGAAGGGAATCGCTTTATCAAAGAAGCATACTTCTTTGGGTATGAATAAATTAATATCAATTTAAACAGAGAAAAATGATACATTCATACTTTTAACATCGTGTTACATTATTATATGGCCCGGCATGGCCAAGCGTGTTAAGGCGTGCGACTCGTAATCTGAGGGTCGCGGGTTCGCACCCCGATCGCGCCAAACATGCTCGCCCTTTCAGCCGTGGATGTGACGGTCAATCCCACTATTAATTGGTAAAAAAGTAGCCCAAGAGTTAGCGGTGGGTGGTGATGACTAACTGCCTTCCCTCTAGTCTTACACTGCTAAATTAGGGACGGCTAGCACAGATAGCCCTCGAGTAGCTTTGTGCGAAATTCCAAAACAAACAAACATACATTATTATATGAACTTGTTCCTCTGTGCTTTGCAAGTTACATGAAAAGATCTGTTACTGTTATAAAAAGTAACTTCTTACATGTTCACAGGTGTCTTTATTTACTTCGTACATGTTCACAGGTGTCTTTATTTACTTCTTACATGTTCACAGGTTTCGTTGTTTACTTCGTACATGTTCACAGGTTTCTTTATTTATTTCTTACATGTTCACAGGTTTCGTTGTTTACTTCGTGCATGTTCACAGGTTTTTTATTTACTTCTTACATGTTCACAGGTTTCGTTGTTTACTTCTTGCATGTTCACAGGTGTCGTTGTTTACTTCATACATGTTCACAAGTGTCTTTATTTACTTCTTGCATGTTCACAGGTTTCGTTGTTTACTTCGTACATGTTCACAGGTTTCTTTATTTATTTCTTACATGTTCACAGGTGTCGTTATTTACTTCGTACATGTTCACAGGTGTCTTTATTTACTTCATACATGTTCACAGGTTTTTTATTTACTTCTTACATGTTCACAGGTGTCGTTGTTTACTTTTTATATGTTCACAGGTTTCGTTGTTTACTTCGTACATGTTCACAGGTGTCTTTATTTACTTCTTACATGTTCACAGGTTTCTTTGTTTACTTGTACATGTTCACAGGTGTCTTTATTTACTTCTTACATGTTCACAGGTTTCGTTGTTTACTTCGTACATGTTCACAGGTGTCTTTATTTATTTCTTACATGTTCACAGGTGTCGTTGTTTACTTCGTACATGTTCACAGGTGTCTTTATTTACTTCATACATGTTCACAGGTTTTTTATTTACTTTATTTATTTCTTGTTTACATGTTCACAGGTGTCGTTGTTTACTTCTTACATGTTCACAGGTGTCTTTATTTACTTCTTACATGTTCACAGGTTTTTTATTTACTTCTTACATGTTCACAGGTGTCGTTGTTTACTTCTTACATGTTCACAGGTTTCGTTGTTTACTTCTTACATGTTCACAGGTTTCGTTGTTTACTTGTACATGTTCACAGGTGTCTTTATTTACTTCTTACATGTTCACAGGTTTCTTTATTTATTTCTTACATGTTCACAGGTGTCTCTATTTACTTCTTACATGTTCACAGGTGTCGTTGTTTACTTCGTACTTCTTACATGTTCACAGGTGTCTTTACTTTACTTCGTTGTTTATTCGTACATGTTCACAGGTGTCTTTATTTACTTCTACATGTTCACAGGTTTCGTTGTTTACTTGTACATGTTCACAGGTGTCTTTATTTACTTCTTACATGTTCACAGGTTTCGTTGTTTACTTCTTACATGTTCACAGATGTCTTTATTTACTTCTTACATGTTCACAGGTATCGTTGTTTACTTCGTACATGTTCACAGGTGTCTTTATTTACTTCTTACATGTTCACAGGTTTCGTTGTTTACTTCGTACATGTTCACAGGTTTCGTTGTTTACTTCGTACATGTTCACAGGTGTCTTTATTTACTTCTTACATGTTCACAGGTTTCGTTGTTTACTTCTTACATGTTCACAGGTGTCGTTGTTTACTTCGTACATGTTCACAGGTGTCTTTATTTACTTCGTACATGTTCACAGGTTTCGTTGTTTACTTCTTACATGTTCACAGGTGTCGTTGTTTACTTCGTACATGTTCACAGGTGTCTTTATTTACTTCTTACATGTTCACAGGTTTCGTTGTTTACTTAGTACATGTTCACGGATTTCTTTATTTACTTCGTACATGTTCACAGGTTTCGTTGTTTTTAATACCTTAGTATATAAGTTATATTTAAGCACTATTTCATAATTTCTAACTTAGACTAGTTAACTAAGTTATTAATTAACAAAGCGTTTATATCCATCAGATACCTCACAGTTAATCCCGGTAAAAATAGTATTATACGAAAGCTCTATCTTGATTCATCAAAGTAAATTGAACTACGAACAAACTGTGAAAACATGGATCATTGGCTGTTCCGTGACATCATGTGAAACAAAACTGGATATCAACTCGTCCAGGCAACAAAACTATGGGAGTGATTTTTATAGTGGATAAGAGGGGTCGAACAAGTCTATCGTGAAGTAAACAAATTAATATAGTTTTACTGAACGTCCAAAGGTGTTTCAAAATACTAACAAACATGCCGTGACTAACGGCTGAGATTTAAGCCTAATTTCAAGACAAACAATCATAAAAATGCAATCGAATAAGGGTGGAGCAAACAGACAGCTAATTATATATATACAACTTGAAACCTATGAAACAAGATGGAAAAAAATCTCAGAGTGTAAATTAATAAGACGTAGCTGTAATAGATTATAAACAGGCATACAAATAAATTAATATTTAATTTAGTTTGTTGATAATGAAAAAAAGGTCTTACGTAATGTCTGCGTTAATACTCAGAGTAGGAGACATACATGATTTTATAATTCCTCTATCTACTTTAAAATCCATTACTACCACAAGTCTAGCACATGATAGTCGAAGAGGGTAAAAGTTATAGAAACATGAAATCAATCTCCATTATATATTTGTGTGTGTATTATTTGAAAATTATTTTATTAACTTCCCAAAGTGCTAAATGGATTTCTTCGACAAATTAAGGTTTAAAGTTGTCGTTTAAAGTGTATAGAAAGTGTATAGATTTCTTACATAGTAAAAGTGTAAGGTGTTGGCATTTAGTAATAAACTAGAATTATCTTTTAGTAGTTCGTGTGAAAGTTCCAAAAGGAAATTTAAATTTTAAATAAAACATCAGATATTTTTCTTGAATAGTTTATCGTGTCAATGATAGATCATGTTCAAGACTTTACAATCATGTGAAATGTTCAGTAAATACAGTGATGTCAGTATTAGATTTTTACATTGACATTTTTAGAATGACGCAACTACAACAGTGTACGTGACAGTTCACACCTAAATGTTCCGAGGTAATCCAAACAGTTTTGTCTTCATTTTTATCAGCGCCATCTCTTTTTCAAAACGTTAATCAAGAAAAATAGTTATATCAACGTTGCCTGAACAGTTGTATAGATGATTCTATACCACTTTACTCTAAAAATGTTATTTGTTGAGGTTATTTCGCTTATAAAATTCTGATCTAGAATATCCTTTATTGCGATAAAATTTCTATAAAATCTTCTTACCATGTATTTCCAAATTACCTAAACAATACATTATTATACAGTTTACATGTGCTGTATTTCTTCCTGGATTATGTATTTTCGTATTACCTAAACAATACATTATTATACAGTTTACCTGTGCTGTATTTCTTACCAGATTATGTATTTCCAAATTACCTAAACAATACATTATTATACAGTTTACCTGTGCTGTATTTCTTTCTGAATTATGTATTTCCAAATTACCTAAACAATACATTATTATACAGTTTACCTGTGCTGTATTTCTTACCAGATTATGTATTTCCAAATTACCTAAACAATACATTATTATACAGTTTACATGTGCTGTATTTCTTCCTGGATTATGTATTTTCGTATTACCTAAACAATACATTATTACACAGTTTACATGTGCTGTATTTCTTCCTGGATTATGTATTTTCGTATTACCTAAACAATACATTATTATACAGTTTACCTGTGCTGTATTTCTTACCAGATTATGTATTTCCAAATTACCTAAACAATACATTATTATACAGTTTACATGTGCTGTATTTCTTCCTGGATTATGTATTTTCGTATTACCTAAACAATACATTATTATACAGTTTACCTGTGCTGTATTTCTTCCTGAATTATGTATTTTCGTATTACCTAAACAATACAATATTATACACTTTATCTGTGCTGTATTTCATACCAGATTATATGTTAACACCTCGAACACAGTTCATGGTTTAACATGTGTGAACAAATTTTTTTAACTTTTACTGGTGTACGAGAAATTGTTTGAAACAAATTGAACAGTATCTTTTGGAAAGAGCACTTCCTGTCCCAAAGCACATAATGCAGAATATTTTTTTAAATCTAGATGCGAAACATAACTGAAACAATTAATTTTTCTATTTGCTTTTCTATTTTTTTACTGTGGAAAGGATAGAGAAATAGAAAGACCCGCTGATCCTGTGTTACAGTTCTGGATTTCGGAGTTAGTAAGATGTGTTTGAGTACGTGTGATATAACAAAATGTTTCCTGTACCTTAAACTGTTGGTGTGTCATAAGAATGACAGTCTGTGCATTAGCTACTGACTGACCACCTTTTGTCTAGAACGTAGTTCATAATTAGGAACGGCGGCAGATAGGTTTAATAGTTTGTAACAAAGCCACATAGCCTGCTAAGTCCACCGAGGTAATTCGAACCCCTGACGTTAGCGTTACAAATCCATAGAACTTACCGCTGAACCAGCAGGGTACTCTCTAAGCCTAATAGTTTTACTACAAATTCCCAACTTCCTAAACGCAGAAACTATGAGTAAAACTTTCATAGTTTTTTTCTATGTTGAAAGCCACAGTTGAGTATGAACAAATACACGTGAGCCACAAACACGTGTTGTTTTTTATCTCTGGTAAATGACTCGAACTATGAATTTTACACCTTAAAAGTTTTCTGATAACGTTTTTTAAATATTTAATCTTTGCTGTAGACACTCCGCTATGGCTCCTACTTCATATTGCTCCTATAAAAAATGAAAAAGATGTCGTGGTCCTGTTTCTCCTGACCTTCAGGGACATCACAGCTCTAAAACAACCATTAGAAGACGATGCCAGCAAAGGTATCTAATTAACAGAAGCAGAAGACAGATTTATAAAGATTTCATTTAGAAGATGTGTTCAAGCTTAATTAAGCCTAGTATCTTAATTCTCATTACAGAGTTATAAGGATGAATTACAAAATAATATGTCCGAATTTCTATATCTCAATAGATTTGGAAAGCCTAGTATCTTAATTCTCATTACAGAGTTATAAGGATGAATTACAAAATAATATGTCCGAATTTCTATATCTCAATAGATTTGGAAAGCCTAGTATCTTAATTCTCATTACAGAGTTATAAGGATGAATTACAAAATAATATGTCCGAATTTCTATATCTCAATAGATTTGGAAAGCCTAGTATCTTAATTCTCATTACAGAGTTATAAGGATGAATTACAAAATAATATGTCCGAATTTCTATATCTCAATAGATTTGGAAAGCCTAGTATCTTAATTCTCATTACAGAGTTATAAGGATGAATTACAAAATAATATGTCCGAATTTCTATATCTCAATAGATTTGAAAAGCCTAGTATCTTAATTCTCATTACAGAGTTATAAGGATGAATTACAAAACAATATGTCCGAATTTCTATATCTCAATAGATTTGGAAAGCCTAGTATCTTAATTCTCATTACAGAGTTATAAGGATGAATTACAAAATAATATGTCCGAATTTCTATATCTCAATAGATTTGGAAAGTTCTTTTTTCGACTGTTAGATTTAACATAGTTAAAAGGTTGTCAAAAGATTGTAATTAATATGTTGTTTTCGTTATTACCAAGAACATTTTGTTTTAATCTGGTTTAATTGTTATTTGGTTACGTCTATAATTTAGGACTCAGCAAGTTTGCCCGATTGGCGCGCTCTGTTACCAGGAGTCGTTCAGTGTTTGTCCAACAGTTCTCTTCTCATCTTCCGGTCATCAAATCCGACATTGTCAAACAATCTCAAATCGCCCACGTGAGTATTTCTTTAAAGTTAGCAACTGAATGCAAGTTCGTGTTTTATGGGGTAAAATATGTATAAGAAAAGGAACCTTAAAAAATTGTAAAAATGAATTTTCCGCCAGGTGTTTTCTCATTGTACGATTCTGCAAAAATTAATCACACAAGGTAATTTCAATTATTGCAAAAGTTCTGTATAAAATCTCGACGAATTAGTCTTTCATTGATATGACTGTACTTAACAATCTTTAAAAATTACAATTAATAAAAAAAGCTTACTTTTTAATATTTCCTGTTTAAATACTGAATAAGGCCTGGCATGGCCTAGCGCGTTAAGGCGTGCGCTTCGTAATCTGAGGGTCTCGGGTTCGCGCCCGAGTCGCGCCAAACATGCTCGCCCTCTCAGCCGTGGGGGCGTTATAATGTGACGGTCAATCCCACTTTTCGTTGGTAAAAGATTAGCCCAAGAGTTGGCGGTGGGTGGTGATGACTAGCTGCCTTCCCTCTAGTCTTACATTGCTAAATTAGGGACGGCTAGCACAGATAGCCCTCGAGTAGCTTTGTGCGAAATTCCAAAACAAACAAACAAATACTGAATAACAACATGTCACCAAACTTAAACATTGAAAACACTATCATGTACCTAAAATATTACAAACAACAACTGACCTTGGGAAGAAATAACTGAAGCTGTGAAATGTTTTAGTTCTTTAAAAAAAAATATCCGAGTACTACAGAGTTAAGTTTGTTTATTTTGAATTTTTGGGCAAAGCTACACGAGGGCTACCTACTCTAACTAAGTGTAAGCCTAGAGGGAAAGGCAGCTAGTCATCACTACCAACTCTTGGGCTACTCTTTTTCCAACGAATAGTATCACTGACTGTCACATTATAATGTTACCAAAAATGAAAAGAGGAGCATATTTGGGGGACAGGAATTCGAACTCGCGACCTCAGATTACGAGTCGAGCGCTTTAAACATCTGGTCATGCCAGGCCGACGGGACTCGAGTGACATGATTATCAGACTATACCACTTGGTTATACCAGGACGACGGGACTCGAGTGATATGATTATCAGACTTTACCACTTGGTCATACTAGGACGACGGGACTCGAGTGATATGATTATCAGACTATACCACTTGGTCATACTAGGACGACGGGACTCGAGTGATATGATTATCAGACTATACCACTTGGTCATACTTGGATGACGGGACTCGAGTGACATGATTATCAGACTATACCACTTGGTCATACTAGGACGACGGGACTCGAGTGATATGATTATCAGACTTTACCACTTGGTCATACTAGGACGACGGGACTCGAGTGATATGATTATCAGACTATACCACTTGGTCATACTGGGACGACGGGACTCGAGTGACATGATTATCAGACTATACCACTTGGTCATACTAGGACGACGGGACTCGAGTGACATGATTATCAGACTATACCACTTGGTCATACTAGGACGACGGGACTCGAGTGATATGATTATCAGACTATACCACTTGGTCATACTAGGACGACGGGACTCGAGTGATATGATTATCAGACTTTACCACTTGGTCATACTAGAACGACGGGACTCGAGTGATATGATTATCAGACTATACCACTTGGTCATACTAGGACGACGGGACTCGAGTGACATGATTATCAGACTATACCACTTGGTCATACTTGGATGACGGGACTCGAGTGACATGATTATCAGACTATACCACTTGGTCATACTAGGACGACGGGACTCGAGTGACATGATTATCAGACTATACCAAGCCTTCAAGGAATGATAGCAAAAGAAATTTTAAAACTGAGTAAAATAAGAACTGTATGTCAAGCTGCAATAACTGTGGTGTGGTTTTTTGTTTTCTACGTGATTTCTAGTGTGATCATATTATAAAAATATCCTATTAGCTAAAGATCTCAGTATGTATATATACATCAAAACAAAAGTGATAGAAAAGGTACGGCCAAAATAAGATTTGTTTGTTTTTGTTTTTTGAATTTCGGACAAAACTACTCGAGGACTATCTGTGCTAGCCGTCCCTAATTTAGCAGTGTAAGACTAGAGGGAAGGCAGCTAGTTATCACCACCCACTGCCAACTCTTGGGGGTACTCTTTTACCAACGAATAGTGGGATTGACCGTCACGCCCCACGGCTAGAGGGCGAACCCTCGGCGCACGCCTTACGCGCTTGGCCATGCCAGTCACCACCCACCGCCAACACTTGCCAACACCGAATATGAAATTCTATTACTTAACAAAATTGAAGCCTGACAATTAAGGCGTTCGACTCACGGTATGAGGATCAAGGGTTCGAATCCCTCTCACCAAGCAGGCTCACCCTTTCAGCCATGAAAACATTATAATGTGACGATTAATTCCAATTCCAGTAATTGCTTGTAAAAAGAGTAGCCCAAGAGTTGGCGAAAGGTGATGTTGACTGGTTGCCTTCCCTCTAGTCTATCACTGCTAAATTAGTGACGACTTTCGCAGATATCCCTCGTGTAGCTTTAAGCAAAATTTTAAAAATAAGAAACGAAAAATGGGCATCATATTTGCTATCAAGTTACAGAACAAATGTTACACATCGACTCAGAATATTTTGACAGATTTCTATTGAGCTCGGTTTTTCCAGAATATTTTGACAGAAGTATAGTGACATTAGTTTGTTTGTTTTTTTCAAAAACGAAATAATAATTTTGTCTCGCAACCAACATTTCACGCATCAGATTCGTGTCGACAACCGATCAAAAGGGAACGAGAAACATAAAATCGATAAGAAAAAAACAAACAACGTGTTAATCATATTAAAATGGAAAAGTATTCTATTTCTTGCCGAATAGAAATGATATGTCTAAAATTGATATATTTAAACTTGCACTGGTAATTGTAGTAAATCATTGGCATCTAATGCTGAACTAAATAACATCCGTCAATTTTTTTTCAATTTAAACAAGTATGAAACATTAATTAAATTCTTTGAAGTGACTGTCGTTAAGGTCTATAATTCAATCTAAAGTATTCACAGAACTCCACATGTAACTTAGCAGTTGTTGCCGGTATCTTACCTAATGAGATTTAAAACTTTCAGTACCTACTAATGTCAATTTCCAGAAACATTGGAAAAATTTTGTAAGTTTTCGTGATTGGGTAGGAAACTTCGCGTTTAACAAATTTTAAAACAGCTAACAAAACGTCATTGAGGTAAAAGACAATAGAAAGAAAAAGTTCTATAACTCTTTGTTTTTTGTAAACGATGTTTTTTAGCTGCATAATACAAAAATAAACCGTTGCATTCTTTTCGAAACAGATCGTGTCATGCCTCGCATTGCTCTTTGAGCATGACGTCTTAAATTTAAATTTCGGATTACAAACACAACTTGATGCACGTTAATTAAGTCTTTGGTTGTTTCCTGTTGAGTATAAAGTTACACAGTGGGTTATGCGTGCTGTGCCTACTGTGGGTCGTATCGAAAGCTGATTTTTAACGTTGTAAGCCCTCAAACGTACCACTGTATGTTTTGTAAATTACTGCATCGTTTCACAAAGTTTTGTGTCACACACACTGAAAAAAATGATTTATATATTAGTAGTATATGTTGTATTCGTAGGATTCGTAAGTAGCAGTATAATCTTAAATAAGTGAGTCAAATCGCACAAAAGCAAACTTAATTACCCTAATGAAATAAAATAAATACAGATAAACATATTTGCGTAAACTATTTTCCTACTTTATACTATTTCAGTTTATAAACAATACAAATCCACTTAAGTCAAATCATTATCTCATTAGACACCAAGGCAGAGGTATGTGGAATATAGTTTGACATGACTTTAACAAGACTTTAAGTATATTAACCGTGTGATTACAACGAATATCCTAACACGACTAATGAAATGTTTTTCTCTTGTTTTGTTTCGGAGAAAATATTAACTTGATAACATTGTGAGGGTCCTAACAGAGGTGATTTAGGTGCTTAGTACTCCTTTCTCTCAGCGGTAAATTTCATAGTTTAAATAGGTACAAATCGGCTTTCGAAACGTGTGGTGGGCAGAGCACAGATAGCTTATTGTGTAGCGTTGTGCTTACTAACGAACAAAGTCACATGAAAACAATACCTCTCACATGTGCTAATAGTGACATGGCACGGTAATTTTTCTTTCAAGAGTGACTTTTGGTTTAATAAAAGACGACACCTGTGATTTCGTAATGATTAAGATGGCGACACCTAAGCTGTCGCACGAGTGAGTTCTAATGATCTGACACCGACCATGATTGAAGGTGAAGATAATACAAACATAGGTTGGCAGAGTTTCATAACAAGTCTAACAACGTAGTCTCATAACAAGTCTAATAACACAGTCTAATAACATAGACTAATAACAAGTCTAACAACGTAGTCTCATAACAAGTCTAATAACATAGACTAATAACAAGTCTAATAACATAGTCTAGTAACAAGTCTAATAACATAGTCTAGTAATAAGTCTAATAACATAGTCTAATAACATAGACTAATAACAAGTCTAATAACAAGTCTAATAACATAGTCTAGTAACAAGTCTAATAACATAGTCTAATAACAAGTCTAATAACATAGTCTAGTAATAAGTCTAATAACATAGTCTAATAACAAGGCTAATAACATAGTCTAATAACAAGGCTAATAACATAGTCTAATAACATAGACTAATAACAAGTCTAATAACAAGTCTAATAACATAGTCTAATAACATAGACTAATAACAAGTCTAATAACAAGTCTAATAACATAGTCTAGTAACAAGTCTAATAACATAGTCTAATAACAAGTCTAATAACATAGTCTAGTAATAAGTCTAATAACATAGTCTAATAACAAGGCTAATAACATAGTCTAATAACAAGGCTAATAACATAGTCTAATAACAAGTCTAATAACATAGTCTAATAACAAGTCTAATGGCATAGTCTAATAACAAGTCTAATAACACAGTCTAATAACAAGTCTAATAACATAGTCTAATAACAAGCCTAATAACATAGTCTAATAACATAGTCTAATAACAAGTCTAATAACATAGTCTAATAATAAGTCTAATAACATAGTCTAATAACAAGTCTAATAACACAGTCTAATAATAAGTCTAATAACATAGTCTAGTAATAAGTCTAATAACATAGTCTAATAACAAGGCTAATAACATAGTCTAATAACAAGTATAATAGCATAGTCTATAACAAGTCTAATAACATAGTCTAATAACAAGTCTAATAACATAGTCTAGTAATAAGTCTAATAACATAGTCTAATAACAAGTCTAATAACATAGTCTAATAACAAGTCTAATAACATAGTCTAATAACAAGTCTAATAGCATAGTCTAATAACAAGGCTAATAACATAGTCTAATAACAAGTCTAATAACATAGTCTAATAACAAGTCTAATAGCATAGTCTAATAACAAGTCTAATAACACAGTCTAATAATAAGTCTAATAACATAGTCTAATAACATAGTCTAATAACAAGGCTAATAACATAGTCTAATAACAAGTCTAATAACATAGTCTAATAACAAGGCTAATAACATAGTCTAATAACAAGTCTAATAACATAGTCTAATAACAAGTCTAATAGCATAGTCTAATAACAAGTCTAATAACACAGTCTAATAACAAGCCTAATAACATAGTCTAATAACAAGTCTAATAACAAGGCTAATAACATAGTCTAATAACAAGTCTAATAACATAGTCTAATTACAAGTATAATAACATAGTCTAATAACAAGTCTAATAACACAGTCTAATAGCATAGTCTAATAACAAGGCTAATAACATAGTCTAATAACAAGTCTAATAACATAGTCTAATAACAAGTCTAATAACATAGTCTAATAACATAGTCTAATAACAAGTCTAATAGCATAGTCTAATAACAAGGCTAATAACATAGTCTAATAACAAGTCTAATAACATAGTCTAATAACAAGTCTAATAACATAGTCTAATTACAAGTATAATAACATAGTCTAATAACAAGTCTAATAGCACAGTCTAATAACAAGTCTAATAGCACAGTCTAATAATAAGTCTAATAACATAGTCTAGTAATAAGTCTAATAACATAGTCTAATAACAAGTCTAATAACATAGTCTAATAATAAGTCTAATAACATAGTCTAGTAATAAGTCTAATAACATAGTCTAATAACAAGGCTAATAACATAGTCTAATAACAAGTCTAATAACATAGTCTAATAACATAGTCTAATAACAAGTCTAATAACATAGTCTAATAACAAGTCTAATAGCATAGTCTAATAACACAGTCTAATAATAAGTCTAATAACATAGTCTAATAACAAGCCTAATAACATAGTCTATAACAAGTCTAATAACATAGTCTAATTACAAGTATAATAACATAGTCTAGTAATAAGGCTAATAACAAGGCTAGTTGAAACTTCTACTGATATAGGTATGAATTGTACAGGTCTGATATAGAACCAAGTGAAAAATTGTAGTTCTACCCTAATAACTTAACAATGAAGACAATGTCGTACTATTGTAAGTTGAAGCTTTTACTATCTGTTATAGACAACGTCAAGAGTTATGATACTATAAATATTAGCTGTCAGCAAGTAACAAAGATGATAGTGAAAGTTAACAGTGTAATATCGGGGATATTTGAGAGTTATAATATTCTGAAAAATACCTGTTAAGATCTAATAGCGGTGATATTTACTGGTTATGATATATTGGATATTTACTGGTTATGATATATTGGATATTTACTGGTTATGATATATTAACTGTATCTTGATGACATTCAAGAGGTGTAAAGTTGTACATTTATCTTAAAATTAAGATACGATAAACGGTAATGGCTGAGAGTTATGGTATTGTACGTATTAGTTTTCACTGTCTGATAATTAACACGATTAAAATAAGCTTGATTGACAACACGGTTTTTCCCCTTTGGTTCGCCGACAGGTGATAAGTCTAAGTGCGGATGTGATGCCCCAGTACCGACAGGAAGCCCCCAAAACTCCACCCCACATCCTACTGCACTACTGCGCCTTCAAGGCGATCTGGGACTGGGTTATCTTGTGTCTTACATTCTACACGGCCATCATGGTGCCCTACAACGTCTCCTTCAAGAACAAGACTAGTGAGGATGTCAGTTTCCTCGTGCTCGACAGTATTGTTGACGTCATCTTTTTTATCGACATTGTGCTCAACTTCCACACTACGTTCGTTGGCCCTGGTGGTGAGGTCGTTTCTGATCCCAAGATAATCCGGATGAATTATTTGAAGAGCTGGTTCATCATAGATCTGTTATCTTGCCTTCCTTACGACGTCTTCAATGCATTCGACCATGACGACGACGTAGGTTGCTTTTGAATAATTATGACCAAAATCAAGTTCTAAAACCTTATAATTACCACACCATTACGAGTTATCGTTTGTTTTTTGTCGTTGTTTATTAAAACTTGTTTTAATATAATGTTTGTCTTTTATTTAAATGATTACCGTAGAATTTCGTTCGTATTACTTTTTTTGTTATAAGATGATTAAACCTACTTTAGGTTTAACTTGTGTCGTGTAAAATAAAAATAGGCTGTTATTGTACAATGTTTCAGTTGACGATCGTCTCTGGTTCTGTCATGAAGGTAAAAGATAAATTACATCTTAGGCAGAAATGAAATACTCGTTTTCTAATTTCAAGCACAATATGAAAAAAATATCGTTTATACCCGAATACAATACGTCCTTTTTCTCTCCAATTACCTCTCAACAAATTGACTGTGCATTGTATTCGCGCACGTTCAGTTTTGTTAGGTACTTTACTAGAATTTAGTACCGAAATTTATTAAGCTTCATTAAAAGATTCAAACAGTGTTGCGTATCCAATGCAATGGATGAAACGGGTTATAACATGATGTGGGAAACAGAAGAGGAAGAAATAATGGTTCAAAAGAAGCGAATCTGATTGATGCGACGAAACCGAAAGTAACCATAATTCTAGCGATGACGAAGATAGATGAATGTTTAACTTTGTGTATTACTACGAAAAAACTTTTCAATAAATTTTGTAAAATTGAGAGATAAAAACAATAATTCAGTGAAATATTTTCACAGATATTTAACACGTTGATAGTTGTTTAGTGTATTTAAAAACTAATCCTTACATTTCGGATAACTGATGCGTAAAAAAAAAACAGTTTATTCTCAATTAAACCTTTCAAAATTATGTGCGCATTATATTCGGGCAAATACGGTCATTTTCTTCTGTAAGGGTAAGTTCCCTAGTGTCAGCGCAGTATATATACAGACTTACATAGCTAGAAACCAGGGTTTCGTACCCGTGGTGAGCAGATCATAAATAGCTCATTGTCTGGCTTTGTGCTTGACTACGAACAAACTGTAAGGGTAAAAATACATAAATTACCGTATATTTTTTACTATCTTTATTGTTCGAATAAAAATTAATGCTGGCCTGGCATGACCAAGTGGGTTAAGGCACTCAACTCGTAATCTGAAGGTCGCAGGTTCGAATCCCTGTCACACCAAACATGCTCGGCCTTTCAGCCGTGGGGGCGTTATAAAGTGACGGTCAATCCCACTATTCGTTGATAAAAGAGTAGCCCAAGAGTTGGAGGTGGGTGGTGATGGCTATCTGTCTTCCCTCTAGTCTTACACTGCTAAATTTGGGACGTCTAGCACAGATAGCTCTCGTGAAGCTTTGCACGGAATTCAAAAACAAACAAATTAATGTTAATTTCAGACTTTTCTGCAAAAACTGTTCTTTTTTCACTGCGCGTCATCTACTGTTAAATTACACGTTTGATCAGCTTAAAAACTGAATAAGTTACAGAGTATAACTATACAATACCGTGTGAGATAACCTAAAATAAAATTTGCATCTACTATTACGGAACGACGTCACATTCACATAGATACACGTGCTCATATAAGTTTGTTGTTCCGTAATAGTAGATCTAAGCTTTGTTTTTGAATAGGTCATATTCAAGTAATTCTCGTTTCATTTAAAAGAAAGCATTTTATCTTCATCAGGTATGCAATACGCAAGTGTTTAATTATGATCTCGGACGTCGAGACTAAGATAATCTGATACTAGTGTCGTCTAGTTTATCCTTTACGCAGAGTATCAGAGCCTTAAAACTATCAGATTAATGATTTAAGTCTCTCGTGATGACGAGAAACTCATTTAAAGTAAAAATATATCTCAGGACGGCTGGTATGGGTATTAACACTTTTACTAATAAAGCAGAGAACAACGTTTCGACCTTCTTAACATGAAGAGTACATAAGAAGGTAGAAACGTTGCTCGTTGCTTTATTAGTAAAAGTGTTAATACCCACACCAGCCGTCCTGAGATATACTGATCTAAGCCTTATTAAATCTACCCTTCAAGAAAATATTTTCTGCTTGCTTAGATCTTCTGAAAATGGCCAAGTTAATGATATTAGTATTATATAGTTTTCCCTCAAACTTTATATGGATTATTAGATCAGTTTTCGGGGTACCATCCTTCAAATAGGATATAATTTTTTCATCAACCTCTTCAATACGAGGTTACTTTTTGGAAATGAGCTAAAAAAGTGAGATCTTTTAAGATCTGTTGTTATATCTGTGCATAAAATATGCACGATAAATAAATGCTGTATATCTGCATTTATATGTGATGTGTATTTTTTCAATGAAGCCACAGTAAAGTATAGAAAAGTATATTAAGCATTTGATACATAAGTTAGAATAACTGCGATACAAATTATTCATACAGAATGTCCAATGCCATTTAGCGGGTACAGGTTGTAATACATGAAAACATGCAAATATTTGTTTGTTAATTTTGCACAAAATTACACGTTTTGTGTATAAAACCAGAAGGACTACTCATCACCACCCACGGCTAACCTCTTGGGTTACTCTTTTACC
This sequence comes from Tachypleus tridentatus, assembly GCF_004210375.1. NCBI lineage: Eukaryota > Metazoa > Arthropoda > Merostomata > Xiphosura > Limulidae > Tachypleus > Tachypleus tridentatus. Next base: position 158,537,945 of record NC_134825.1, on the reverse strand, counting down.
AACGATTGACCGTTACGTTATAGCGTTACACTGTTTGGTGTGACGGCGATTCGAACCCGCGATGCTCAGTTTATGAGTTAAACGCCCCTCACCACATGACTAGGTCGGGTTTACATATTCGGGCAAAAAGTTAAAAATACGGAGAAAAATGGTTCGCCCAAATTAACTCGGACAGTTTTTTGTCTTTTTTTTTTTTTTGAGACGTGAAGGATGCTCAAGTAATCTCAGGCAGATCATGGAAGGAGTTAAAAGTTCTAAGAATTGTCAGGTTGGGGATAACTTTAATCTTTTAAGCAGGATATCTGAAAGTTGTTGAATGCTCTTAATGTAGCAAGGTTTTATTCATTGTTTTATGAAATGTTTGAATTACGTAAGTTATCAGAATCTTACCTAGAACTTTGTGGTAACATAAGATTAATTTCATGAAGCTTATTTTCCAAGCAGGGTATCGGCAGTTTATTCAGTGCTCTAAAGGTGGTCAGGTTATTGAGACTGGGGCGTGTGGTTCGCAAGTTGGATCGTTACCTGGAGTACGGAGCCGCCATGTTAACCCTATTGCTCTGTTTCTACATGCTTGTGGCACACTGGCTGGCTTGCATCTGGTACAGCATCGGTCGCAGTGACGCTGAGAACGGTTTCGTTTACAGCTGGCTATGGAAATTGGCTAACATCACTCAGCAACCGTTTTATTTCGAGTTTTCGAATGAGACCTACAGGACCGAACTGTCCGGTGGTCCTCCTAGAGGAACCATGTACGTCACGTCTCTCTACTTCACTATGACCTGCATGACCAGCGTGGGGTTCGGCAATGTGGCTTCCGAGACGGATAACGAAAAGTTTTCACCATCTGTATGATGATCATAGGAGGTAATTAAATACTGATTAAGGTAATCAGTTCGAAAGAGAACTGATAGGCCTTATCTTAGTGAGATTTACAGAGGGAAAACTGGCCTCATATATCGGAAAAATAATAATTAGTTCTCTATTCAGAAATCTGCATTATAATTTCTTAATTTGAGTCAAATTTAGGAAAATCAGTGTTTCGTGAATCTATAAATAACTTTTCAAATAATAAAGAAAAACGTTGTATTTCTAGATCGTGTTCTTTCTTTAGGAACTCAGTTAAAGATTGTTATAGAATATTTTTATGTTTCATACTTGAAACATGTTTAAAGTTTTATTAAAATTACCAATAAAATAAGTGTGTAACCTGTCTGTTGAATAAAGTAAACTATTATTTTAGTATCCCTAACTGAATGTGTACCGAGAAAAAACTCATAAATGATATACTGTATTAGTTTTAATTAGCAGAGGCTGGCAAAACAGTATTGGTTAAGCCTTTTTAAAGTACGACCTATATTCTATACAGAAATAAATTAACATTCCAACTTTTATATATATTTTTTGCTTAAGTTTAATTAAGACTAAACTTTAGACCAGCTAATACTTTCAATAAATAAACTTGTAATGTTATTCTACGATTAAAAGTTAAACCTTTTTAAAAATTTCAAAAAAGCTTTTAATACAGTATTGTACAAAATGTCTATCAAAGTTGAAATGCGTTTGCGCATTCAGATAAGCCCAGCATGGACAGGTAGGTTAAGACGTTCGACTCGCAATCTGAAAATGCGCAAGTACCTTATTATCTAAATGTTTGTTTGTTTTTGTTCTGAATTTCGCTCAAAGCTACACGAGGGCTATCTACACTAGTCGTCCCTAATTATGCAGTGTAAGACTAGAGGGAAGGCAGCTAGTCATCACCACCCACCGCCAACTCTTGGGCTACTCTTTTTACCAACGAATAGTGGGATTGATTGTAACATTATAACGCCCCCACGGCTGAAAGAGCGAGCATGTTTGGTGTGACGAGGATTCGAACCCGCGACCCTCGGATTACGAGTTGAGTGCCTTAACCGCCTGGCCATGCCTGGCCCAGAGCGTTCTTGGCACTCGTGCTGTAAGGTTGAACTAGAATTATTATTTTAGTCCATAAAATTGTGTACTGTATTATTTGTACATGTTCTGCTATAGCTGAACTTTCAACTTAATATTATGTTTAGGCAAAGTGTATTTTGAGTTCTTTTTACCTTGATCGATATAAATATCACCACATCGGCTTTCTATTTCGTAAATCTCAGGGTTTCTTCCTATCATGCAAACGTATTTTATCATTAGTATTGCATAAAAATTGGTTGATCTTATCAAGGAGTTTGAAGATAGAACAGCACGTGTATTGTTTCTTAAACAAATTAAATAAGTGACTAATTAATATTGGAATATAATGCAGTAATGAAGAGTGCTTTTTATTTTCTTATAAAAATTATCTTAGCTTAATTAATTCTTTTAAAGTAATTGAACTATCACTAAATTTATTAAAAACTTGTCAAAAGTATTTGGACTGACTGTAACCTCCAATCGGCACGTGTTTAATTAAAGCGTCTTCAAAGCTCTGCAAATATAAAATTATGGTTTATGACGACATCGTTCTTACAAATTATTCCCGAGAATGACGATGTATAATGGTCAAATGATGTAGAATTGTTATTAAATAGAAGTTCGCTAAAGCTACTTTAACTATCTGCTAATAAACGTTACATTTAAGTTGTACTCAAACGTCGATCATTTGTGATCATGATAAATTATTATACTGTTATCAGTCAGATCTCGTGTCGTAACCAGTTTGTAAATTTGTTTTTTAACTAACCTGATTGTTAGTGCAGAAACTAGCTTGTTTTCGAGAGTCACTGAATTCAGTAATTCAACATGTGTTTCTGAAACAAATCTATAACTAACACAATAGAATTACTTCAATTTCAATTCACCCTCTCAAGATTTGTTTTTTCTCCTCGACCACTGCTCGAAGCTTCCGCTTTCAAAAATACTATTTAATATTAGGAATAACAAACAGAGTCTCCTGGTGGCTCAACGCTAAATTTGAGGGCTAGCATATGAGGTTCGATCCTCGCTGTTAGCAAAGAAGGAAGTATGTAACACGTTGTGCACATTGATAATTAGAGATACACGTGCAGTAGTCTTCTTGTGTTTTCGATTAGTAAATAATCTTTCGATCGTGAAACAGTTAACCCTGCGTGAACAGCTTGTGTGTTTATTTTACAGAGGATCAAAAATCTGTATAAATACACGTTCGTTCGATTTCCAACGTCACAGCCAATAAGCAGTAACTGAAATGCCACGCGGTCGGCTGACTTGAAGATTTTAACAAAATTAAACTTTCGGGAGAAAATGAAAACTTTGGACCAACGTTTGCAATGATATACAGATTGGAACAACTGCTTCGAGCCGAACGTTGCATTTCAAATTATTGAAACTTAAAGGTAATATCTCGAACTTTCTCGGATGATTGCTTATACATTAATAAAGCAGATTCTTCTCAGATACCAATAGATTTCTGCATGAAACTCCAATACACATATCCTTAACATTAGATGCGTAGAAAGAACAAGTAATGTAACACTAAAAACGGAGAATAATTTCCCAAATTCCCATTAAAACCAGTGTGACAAAAACGTAACATTATGTTTCTCAAATAACATATTAACAAAAGTTTCCTGCTCTAGTCATCAGCAAGGCGCCAAAGGGCATCAAAGCCAAAAGCATCTCATCATAAAAAGTTTGGGTATTTTATTCAAATATCCTATTTGTGCTTTCCTTCATAGGGTTTTTTACCATGTAGTTGTAGAAATAAAGTACTTATTCATATTTGAAAATGTTTTAACATAAATGTGTACTTATAGCTCTTCTATACGCCACAATATTTGGCCATGTGACGACCATCATCCAACAGATGACATCAGCAACAGCCCGTTACCATGACATGCTAAACAATGTCCGCGAGTTTATGAAGCTGCATGAAGTTCCGAAAGCTTTAAGCGAGCGAGTTATGGACTATGTGGTGTCCACATGGGTCATGAGCAAAGGAATTGACATCAAAAAGGTAAATGACTGTTTCCTACCAATAGCAGTGTAGTGTGTGTGTGCACGGTATACATTCTATAAATAAGATAAATGTGTGTTTGAGATTTGAGAAGCACACTGACTTATTGAAAACAAAAAATGCAACGTAAGCTTAATGATTGTGTGTGTGTGTGTGTGTGTTGTGTGTGTGTGTGTTTTCTTGTAGCAAAGCCACATGAGGCTATCTGCCGATCCTAGCGGGGGGAACCGAACCCCTAATTTTAGGGTTGTAAATCCGTAGACTTACCGCTGTACTAGCGAGGGGTAGAAGAGACTCATATCATGATACTATATGTCTTGGTAGACCTAATGGACTTGTGGAAATTAGTTAAGTTTTATGACCAGAATTTCAACGAAACACTAGTGGTGAAAAGTAAAAACTTTATCATGGTGTTACCTAAATAATAAACTGACCAAACTACAGCCTGAATACCAGGTTAACTGTTGCGTGTAATATATAACTTTAATTTTATTCTTTAAGATAATTTATAAAATTAATTTCTGTCCACATATATAAAACTTTGGAAGCCCTGTTATGAAATTTAAGCGTCCTAATAGTATTTTCTAATGACTTAATGTGTAATACCATAAATCTTCACAGAAATATTCACTGAAAAGCCAGAAAAAGGGGAAAATGATGGTTTCACTTACTCAAAAAAACGATTATTTGTTTTAGGTGCTAAGTTACTGTCCAAAAGATATGACTGCGGATATTTGTGTCCATCTCAACCGAAAAGTGTTTAACGAACATCCTGCTTTTCGTCTAGCTAGTGATGGCTGTCTTCGTGCATTAGCTATGTATTTTACCATGGATCACAGCGCTCCAGGAGACCTGCTCTACCACACTGGTGAGAGTATTGACACGCTGAGCTTTGTTGTGTCAGGGTCGCTAGAGGTCATACAAGACGACGAAGTTGTGGCTATATTAGGTGAGAAATATTTTGTCATTTTTTTCTTTTTTAATTTAGATCAGCAATTATTTTTCATCAAAAGTCAGATTGCATTGAACAGATTTGTTTGTTTGTGTTTTGAATTTAGCGCAAAGCTATACGAGGGCTATCTGTGCTAGCCGTCCCTCATTTAGCAGTGTAAGACTAGAGGGAAGGCAGCTAGTCATCACCATCTACTGCTAACTCTTGGGCTACTCTTTTACCAACGAATAGTGGGATTATCTGTAACATTATATCGCTCCTACGGTTGAAAGGGTGAGAATGTTGATATAACGGAGATTTGAACCCGCGACTCTCATATTAGGAGTCGGGCGCCTTAACCACCTGGCCATACCGAATATTTGATCAGGTTACTGGAATGAATCCGTCTCGCAACTACGTGAGAGTCTTCTTATGTTAGTTTACAAATACATAAGCCATCGGAATATCCCTAATAAGGAAAGAATAAGTTAAAATTAACTTATAGCATTGTGTTTCTGTTGTGTAACATCAGCCGGGTAGGATTTTGAAGTTTGTATTACCAGAAACAAAAGGTTGTCACGAGTTTAAATTTTTCTGTAACCTGGAAACACTCATATGTTTCTTTGATATTTAAGTTACTAAAATCACTTGATCCAATCATATGCTAGTGTTGAGATACATTATACAGTATTTGAAATACGATCATAACTTGATAAGGATAGCGCTGTATAATACTTGGACATTAGCGACTTCATGAAGAAATCAACTGACGTTCTGTGTCAAATGCAGTTTGCAGTCTTCATGGACAAATAAATAAATATCCTGCAAATACAGGGTTCTTCTTTAAAATGGTATATGTATAGGTTGCTATAGCGACACAATGAGTACTGATGTCCAATGTCCTTCCTGTGAAATTTAACTAAACTGATGAGAAACGTCATCCTATAAGTTACTAGCACCTTACAAAATGGTACATTGCTTTAGAGTATTGGGGTTATTCATGGCAAATAAACAGTTTTTGTGGTAGGAAGTTTCAAAATAGACAGTAACGACAAATAGACTTCCTCTACCTTAACCTGTTGACTGCCAAGTATTTCAGCTGCTATAATACAACTATAATGCTTCTTCATTTGTAACTTTATTCGTGACGCCATTTTGGATCGAAAGTGAAACAATTTGTAAGTAGGTAAAATGCATGTATGGTCCTGACATCTATCGTTGAAGTTAGGTATTATTGAGAACGAATTAACTCGTCCGTGGCACTGTGTTACCGATCGGCTTGGACAAGTTATCTCGTCTACGGCACTGAACAGGTTAAAGATCAGTGTAAGATATCGGTTCGAAGATTCTGCCTACGCGGGCTATGAAAATTTTCTACATAAAGCTCTCGAGAAGCCCGCTCTCCAAGACGACGCTGCCAACGTGTTGGCATCAATCTTCATTGTCAGGGAAAAGATAAAACCTCCACTAGAAAAGTACACGGTGAGCAAGCAAATACTAGCCTTTATCTTGGCTTATATCCTCGCATTGCTAGCTTCTTTTTACCCCATTTTATCTCTACACTGTATGTTGTCTATTTCTCTACGCTTTATAAACTTTGTTGTAGAACCTATAGTAACTGTTTGTATCAAAGCTATGCGCTCTAAGATATATACTGGAGTATGTACACATATTCTTGCCGGCTTGTTAACTTCACTCTATAATCTTTCTTGGAAAATGAGTGTTACTAAGCAAGTTGAACGAGTTTCTTTTTTTTTTATATTTTCTTTTGTAACTGTTTGCTCAAGGCTGAACCAACTTAATATAAGGATGTTTTTTGGAAAATGTAAACTAAAATTATTAATCTTAAATTAGTACGCTTCTATATCGCTGTCCAAAAATAGAAATGTGAACTCATCTGAATATATATATGTATAATATAAATACCAAGGTCTGATTAACTATTTTTAATAAATATCCAACATAGGCCCGGTTAAGGCGTACGACTCGTAATCCGAGGGCCTCGGGTTCGCATCCCTGTCGCACCAAACATGCTCGCCTTTTCAGCCGTGAGGGCGTTATAATGTACGGTCAATCCACTTATTCGTTGGTAAAGAGTAGCCCAAGAGTTGGCGGTGGGTGGTAATGACCAGTTGTCTTCTCTCTAGTCTTGCACTGCTAAATTAGGAACGGCTAGCGCAGATAGCCCTCGAGTAGCTTTGCGCGAAATTAAAAACAAAAAGTATCCAACATTTAAAGTCTCACTTACGCTTCGTACTGTTCTATCTCGTAATTTTCTTAAACTTAACTACCATTATGTGTACAATGTATCTTGTATTTTATTTTCGAATAAACTTCTTCCATTACTTATCAATAATAATAACATAAGCTAGAACATAAGAGAATAATTATTTATTCTGTTTATAGCTTCGAAATGAATGAATTAGAGTTGAATTATAATATATATATATCGTAAGTATCGATTATTTTTTCGGTACAACTTCAGATTAGGTGAATGTAATAACGACGACTGTATGTACTTTCATTAGTTTAAAAGAAGGCGTGTTCGATATCAAATGTTATCCAGCACTCGATTGCTGCAGTACATTATATGTACTTTCGCACCTCTGTAATTCCACATTACATCTATAGAGGGAGCAAGCAAAGTGATTAAAATATCCTCATTATGGTTATATTTACACATACATTTCTTTGTATGTTTTTTGAATTTCACGCAAAGCTACTCGAGGGCTATCTGTGCTAGCCGTCCATAATTTAGCAGTGTAAAACAAGAGGGAAGACAGCTGGTCATCACCACCAACCGCCAACTCTTGGGCTACTCTTATACCAACGAATAGTGGCATTGACCACCCCATTATAACGCCCCATGTTTGGTGCGACGAGGATTTGAATCCGCGACCCTCAGATTACGAGTCGCACGCCTTAACCTACCTGGCCATGCCGGGCCACCACATACACTTTTGCGACTCACAACATTGAGGTCTTTCACTGCGTTTTCTTCTGTTAAAAGAGTTCTGAAGGTGGAATTATATCAACAGTTTCGTTCAATTCTAATTGAAAATCCACTACTCATTCATATAAAATAAAATATTTTATTGAGATAGTACGTATACTTCTTCGATGTCACCACACGTTATACGACTTAACATATTACCTTCATCAAAGCTGCTCAACAATTACGTAATTACCATTTACCATTCAGAATATTTCCTTTTGCATCAGTTACCTGACAAAAGTTTGACAGAGATTTTCATTAAACTCCACATCTGTCCTTATTCTCTAACAGAAATCAATTTGATGTTATGGATTCACTCATGGTTTTAACTGAAAAAAACAACAAAAAAACCTTCTCGTATGATTTGGTGGAAACTGTCAAACTTTAAAACTAGGAGCCAAAACGTTTCAGGAGATTTACAGAGATCTCTATTTCATGTGTCACACTAAACATGCTCGCCCTTTCAGCCTTGTGGGCGTTATTACGTTCCGACCAATCCCACTATTGGTTGAGCAAAGAGTAGCCCAATAGTTGGCTGTGGGTGGTGATGACTAGCTGCCTTCTCCCTTATCTTACACTGCTAAATTAGGGACGGCTAGAGCAGATCTCCCTCGTGTGGCGTTGCGCGAAATTCAAAAATAAATAAATAAATACTATTTCGTGTAAGATTGGTATTCTTATCCTCGATGTAAAATTTGTAATTTTAACACATGGTTTAAGCCTCTCCTAAGGGCCACGATAACCACTGAAATTCTGTTAGACATGTTTTAGCTAAGTTTCCAAAGCGTGACTCTTTCAACTTGTCTCATTATTATCTTAAAGACTATGGTCTTATTTTTTCTTCTTCTTGGTTCCACAAGATTGAGATCTAAACTGGCGTGGGCCATTCTGAGATGTTTGTGTTGTTAATTTGAAATGAGACAAATGTGTAATTTATGATGGAAAGCTTTGTCCTATTACTACAACCTATTAACTGCTGACCAAGTAACTTCGCAATGGCTCCTTAAGTTCTTTTAAGATCACAAATAAGCCCCACACCCATTGTACAGTACTACACTCACAACACAATGCACTAGTTTCAGTTCCACATATTTTGCACAAGATAGCTTCGGTCCAACTGTTCACCTATCTTTTTCCATATATGCAATCACTTCAAAATTCTTATATGTTTCCACACAAACATTCACTTCAAAAGTAGTAAAATAAACTTTCGTCATTCCACAAAGTTATTTTTCTTGTTTGTTTGTTGAATTTCGGGCATTTTTCCCCTTCTCTAACTGCGTTAGCCATCCATGAGCTGTTAAGACGGTCAACTACACACCATCAACTCTTGGCCTACTCTTCACCATGAAGTAGTGGAATTTAAGTTTCACATTATACTCCTCCCAAGAATACCGAAACTTTAGACCAATCATTGTGGTACTGCACTTTATTAGAGATGATGAAATACACGTGGAATTTCTCAACTCTTTAATAGTACCCACAGTATGGAGAGTACCCATCTACCTGTGTGATGTATCCCAGTATTTACACATTTGGAGGGACCTTTCCAAGCATGAGTACATTCAGTGGATATCTTATAGTTTGGGCATTTTATTTTACTTGATCAAAAGGAACTTTTCGTGTATACGCACAAGATTATTGTGTTGTCTCATAGTCTTAAAATTTTCCAAGAACCAGACATATCAGTTAGTTTTGTCGGCAAAGTTTACCACTCCAGTGACAGGTAAGCTAATTTAAATTGCCAAACGAATAAATTACCAGTGTTCTAGATTCTGAAAATGATGAAACAGTTTACGGAAAACATGACTATTCTTGACACACAGATTCAGATTTACATATACTTTATTGGATGTAGCTTTTGGTCTATGTATCCACCACTTAAAATCGTTATTAATATTTTCGATAATTAATAAATGCTTTTTCAGCCAAGTTCATCTCAAGATAAGATAATGTATCGATAGTATTGTACAATTACGCTAATGGACTCCCTCTGTACAAGATGTACGGAGATAGGAAAACGATGACGTAGGAGATTTCTTCAATTCGTTATTTTTTTATAACATAAAAAATGCTTATTTAACCCTAAAATTCATATCGATGGCAGTAACACGTTCGTATGAAAATCGTTAAAATATCTGAACTTATAAACTATGTTTTTCTTTCAAAATGTTGAATAAAGTAACCATTAAAGTTTTTTCGTAAACTAGGTGTTTAGCTTAAAGAACATTGTTGTTAATACAATAAAAATAAAATTTCAAACTTAAACAAAATGAGTTATAGCGAGTGACTTACAAACGACGTGTAACTGTTGTATAACTTACACAACTCCAGTTAATTGTATTATTATTCATCCAATGTTTTAGGTAAAGGTGACGTCTTTGGGGACGTATTCTGGAAAGAGCCTACCATTGGCCAGTCATGCGCTAACGTTCGAGCCCTTACATACTGTGACATTCATGCTATTAAGAGGGATAAACTTTTGGAGGTTTTAAACTTCTACCACGCCTTCGCCAACTCTTTCGCCAGGAATCTTATTCTCACATACAACCTGAGGCACAGGGTAAGATAATATGGCTTAAAAGTTCGACCAGAATTTAATTCTTAAATATATGTATGTGTGTGTGTGTGTGTTTGTATGTAAGTGTGCAAAATGCAATATATTATATATTATTAGGCTTAGTGGCTTGAAAATGTGAAATTACATATAAAATGTTTGCCCCCTAGTGGAGAATTGTTTAAGCTTCCTTACATAGTTACTAAAAAAAAAATGTATTTTGTTTCTATGGTAAAACTGCTAAGGCTGTTTGTTGCTATACCTAATTTTGAAATAGTGCTCTGAGAGAAATAATTTGTGGATCCAGCACGCGTCCGAGTTTGTATAAAAAAATTTCCTAATAAATTAAAGTAGTTTAAAAAAAAACAAGTTAATAAAAACATTCCTTTTCCAAAAATATATAGTGTTTGCCACACATGGCTCTATTTTATCAAGAGTTCGGAATAAATTTTTTAACTTCGAGAAAGCACAGGTATGTTCCTGATTAAAGTGTATTACTTTAACATAGAGAGAATGCAGGTGTGTTCCTGGTTATTATCCATTGAAAAATACGATAATCCGTTTAACTATCAAACAGTAGATCAAAGTAATTCTCTTGTGTCGTCAAATATTAATACAACTAATTATCTTCTGTAATCCGAGGGTCGCGGGGTTCGCGCCCGCGTCGCGCCAAACATGCTCGCCCTCCCAGCCGTGGAGACGTCATAATGTGACGGTCAATCCCACTATTCGTTGGTAAAAGAGTAGCCCAAGAGTTGACGGTGATGACTAGCTGCCTTCCCTCTAGTCTTACACTGCTAAATTAGGGACGGCTCGGTGCAGTGCGCGAACAACATGCTCACTTAAATACTTGTTGCAGAATCCGCAAGCGATTGCGGCCCTATGTTCCCAGATGGAATCTAATGGTGATAACTAACTAACTAAACTAATTATCATATTATGTACTAACTAAATTACGGTTTAATGCACAGAGAGATGAGTGATATACAGACAAGATCCTAGGGGTACCTTCTGCTTTAGCGACAGTTGGTCTAACAGTTCAGCAATCATAAACGAACATTTTCACACACAGATACTTACTTGTGTGTTTGTGGGCGTTTTCTTATAACAAAGCCACATCGGATATCTGCTGAGCCCACGGAGGGGAATCGAACACCTGATTTTAGAGTTGTAAATCCGTATACATACCGCTGTACTAACGGGGTGCGAGATACTTTTGTCAAACAATGGTTTACAAAAGGTCTGTTTATTCAGACAAGATAATGGCTGAATATGATAAAACTGTTGTTTTCCAATCATAAATTCGAAGGTATTATGTTTTTTTCTGAAATATCTATCAACAACACTAGTCTAAGATGGATTATTTGTCTCGAATTTTTTACAAGTTCCACAGTAGTTTCTGTACGCTGGATCCGAAAACGATATACATTTTTCTCCATAAGATACAGATTAGGCCCGGCATGGCCAAGCGTGTTAAGGCGTGCGACTCGTAATCTGAGGGTCGCGGGTTCGCATCCCGGTCGAGCCAAACATGCTCGCCCTTTCAGCCGTGGGGGCGTTATAATGTGACGGTCAATCCCACTATTCGTTGGCAAAAGAGTAGCCCCACAGTCGGCGGTGGGTGGTGATGATTAGTTGCCTTCTCTCTAGTCTTACACTGCTAAATTAGGGACGGCTAGCATAGATAGCCCTCGAGTAGCTTTGTGCGAAATTCCACAATCAAACAAACAGATACAGATTTTTCACAAAACTTCATATATACTTGTACACAAGTGATTTATCTTCATTTAAACCGGTCACATTTTGTTATTTTTTTAAAAAATTCTTCAGATCAATCGCGACGTAAGAATCTTATCGATCGTTCTAGAACTAAAACATAATAATAAAAAATGTTCAATGCTGTAAAATACATAATAATGCGATATAATTAAGAGTTTTTTTTCCTTCACAATTTAAGGCTCGCATGGCCAAGTGGATAAGGCACTCGACTCGTAATTCGCGGGTTCGAATCCCCATCACACCAAACATGCTAACGTGAGGCGTTATAATGTGACGGTCAATCCCGCTATTCGTTGGTAAAAAAGTACCCCAAGAGTTGGCGGTGGATGGTGGTGACTAGCTGCCTTCCCTCTAATCTTACACTGCTTAATTAGGGACGGCTACTGCAGAGAGCCCTCGTGTAGCTTTATGCGAAATTAAAACCAAACCTCATCAATTTCTAAAAAAATCTTTTTGTGATAGAAAAAATGAATATTATTATCTAAATCTGCGTAGCTGAATTATGGAACAACCATTATAAAAACCAAAATAAATTATAAAGTTTAAACTCGCAGGCCTGTGTAATCGTTATTCGAAAAAATGTGTAAGCCCTTAAGCCTTTTCTACTGATCGAAATTTCACGATTTGTCGGTTTTTCACAAAAAACAACGCAGACGAGAAAGGTTCATGGGCACATTGCTCGCTAGTCATGCAACATTTATAAGTTACTGGTAGAACGATTCGAAATTCTGTAAAATATATAGAGTTGAAGTATTTCAGTCAGTTCGCATTCTTATCTAACCAAGATAAATCGAATATTTGTCCTTTAAATTATGCTCTTTCAAGAAGTTCTCTTAAAACTGAAAAAACAAAAAACACCTTTTACAACGATGTTAGTGTGAGTTCTCACACCATCTTCAAAGGTTTTATTTAATTTGTCGCCCACGTTTATACACTCGTTTATAGAATTCTCGAAACTCGACGAGACATTGCACTTTAGAAAACTGCTCAGCAACCCTATTCGAAACCAAAATACAAAACATGTTTACTGCACAGGAATTTTGTTTCAAATAAAAAATGTAACATATTTTATTAGCATAAAATGGCATAAATAATACAGTAAAAACTGGCTTTTAAAAGTAGTTTTGATATTACAGCATTACATTAAAATTTTGATTTAAATGTTTTACAGAAGGAAACGTTTTTTTTGCTAAAATTTAACATCAGAAATATTAACATGCATTCAGAAGAATCTCTCTTAGTAGGCCTCACACCTCTTATTCTTCCTTATATATCTCCCCCTGGTGCAGTGGTAAGTGCACGGATTTACAACGCTAAAATTGGGGGTTTAATTTTTCCTTGGTAAACTCAGCAGATAGCTCGATGTGGTATTGCTATAGGAAAAGACACGGGCCCTACATGTGACCTACAATTGGGCCCATCATGGCCAAGCGTGTTAAGGCATTGGACTCGTAATCTGAGGGTCGCGGGTTCGCATCCCCGTCGCGCCAAACATGCTTGCCCTTTCAGCCATGGAGACGTTATAATGTGACGGTCAATCCCACTATTCATTGGTAAAAGAGTAGCCCAAGAGTTGGCGGTGGGTGGTCATGACTAGCTGTCTTCTCTCTAGTCTTACACTGCTAAATTAGGGACGGCTAGAACACATAAGACACACAGACTCTTCTTTATATTTATACCCCATGGGTGGACAAACATTTATTCTCCCAAATGATATGATAGTGCCAGAATAGCATTTCTATATGCAACAACGCCTATAAAGTTGGGGTATTTCAAGCTACAATTTAAAACTAAAGGCTGTCCAATTCATGTCGTAGAAGTTGTTTATTAGAACTTCCTTGCGAATGACGTTTTCAATATTTGTACCTAAAGGAAATAATTCTTTTTTTAGCAAACTGAATGACCATATCCCGAATAGAGTCACGTAGAGTTGACACTGAGTAAAAGAATTATGACATCCATTTTCCAAAGAGCCTGGCATGGCCTAGCGCGTTAAGGCGTGCGCTTCGTAATCTGAGGGTCGCGGGTTCGCGCCCGAGTCGCGCCAAACATGCTCGCCCTCCCAGCCGTGGGGGTGTATAATGTGACGGTCAATCCCACTCTTCGTTGGTAAAAGAGTAGCCCAAGAGTTGGCGGTGATGACTAGCTGCCTTCCCTCTAGTCTTACACTGCTGAATTAGGGACAGCTAGCACAGATAGCGCTCGAGTAGCTTTGTGCGAAATTCCAAAACAAACAAACAAACCGTTTTCCAAAATGATGTTATTCTGCGAATTTCTTTTTCCGATAAGAAACATGGCTCCACTAAAGCGCAGCGCTATGTTATATTAGACAATTAATTTGAAAGAATTCGAAAACATCAACCCACAAGTTTTTCTACTCAATCATTCTAAATATACCACTGTTGTGTTACAATGTTAATCTTTATACCATACTAGAGATTACATCAGTAACTGATAGATAGAGTAGTGAACAATCTAAGTTGGTTGAAAACGAAATGACGACAAAAAAGGTATTTTAACACAGAAAAAAATGTGTCAATTCATGATTAAAATGTTGAAGTAATAAAATATAAAATTCATTAGATCAGATAGTGCCTTAATCACTGTACTAAGTAAAATAGTTCGTGGATCACTCCATTACATAAGAGAGCACCTACATAACTCCATTAGATAAAATAGTACCTGGATCACTCCATTAGATAAGAGAACACCTAGATCACTCCATTAGATAAGAGAGCATCTAGACTACTCCATTAGATAAGAGAGCACCTAGATTACTTCATTAAATAAGAGAGCACATAGTCTATTCCTTTAGATAAGAGAGCACCTAGACTACTCCAATAGATAAGAGAGCACCCACATTACTCCATTAGATAAGAGAGCACTTAGATCACTTCATTAGATAAGAGAGCACCTAGATCACTTCATTAGATAAGAGAGCACCTAATCTACTCCTTTAGATAAGGGAGCACCTAGACTACTCCATTAGATAAGAGAGCACCTACATTACTCCATTAGATAAGAGAGCACCTAGATCACTTCATTAGATAAGAGAGCACCTAGAGTACTCCTCTATAAAATAAGATAGTATCTGGATTACTTTCTCCACTTAGTAAGATATCATTTGGATCACTCCATTAAGTGGGATTAGATCTTGATCATTAGAAAACAATCACAGCATTAAATATCCGTATCTAAAAGACTTAAGAACTTATAAAATTCGTTTCATTTTCTAACAGAGACAAAAAAATAAGTATAAATAAAACGAATAGCAAAGCTAACAGATTTATCAAAGCAAAAACTGCTAGTTCTGGTGAACTAACGAATTACATCAGTCATAAGATGAACTGAGTGACTTGTATACCAAAGAGGAAGAAAAGAAAAACAGAAAGAGAACAAAAGTTAGGTTCTCCAAACATTACAGAAGTTTGTTTGTTTTTTAAATATCATAAGCATAATCAGAAAATAACTGATGATATCATATGATTTTAAATAACACATGAAATAATTTGATTCTTGTTATTATTGGTCTAGCATTTTTGGCTTGTTCGATATCCAGTTCTAATGCTGCATTAGAAAAATAACACCTGAAGTGGTAAAAATTATGTATATAGTAATTTTGTTCTGTTTGTTTGATCTAATAATCAACCATGTCCAGGTGGTTAAGGCACTCGACTCGTAATCTGAGGATCGCGAGTTCGAACCCCCGTCACATCAAACACGCTTGTCCTTTCAGCGTGGGGCGTTATAATGTTACGGTCAATCTCTCACTATTCGTTGGTAAAAGAGTAGCCCAAGGGTTGGCGGTGGATGGTGATGACTAACTGCCTTTCCTCTTGTCTTACGCTGCTAAATTAGGGACGGCTAGCGCAGATAGCTCTCGAGTAGCTTTGCGCGAAATTCCAAATAAACCAAACCAAATCTGATGACTAAGAGGATCCATGTATTAGCACTGTGTGGTTTTGCGATTATAATTCCAATATGATGGTGTTAATTGAATCAGTATAGGAACAAATGAACTTTAGATGAACAGAGAATGAATTGGAAATAATTACTTGTTTTCTAAATTGGCATAATGAAAACTTGATAGAAGGAGGCAGGAAATAAAGAATGTCTTTACTTTGTAGGATAATTAATTTGTTGTTGGTGCTGCTATTTTCTTAGCGTAAAACTGCACAATGGATTATCTGCAGTCTTCACACCGCGAGGAAATAAGCCCCGGATGTTAGCATGTGCGTTCGTAGACTTACTGCTGGGTCCCCTTATGACCTTTTATCTTATTTACTGAATTTTGTGTGACTTTTTTGTCATGTTTTTCTTAACTGAAACAAATGGTTTCAATTGTTCTAACCATCGTAGTTCTATATTCTCCACGCCTAACATCTAGCAATATTACGCTTTGCACGTGGTAGGTATAAGAGTAAAAATTTTAAATATTATAGAAAATATTAATGGGTGAAGTTGAAAAGTTGCGCAAACTGTTAAGAGTTTGAAAAAAATGCGCAGAAAATGTTAGTGGGTGAAGCTGAAAATTTGTGGAAAGAGTTGGCTTATGGCAGGTGTCGCCCCCCCCCCCCAGTGGCTCAGCGGTTTGTCTGCGGACTGACAACGCTAAACACCGGGTTTCGATACCCGTGGTGGGCAGAGCACAGAGAGCCCATTGTGTTGCTTTGTGCTTACTTCAAAACAACAACAGATCTTACTCGAGGGAATTGAAAACTTAAAAAAGTTGATTTAGCAGGTCAATTTTAAAATTTATGGAAAATATTACGTATAAGGTTGTAAGCTTAATGAAGATACTGGCGTGTGTACTAAAAGGCCTTAGAGAAATATTTTTCTCTTAGGAAACAGAAACAGAGTCATTTAATAAAGCAATTCTTCAAAGTGTATCAGATTTTACACGAAACGGTTAATTCTAACTGCTCTATTATTTATAAGAATAAAGACGTAATGTTTCACCTCAGAACAATAGCAATTGAAACTCTACGGTCTAATTAATAAGTTGAAATGTACAAAGTTTTATCGTACGGTAAGCTTGTGAATTTAGAAACTTTCATAAAGTATAAGAGAGAATTTGAAAGAGGATGAAGTTCCCCATTACTAACCGTTTTTTTGTTTCTTTTGTTGTTGTCTAATTTCGCGCAAAGCTACTCAAGGACTATCTACGCTAGTCGTCCCTAATTCAGCAGTGACAGACTAGAGGGAAGGAAGCTAGTAAACGCCATTCACCGCCAACCCTTAAGCTATTTTTTTGCAAACAAATAATGATATTGGAATTAACCATCACATTATAAACTTTTCATAGCTGAAAAGGTGAGCATGTTCGGTGACAGGGATTCGAACCTTCGACCCGCACTTTGATGGCGAGTGTCCTAATCATCATTCCACATCAGTCTACATGAGATTTCTCTAATACGGTCGCCAAAGTTAGGCAGCGTTTGAGTAGTCCAAAGAACTAGAACCAACCAAGCATGTATTATTGATGTTACACGAATCACATAAAGTCGGTTTGGGAATAAATCATTTATTTTTTCTTTGGAGAATTTCGTGTGATTGACTTGTTTTATCTAAAATTACTACAGAACAACCTACGTACATGTTTAAGCACAATGTTACCATCGTATTTGAGTTTCACATTAAAAAAACAGTCATTGTCCAAATAAAAGTTCCAAGAATTACCGCATATCCGTTCTTACAGAGATTTAAATTTTTCTAATTTTTAATACATTTGAACTTTGAAGTTGCAGCATTTTACCAGCGCTTGAAGCATGAATTAAAATCTGCATTTATTTTCAAAATCGAATGCAACACAATACGTAATAAGATAATAATAACAAGGACTTCGTTTGATTTTCAGCTACTCGTGAGTGTTTGTAGAGATAGGAATCTCATCGTGAATAAAACCTGGTCTTAATTATGGTTGGTAGAACTCCTTATATAGGGTCAGGTGGTTAGGGCGCTCGACTCGCAATCTGATGGTCGCGGGTTCGAATCCATGTTACACCAAACATGCTCGCCTTTTCAGCCTTGGGGTCGCTATAATGTGACCATTAAAGAGTAGCCCAAGATTTGGCGGTGGGTGGTGATGACTAGCTGTCTCTCTTCTAGTCTAAATAAGGGACAGTTAGCGCAGATAGCCTTCAAATAGCTATGCGCGAAATGTTTGGTGCGATCGGGAGTCGAACCCGCGACCTTCGGATTACGAGTCGAACGTCTTAACACACCTGGCCATGCCGGGCCAAATCTTTTACAACAATAAATTATCGCTTTGTGATGTTGTTGTTGTTTTTTAAAATGGATATCTTTTAGAAGCTCTCTTACGTAACAATATTAAATTGTAAACGTTAGAAAATACACGAACAGAGATTAGACCTAACAATTAATCGAACCTAACGTTCGATTTCTGTTGTGAACAAAGCATAAACGCTTCATTATGCATCTAGGCACCAGTAAACTACCAAACAATGAACCAGAAGTGGCTTGGTGGTTACGGTTTCGGGATGCGCATCAGAAGATTCTAGGTTGTAAGTGTAATGCCGCTGAAATAATACACACTTTCAACTCTGCAAACATTACAGAAGTTTAAATAAACAAATTCCTTTTTAGCTCAAAGAGTCACAACAACAAATTTATTATGGTAGTGATTTCTGCTGACTTCTTGTCCTCCATCTGGTAAGTAGTTCAAAATTAGGAGCAACCAAATCCAAACTTTAGGAATCAGAGACGAGCGCATTCCGGTGGTTAGCGTACCGAACAGTAAAACTGGATTTTTTTTTAGTTTGAGTCTCGCGCTTTAGGGCCATGGATGCATTATTAGAATAAAGGTCAACTCCGTTATACAGCCTAACAAGAGCAGCCCAAGAGCTGGCAGCTGGTGGTGTTTAATAGCTGCTGTCCCTTTATTCTATAGTTTAAACATTATGGACGGGTATGCATATTTAGCTTTCGTGTAGCTTTGAATAAAATGCAAAAAACAAACATAATTTTAAGGGTCTCTGCTCTTGTTGTTTATTGCACGAATGAATAAAGCGCTGTTGAGTGTGAAAATACCAATACCAAATCCGGTCAATGAAAAATATTAAACATTTAACATACATTTTTTTAATTCAATCACTGGGTTGACTCAAACAATTATTCATTTCTTTTTAATGAAAACCACTAACTTTTGAAATAACTTATACCATTTTTGTCTTAGAAAGTTGTTTTTCATAAAACTGTTTACAAGTATGAAATAAACTATTCAAAAACAATGTTATAAACTGATTTTTTACGTAGATTATTTTTTTAATAATTTAGTTATTATTTATTTCCATTAAGAAGAGCGTTGTATCTTTCAGTTGATATTTCGCAAGGTATCCGATGTGAAGAGAGAAAAAGAACTCGGGGATAGACGCCGGAATGAACCTCTGCAAGAGATTTCGCAGGACCATCTTGTGCGCAAACTCTTTTCTCGCTTCAGAAGGAACGGTTCGACCGGCCATCAAATGGCTACATTACCAAGTCCGGACGTAGAACGAGTGGAACGACCGTCATTCAGTGAAAGTGGAGCAACGCCCTCTAGCAGAAGCAGCATATTTAAACTACTGAACATTTCTGAAGGAGCAGATAAAGGAAGGGCTGCGAAATGGACGCCAGCGATTGGACTAACCAAAACTGAAAAGGTTGACGGTGACAACAAAGAAAACCAGGGAGCGACAGAAAACTTGAACCTGATTAAAAAGGGAGAAATAATTGAAAAAAAGACAGATGCTCTTCATGTCATTAAAGACTTCAAAACTATAGTAAATCCGGGAGCGAAAAATCCAGCTAAGCGGTCCAAAGTTCTATCGCACCAAGAAACTATCGAGGAGACAGTTGAACCAGATGGTCAACAAATTTTGCTTCAAGAAAATGGCGACAGCGCCCAATCAAACAGTGGTTCAGGAAAGAATAAAGAATGTTACCATCGGCATATTCATGTGGAAGAACAGAAATATGGGAGCAGGCCTTATAGCTTCGACAGTGGTAATTTTTCCTCTGACCTCTTTTCACCACGAAGCTTGTCTAGTACCGACTATCAACAGATACTCGCCAACCTTATGGATCTGAAAGTTGACTTGAAACTGGAAGTCCAACGGCTAAATCAAAAGTTGGTTAGAATAGAAGATAATATACTTGAACTTCTCAAGCACGTGCCTAATTGTGGTCCCAGTCCAGGGCAATCCTCAACAATAAATAATTCTCACAATTCTGCCGATCATCCGAAACATACGTGTGGTAAAACTGGTGCACGGAAAGACGTCGTTAATTTTGGAGCAGACAAATTACCGAGCAAAAGAAAAAGTGTCCGTACAAAAACAAAACCTAAGACCCCCACACCAAGAAGTTCACCCACGGACTTGACCGTTAGAGCCATGTTAGAGAACGAAATCGAAGAGCAGGAGAGGGATACATCTCTTTCTCTTGGTTCTTGTGAGAAAGAAGATCAATACATATGATAAATCTTCATGAAATTATAAACACTCCACTATTCTTTGTCAATATTTAGAATATACCAGATGGAGATTTTTGAAAGAACCAATTTTACTGCAATATGTATTACAACATCAAATGAAATGGAACAAGTTTGCAAACTTATCTGTTTCAGGTACTTAGTCGCTTTGATTAAAGTTAATCACTTTTCTATTATTATTATATGCAAGCTTTGTTTTAATGATTATGCAATGGCTAATGCGACTCTCCAGAAGAATGTATTGTTAATCTTATGTTCAAGTTACTATTGTGAGTGACTATTCAGAAACACCAAACATGTTTATCAATCATTAACCTATTTACAATAGGTAGAAATTTTCATTTTGAAACGTTCGGTTAATTGTTGCTCTCAACAGAGTTTTCTTCCAATTCAGTTGTCAATGAAACTATAAAACTGCCACTAGAAAGAAGTGTTGGCGTTAACCCACTTTTTTCGGTTCAAAGGTTTATGAAAAAGTCATTTTCTGAGCTAAACGAATCTGCTGGAATCCACGGGATCGGATTTTTCCAGTACGTCTTTTCAGTTGGAGCAAGCCCAGTATCAATGTATTCTCAGTACGGCTGGTATGGGTATTAGCGCTTTGATTGCAATAAAATACAGTACAACACTTCGACCTCCTTAGAGAGTCAACCAGTGTCAAACAAAACATGACCCAAAAAGGTCGAAACGCTGCTCTGTACTTTATTTTAATTAAAGTGCTAATACCGATACCAGCCCTCTTAAAAATACATTTTTACTTCAAGTGGGTTTCTCGTCATCATGTAAGCCCAATATCGGTTCATATTCCGTTCTACAAGGGAGTTAAACCTTTAATCTATTTTTCTAACCGATTTGTTATTTCTTAAGGCAGTAGTGGTTTGATGCATATATTTATTTATTTATTTTATATTGTGACAACTATCTTTAAATAAGCTTTTATTATTACTTTATGAGATTTGAAGCATAAACATGCATTGAAATTATTTCATTACTACAAACCAGAATAAAAGTTCAAATTTAAAATTTTATAATTTTAATAAGAGTTTAGCTTACTTTAACGATACTTTGTTATAAATAACTCGGAGGATTGAGTGAAATCAATACACAGAGCCTAATATTTATTCCATGAAGTGTAATTTAATCTTATTTCATTGTTTTTACCAAAGAAAGAATGCTGAGACACAAATGTAAAATTGAGGTGTATATATATATATATATATATACACATGAGCATATAGAAGTCATTAATAGATTTATATATATAACTATCTTTATCCTCTCTTGCAACGTACTGTAATACTTCATTAAACCTCGTGATGCGTCATATAATAATACGATTTCCACGTTCTTGTTGTTTTTGTATAGCTTATGTATAAATGTAGTTAACAAATCATGATAATTCCAGTATATGTAACTTCACGTTTGGAAAAGATACCAAGTAAGGTGTATGTTTGTCTGCGCTTAAAACTAACACAGATAGATATGGAAAAGAAAGTTGATACATCATACGTAGAGAGGAATAAGACGAGAGTAATGCGTAATGATTAATATATAAACTACAATCTTTTTATATTTCTTGTTTCAAGTGTTCTATCTTAGATTAGCTCGTTAAACATTTAGGAATTTCTTTTAAATATATTGTTATCATTGAGATTTGCTTCCCGGTGAAACATCGATAGGTCTGCTAGATTCCGGATTACCATTCCCCTGGTGGGCAGAGCACAGGTAGCCCTTTGTGTAGCTTTGTGCTTAATAACAAACAAACAAACATTGAGATTTGCTTCCCGGTGGAACATTGATAAGTCTGCTAGATTTCGGGTTACGATACCCCTGGTGGGCAGAGCACAGGTAGCCCTTTGTGTAGCTTTGTGCTTAATAACAAACAAACAAACATTGAGGTTTGATTCCCGGTGGAACATCGGTACGTCTGCTAGATTCCGGACTACGATACCCCTGGTGGGTAGAGCACAGGTAGCCCTTTGTGTAGCTTTGTGCTTAATAACAAACAAACAAACATTGAGGTTTGCTTCCCGGTGGAACATTGATAGGTCTGCTAGATTCCGGGTTACGATACCCCTGGTGGGCAGAGCACAGGTAGCCCTTTGTGTAGCTTTGTGCTTAATAACAAACAAACAAACATTGAGGTTTGCTTCCCGGTGGAACATTGATAGGTCTGCTAGATTCCGGGTTACGATACCCCTGGTGGGCAGAGCACAGGTAGCCCTTTGTGTAGCTTTGTGCTTAATAACAAACAGACAAACATTGAGGTTTGATTAACTTGATCGAAGATTTGGATTTTATTGCATTGTTATTATAAATCAATATAAACATCAATCACTATTATTGTTAGGTGATTTTAGTTATTGTATTTATATACACACATATGTACACGTGAGTATGTTTTCAAGTCTTTCTTTTCGACACAGAGAAAATACAAAAACATAAACATTCCCATAATTACAAGTTATTAAGTGATGGAGGCACCCGAATGACATTTTTAATGGTAAATGTTTATTCTCTTATAACGTGTAAATTAATGTAAGGTAATATTTTATACTGTATCTAAAACGAATATATTAAAAATCAAAGGATTTAAACTTGTTCGTTTAAATACCTCCAATAGTAAAAACAAAACTCTTGTTCGTGAGAAAGTTAAACTCTATGGATTACATACAAGTTTCAACACGCATGCGCAATATTCAGAGTACAGTATTTTTATTCGTTTTTGCGCAGTTTTGCTTTATAGTTTATGTGTTAGATCTTGTTTAATAATCTGACAAACAATGATTCCAATGTAGGTTTTCAAAAATCACGTTGGTATTACGTTCAATGGTCTGAAATATTAACGAATCCAATGTACGTTTGAAAAGTGTCTTTTATAATTAGGTTTATGATTAAACATACCAATGAATTCGTTGTGAATTTACAACGAATGTATAAGAATGACGATGATATGTATCTTATCACCAAATAAGCTTCTTATCTACGTTTCAATTGCATCAGAAGGTCAAAATTAAAACACCTGAATTTGACAGCTCAGTTTTGTCGAAAATAATTGTAAATGCTTGTTTGTTAACAGTTAAACAAACACAAACCTACACAATTTCCACTTGTTCTTTGATCACCACGAGTATCCAAACTCGACTTTTAGCATTATAAAGTCCGTATACCACTGTGCCACGAGGAAGCTTCAAGTAATTAAACATTGTAATTATACAAACAGTCCCTGAAATTAGCACATTAAGTCTAGAGCAAAGATAAAAATGGCATCATCAGAATAACGCAAGGACAAATGTAGTGGTCTATTCTGAAAATAATTTTCCACTTAATGCGCAAGATAAGTACAAGGCAAGCGTCCTTACCTACGTAAAAACCGAAAAGCGTTAGTTCTTTTAATCGATAAAATATTTTTAATGAAATCTTAAAATTAGAAGGGGCTTTCGAATTTAACTAACATAAATATCTGGACAGTCAAGTCTACATTTTTTTTTTTTTTTTTTTGAAATTATAGCGTGGTCTATTTCCTTTAAACACGTTCTACGTTCGGCTTGGTTTTTACAGTTATCCACTAAATTCAGTCAAAGCTTGCATCTCATATTAAACATCTGAGTTCATTGCATTATTTAATTTTTCAGCTACTTATTAACAGTTGTATTTTCGTACAAAATCTTAATATTTGAAAAATCAAGAAGTTAGAGGAAAATAGTTACGAGTTTGCTTGTTGTTGTTGTTTTATCTTACGACGACATATTTTTTTACCGCCATACTTGACGTGTATTATGAAATGCCATACAGCTTTGTTGTCGCTAATTTCGAAAACTGCATTAACTGGTGTTTTGTTTTAAATATTACTGGAGTATATAGTTATCTTTTAAATCCAGGAAATGTATTTAATTAGATTTCTTAATTTAAAAAAAATATATAAACACGGTAGAAGAATAATGATCTCATTATCTTATCTAACAAGTATAGTACATACAAAGTAAGAACATTAAGTTCAAATAACAAATTACAGTAATCCAAGGAACTGATATGTTTCATGTACTCCTGTAATTTC
Source organism: Tachypleus tridentatus (assembly GCF_004210375.1). Classification (NCBI taxonomy): domain Eukaryota; kingdom Metazoa; phylum Arthropoda; class Merostomata; order Xiphosura; family Limulidae; genus Tachypleus; species Tachypleus tridentatus. The sequence continues at coordinate 158,513,180 of NC_134825.1, read as the reverse complement.
TCATTTTGCATGCCTGGAAGAAAAATAGAAGTTGTGAAGTTACAACTGCAGCGGCCCTGCATGGCCAAGTGGGTTAAGGCGTTCGACTTGTAATCTGAGAGTTGCGGGTTCGAATTCCCGTCACATAAAATATGCTCACCCTTTCAGCCGTGGGGGCGTTATAATGTGACGGTCAATCCCATTATTCGTTGGTAAGAAAGTAGCCCAAGAGTTGGCGGTGAATAGTGATGACTAGCTGCCTTTCCTCTTGTCTTACGCTGCTAAATTAGGGACGGCTAGCGCAGATAGCACTCGTGTAGCTTTGCACGAAATTAAAAAATAAACAAACAATTGCAGTACGTTGTGAGGCGCCATCTCGTAATATTAAATAATATTTGATTAAATTAATTTTATTATTTTGATTTTAATTGGAGCATTGAGAATAGGTCAAAGGTTATGATTTTTTTTTTGCAGTCAATGCTAGTTAGTATATGTTGCATCATTGAATAAAAGGTTTAATTTCTATATTACAAATAGATTTTGAGAAATTTTTAATGTTTTTATTTATTTATTTAAATAGTTTCTTCTCTTCTTGAACTTTCTATTATTGTTAAAAGATGTAGACGACAGCCCATTCCTTTGACGTGTAAGTTATTTCTTTGACTACGTACGATTATTCCCAAGATTAACCTATGCGTACTATACGAAAAATAAAATTATTTGTTAAAGGATCTTGTAATAATAGCTAGAATCTGGAGCTTTTCATTAAAGTAAAACTCTGCGTTTCATCTTCCTGTTCACTTACAGATCTGTAAAGAAATTATTGTAAGCAGTATGTTAGTAATCTCTTATCATACACCTCATCTGTGTAAGCTTCTATAAAGGTTTCCCATGATTCTCAAGTACTTCTGCCTTTAAACGATAAATATAATCTTAGAATGCTTCAGAAGATATACTGTAGTAACGCGGCTTCACTTCAAATGAGATAGTTATTAGATATACCAGCTTTTAGGTTTACTGTGTTCCTGTATAACGGGAAATTTGTTACTGTTGTTTTGTTTTTGAGGAGAGCTGAAGTTAAAGACGTGGCTTTGTTACCAGAAGTGTGAGAAATATTTTTTTATCACTGTAATTCACAGATAGTTGAATCTCATACTTTATTGCTACCATCCAGAATCATCAGTTATAAGTTACTTAACTAACAAGAAAAATACGATTTATAAAGCCCCACTAAAATTCATTTAATTTATATTTAATGAAATGTGGATTAGAGAGCCACCTGTTGCCTTGCTTGTTAAACACAGAATTGTCTCTGTTATCATTTATTCTTTTACCCCTATTAACACTTTTCCTACATATATATATATATTTACATGCATTTACCTATTTACATTTTCCAAAGATGTACCTAGTAACTAGCATCAACTAATTATATTAAAACGTGTATTTGTTTCTTAGTAGTTGTAAGAAAGTATTTAACTGTTGGCCTTAAAATTTACTTGAGTGGATTGGATATTTAGAGTGTTTAAAGAATGGCACAATCACACCTGTTAAAAGCAAGTTTTTTATGTATATAAGGTACGTAGGTTTTGTTATAAGGATAAAAACATATTAATTACCTCCAGTGTGGTCTCATTTTTTAAATATGGTGCATCAACATGTACACTACATTTGTTGTTTAGTCGCAAATCTGCAAAACTTTAGTTCCTTCTAAAGCTAGTAAATAACGTTCATACCTTCAAATCAAGAATCACGTGGTCACTGGTGATAACAATGATATTTCGATTTATTTATTTTCAACTTATTTGACATCATAGAAATATCAATAAAACATAACGTCATCTGTGTTTGACATCTTGGTAAATGAGATTTGTGGCGCCATCTGTCAGCTATCCACGTTTAAAGCAGAGACAACAGATTTGAATTGCAACTACAATTTTTAACCAATCCAAAAACATTAAAAATAACACACCATAGTTCTTGTAGCACAGCTTTTGCGCTTCAAAGATTTAATGAGATATTTGAGTATTTTTGTTTTTTTAGGTGTGTTTTTTTTTTAGGTTGTGAGAGAATTACCTCAGTTACGCCAATATAACTCTAAGACCTCATAAGTAAGTGTAAAGAAACATAGTTTCACAGTTATTGTTTTCTTTCTATATAAATATTACAATATCAAATCTATTGTTTCGAAGCCAATACTCTACTACAGCAAAAAATAAAAACGATTTTTTTTCATTTGTTCCATTTGTAGTCGTTTATGATTTTCAAAATCGAATTCTAATCTACCACTAATTTTAAAAAAATCCATACTTCTATTTTCCACCATTTTTGTCACTTCTTTATTATGATCATAGCATTCCATCAATTGTCCTTCAAACCAAGCCAGTACAGCGGTACGTCTGCGAAATTATACTGCTAAAAACCGAGTTTCGATACCCGTGGTGAGCAGATCACAGATAGCCCTTTGTGTAGGTTTCTGCTTAATAACAAACAACCTTAAAATCAAAATTACACCGTGTACTGTTTACCATATTTCTTCCAGGCAGACTGGAATAATTAACATATATATCTAGGTACTACGTACCGTATAATTATTGTTCTAACATTGTATTTTCTGGGTCTTTTCTGGTTCTATTACGAACCATCTTTTATTCTGCAGAGTTTACTGATGTTTCCAAATGTGTGTACCAGCTTTACTATAACCTAGCCTTTACACCTGTACAACATTAGTAGTTTCCTTCCTGGATGTCTGTACCAGCTTTACAACTACTTAGCCTTTACGCCTGTACAACATTAGTAGTTTTCTTCCTGGATGTGTGTACCAGCTTTACAACAACTTTTCTGGCTGAAGTGTCTGAATACTCTTTTTAACTGCTCATGCGCACGTTTAAATTAAAAACTAAATACGAAAATAACTAAAGAAAGACTAAATGTTGAATGCCTTCACATGTCAAACAAAAACAATTCTTTTTAATAGCATTTCGACCGTAACCTTGCATCATTAAACTCAGAAAGTCACTTGGGAACTTTAGCAGTCTGAAGCCTTAATTCTACTAACCCAGCATGTGTGATGATATACAGAGATGGTGATAAGAACTGCAATCTGTGACCTGAAAGAAAAGATTGTTGAAACCAAAGTAAACATCAGAACAGTAAAGCTATTTTCCCTGCGTTAGGCGACTCTGGGCTTAACTAAAAATGAAATGAGGTCATATCATTTGACATATACTAGTCATTTTAGACCACTGTTCCAAATAAACAGGTGTCTATATCCTTTCTGACACTACCGTTCAGACTAAAGAAGACAAACTTTGTTACTCAATTCAACATTGGAGAGACCCCTTTTGAATAATTCTTTTTCTAAGTGGTATTGACCAATGGGAAAATAAAAACAAATAAAATACTGCGTACTCCACACTTCGACAGGCTGGAAGAAAACAACAAAGAAATAATCAAAAACCATACTGGCTAAGTTTGTGACTCTCAAAAGGACAGATCAGGATGGTCGCCTTTCGTGCATCATTGTTCATATCTTGAGATCCTCAAAACTCTTTATGCAGATGTAGTCTTACATTGAGAGAGTAAGTAAACCTCCTGGATGAAGTGAACTTTGGCTTTGGTTGTTGTCACATCCGAAGGCACCTGCTCACAATAATATTTGTAATGTGTAGCAATGCCAGCAGTATTAATCAATTAGTGTTTAAGATAACAAGAGTGGATACTGTAGGTACGAAAGACCATTCAACCAGAAAACACCAACATTGAAATTTCGGTAATAAACAACGAACTGAAACAAGTAAGCCCTGCAAACCAAAAATTCACAAGCTTTCAGTCGCGTCTCGTAATGAACTAAAATGCTTTTTTTCACTAAGAGAACGAACGAAGAATCCGGAACCACAGCAATTCCATTCGAACACATACCTATAAAGCGATCAATTGGCCATTGTAGCTTCGGTTTGTCGAAACATAATATCAGAAGTAAACATTCATATACGATTTGGGGTCTATGAAATGTCTATAAATATTACTCTTCTAACCCTGCTCTTCTCAGGCTCTTGTTATGATGGAAGTTGTGGTGTTGAACAATGGTAAATAATCATGACATGGGAAATACTTTGAAGGATAATAAGAAACCTGGAATATCATTCTTATAAAGTTCGATTAACCTCAGTGACACATGTAAACTGTTTTATTGGTCCGTATTTAAACACGATTAAAAAGTAATATCTGTATCTCGGGAAACTAGGCCCAGCATATTATCATTTTTGGCTATTTTGCCGTTTAAATGTTTCATGTGATTTATGGTCATGATTTTGCTTAAGTTATTACAAAAAAATAGACTTTGATCCAACATTCAAACCATGCTTTTATTTCAACAGTTTCATTTTTTTTTCAACATTACAAATAAATTCGATAAAGATGAATCTCTCTTGATGGCTTCATTTTATTAGGTACATGTATCTGTCACTTTCGTAATATAATTGTATTAAAATGTCTTAACCAATCTAACTTTGAAGTTAAACAAGAAAACAAAATTGAAAGAGTCTTCATTGATAACTAGCATAAATTATCCAAGATCAAATAAAGTTTTGATGTACTTCATTGTCTTTCCTAATTCTTAAATTGAAATCAAAGTGATCTGTTTGTAACAGTAACGACCAGTTTGAAAGTATTGTTCACTTAGACTCTCAATGACCCAGGATTGTTTTATAAATTCAGAAATTATTTGTTTGTTTGTTTGTTTGTTTGAATTTGAATATCGCGTAAAGCTACTCGAGGGCTATCTGTGCTAGCCGTCCCTAATTTAGCAGTGTAAGACTAGATCGAAGGCAGCTAGTCATCACCGCCCACCGCCAACTCTTGAGCTACTCTTTCACCAACGAATAGTGGAATTGACCGTCACATTATAACGCCCCACGGCTGAAAGGGCGAGCATGTTTGGTGCGACCCGGATTCGAACCCGTGGCCCTCGGATTACGAGTTGAACGCTTTAACTCACCTGGCCATGCCGGGCCTTTTCAGGAATTGAAGAAACTGGAAAGTTTTCCGGGAACCTAATTTTCAAATATTTAAGCATGGAGGAAGAATTTATTTACTTGCTTATATTTCATGTTTCTAAGGTTTTGGGCTAAGTAAAACAACCAAGTTAAGCGTGTTTAGCACTCTCAAATAAAATTTGGTATTGTGATGAAGTGTCAAAAAAAAAAGAGTGGAACTTTATCATCCACTCTTATTTTCACAATCAGCTATAGATATTCATTAATATATGGACTCTATTTTGAAATCTCATATCTGTCGTCATAAAGATACACGTATCACAATAAAATGAAAAATTAGATTAATAAATTAGTTCTCGGGTTATTCATAAATTACTTATATACATCCAATTAGATGCAGCAGAATAATTATGTCAACTAAGTAGCTATAACTGTAAAAAACATTCTACAACCCACTCACCCTTTTTATTTTATTTTTGCAATCAAAATGCATGAAAATACAAACGTTTATCAGCTGCTTATTGATTTCATGTTTGGTAGCTAACATTTTGGGAACGTAAATAAAAAAATATATAAATAATCGACTTTTTCTTAATACTATGAGATATTTACTATAAAAATTTAAAAACTACACTTTAAAATCTATAATATATTTTGCTTGCTATTTAACCATGAAGCTACGAATATAAATAAACTCAAACTCAGATAATCGTTCCGCTGTGCCCTAGTTTGTTCAATTCTCGTTAGGGAAAGCATGAACAAATTATTCATTGTGGTTTAAATCATTTCAGTTATTTGCTGTGCTCTAATTCGTCCAGTTCCCTTTAGGGAAGAGGATGACGAAAATTATAGACTTTGTTCGGTTTTTCAGTTTTTTCTGTTTTGTCTGTGTGCTCCGAGCAATATGAAAATGACTTTAAATTTTCTAAAATGGAGCAGTTTAGAGAAATGTTATCTGAGGTACAGTAAAGTTGTTAGTTACACGGTTTCTTTATAAAGCCACTCCAAACAAAGACGAGATTCCGATTTGTTGAAAATGTCTAACAAATACGCGATATTTTCAGATAGATGGGTAAAGTCTGTAAAAGGGAGTAGATACCCCATTAAACGAGCAATGTTTAATATATTTACGTCAGATGTGATTGTAAGAAGAGAAATGAAAATTCGTCGTAGTCTACACTCATCAGCTGCAAGATTTCCTCAGATACACAGGTGTGTTTCGTCAGAGACGACGTCTCTCCAGACACGAAATTTGGACTTTGTTTCACTGATACTACATCAGCCACAATATTCTCACAGACGTATATATCATAGATGAAATATCCCTCCAGAAATAAAATCGAAGATAAAGCAACTCATTCATACAAAATGTTACATCTTGAAGACTCTTCGTGAAAAACAAACATGAGGTTCTGTCATAAAGATAACTCAACTGACGGGATACATCGTTAGAAAGACATCCTTCAAGCAAGATATTACGTCATAAAGATGATCTGTGAGACACGAATTTGTGTTTTTGTTTTCTTCATTTGATTTTACGAAACAGGATATAGCGTGAATTCAAAGTAAATACTTTGTGTAAAAACTTGTTTAATGTTTACTTTGTCTCTCTGTTCTCAATAAAGTCAAATCAAAACTGAATATATGGTTTTCAAGTTAATAAAAAACTTTAAAAAAGAACATAATGCTGGCTATAGGTTTATTTTAATGTAGTGTTGTTCCGTGAAAAAAAAACTGTTACAAAAAGTGCCTTCCCGAATAGAAACATAATTAATTCTAACCTTTAAACGTATAAAGCATTCTAATATATATATATATATATATCTGATCTAGAATTAGGCATACAAAAACCCCAAAAAGTGAAATCTGGTTTTACCTTTTCCCTTGCCCATTTAAATGTTTCAAATGGTTTTCTTAAACTACCTATCTAAAATAGAAACACAGTGAATTGTGGTTCCTAACTAACAACGAAGAACAAACGTGCACGTTAAACATAAACGAAACGTGGAAGTTATATAAGAGAAAACATAAAAAAGTATTGAAACTCAAATCAGTCAAATGCAGGGATAAAACTCCCTGTTATATTTTAGTTATATTTTTTTATTTGCAAGGGTTCAGTCGATATTGAAGATTGAAGCCTCGAGCGTTTTTTCCATTGTCTGAGACGAATCTCACTAAAAACGGACCCGGTGTCGAATCTGTAAATAAAACGAATTGTGTGATTAAGCTATATTAAATAACTGTACAGACAAACTGACTTTTGAAAATATACAGTTCGAGCTAATTGATAATGTGATATTAAAGCGTGAACACGATTTTAATTGACAGTTTTCTTAACATTTTAAAATATTACTCAAATCTGCAAAGAGAATGAACAACTCGCCACACAGGATTAACAAAAGAAGCTGATGTTCAAAAAAGCATCAACATTAGGGTTAATGTTCTCATCCTTTCTTAACTTGGTGAGGGTGGATGAAATATATAATAAAGTAAAATCTAAAATTAGATCAATAGGCAGCATTGGTTTGAAAGACCCTTACCCTCAGCTAATGCTCGTCCAAATATGACTGTATTGCAAGACTCGGACTTCAATAAGGATACACAATTTTTCCCTTATATTATGCAAGTAATAAAATCAACATATTTTTTTTATTTTCAACAAATTAAAATAAAACTCCAGATCCAATAAAAACGAGTGTCATAGCGAGAGCTGAAGCAGCTCTTCCAGGACTCAGACCGACCAGAAAACCCAAAGAGACTACTGAGAATTGATATTAAAAATTTCAACAATGGAAATGAAAAGAAATGGTTAAATTTCCTATAACCCTAGAGCTTTCAAAAGATGGACATTCGTCCCTGAAGAAGAAAGGCACCTTTCGAAAGCGCTCGGGTTATAAGGTTTTTATTCATTTCTACCAAGACTTCTTGAACCTATGTGTTTTTCTAGCAGCATGGAATTGACAAGAAGATACACTGAAACACATAAAAAGTTTTAATATTGAGGCAACAAAACCTTTTGCCCAAAGACCCTTTGAGACTTGGTTACACCAGTTATAAAAAAACAGTCAACTTTTGTATGCAAATTAACAGTTCATACCAATTTTTTCGTGTTATAAGCCTTTCTTTATCACAGTGGTACCCTTGGACTTTAATATCACTGATGTCGCATTTATCATTCCTTTAAAGTTGAGGATCCACTAACGTACGAATTTATATGTAGAGTGCAATACATTTAAAAACACATTAAAATGTTTACATAAACACAAGCAAAATGTATCAATCACATTCATTCATCATTAAAATGTTCAGGCATTAAATTCTGGTGAAAATATATGTTTTAAATTTAATGTATCCTGTTTTATGGAAGTATCTATTTGGCTTTATTAAGAACCAATACTGCAGCAGCAGTACAAACCTGTTAACAGTTTAGAAGTGGTTATGTTTGTTTCTCGACCTCTTACAATACTTGTAGAAGCAGCTACACGACCGCTACACAGTCGGATCCCTCCTATCACCAAGAAGTCTTCTGGACACGTGGCAACAACTGGTGCTGTGACAGTCGACGATGAAGATGCAGTAACAGAGCCTACACCGAAGGGTTTAATCCCCGCGACATCAGAGGAAAGTTCGTATGAAACGGAACAAAACCCTGACTCTTTCTTCAAGCAAATGGTGTAATCCAGGTTGTTGGGATAGCCTTGATGAACTGAGGAACCATCTTCATCATAATTGAAGCTCTTAATAACGCCATGAGTCCCAGTATAGTATTGTAAGCAATGAAGGGGAACTATAACAAACACAAAACCACAGATAATTAATTATTCTTCATAAACAAGGAAGAGAATTGAGATGAAACGCACACCGGTAAACGTCACGTTATATTGTTTGTTTTCGTTTGAATTTCGCGTAAAGCTACACGAAGGCTATCTGCGCCAGCCGTCCCTAGTTTAGCAGTGTGAAACCAGAGGGAAGGCAGCTAGTCATCACCACCCACCGCTAACTCTTGGGCTACTCTTTTACCATCGAATGGTAAGATTGACCGTCACATTATAACTTCCCGACGGCTGAAAAGACGAGCATGTTTGGTGTGACGGAGATTCGAACCCGAGCCCCTCAAATTACGAGTCCAGTGCTTTAACTCACCTGGCCATGCTGAGTCCACGTTAGAAAGTATCTTCAATGTACCACGTAGCTCCGTTACCCCAATGTATTTTATATTGTTGTTTTTTGTACTGTTGTTTCAAAATTAGCTTTTAGTAATTTTTAATGCAGCTCACACTAAATAATATGGCATTTTTTTTTTCGTTAGCCTACTTTGTATGTATGTGTTTAAAATACCGGCCTGAAAACGGGGAAGACATTTTTTAATGAAAAAAATAGGATTTATAAATTCGTAAAATTATTTCCAAAGTTCGAATGTGAAACAATTTATTTTAATTTTAAAACGTTAAGCAATGTTTCAAAGGTTTTTTCCACGATACTTTTTTTTCTTTAAAAGAAAATAATTTTGTGATTTTAAGAATCTGTTGTTTTTGTACTTATTAAATATAAAATTACACGTTAAAATTTAGTTAAGATCATAATATAGGCGTAACACCAGTTTACATTGTTAATTATTCAAAGAATTAAAAGGCCTGTCCTGGCCTAACGTGTTAAGGCGTTCGACTCGTCATCCGAGGGTCGCGGCTTCGAATCCCCGTCGCACCAAACATGCTCGCCCTTTCAGCCGTGGGAGCGTTACAATGTTTCGATCAACCCCATTATTCGTTGGTAAAAGAGTAGCCCAAGAGTTGGCGGTGGGTGGTGATGACTAGCTGCCTTCCCTCTGGTTTTACACTGCTAAATTAGGGACGGCTAGCACAGATAGCCCTCGAGTAGCTTTGCGCGAGATTCAAACCAAACGAAGGAATTAAAACATCTTGTTCCGCAATCGACATCCCGTGACGAGCAGAGCGCAGATAATCTATTGTGTAACATTTTGGTAAAAAAAAAATGAAAAATTTTCAGCATTGTCCATGTGTAAAATGACATCTCTTCTGACAGAGATAAAGCAAGTAACTGGTTTGCACTTATTACACTTTAAGTTCATGTATTATGTAAAAGTATTTGAGTGTAATTCATTTAACCAAATATTTTTGCTTACCTACTTTATCAGTTTGACACTCGAACTGAGTAATTTTTATATTAAATTTTCTGGAATAGCTGTTCATCATCGTCACGTGCACAGACACCATTCCTGATTCGTCTACGTCCACATAAACTATATAATGACAAAAGTAAATTGAAAGTTGCATTAACTCAGAATACGTGAAGAAATATCATTCATAAACACGCAACTTCCAGGTTAAAAAGGCTTATACCATCCACTTCTATAATAAAATGTGTAAAGGTGTTAAAATGTGGTCATGAGTGTTTAGTATTTACAACCCGAGACGGTCTCACGTGACACGTGGAATAAACATACAGATAAAAACAACATGTGAGTACTACAAAGCAAAAAATGTAGTCTGTACGGGTTTTCAAGTCGTTTATGATTGCACTTACAGTGGTGGCCAGTGTTTAAACCACAAATTCGGGGGACGAGATTGTTTTCGTTTTGTCCAGAAATGACCAGCATGTCTTGCGAACAGTTACCATCGACAGGTCGAGCTATGTCCAGTTCCAAAAAATCCAGACGCATTTGACATATGGCGGGCTTTTTCTTTCCGACTCTGATTCTACATAGTTGTTCTTTTTCATACGGTTGGGGATAGAAAGGATTCCTGAAATACGTGAATTCCTCGTAACTGTTGTTGCCACATGACACCTCAACTAAATAAAACAGATAGGTAAGTCAACAAGACTATTTGTTTCAGTAATACAGTTTATGTTTAATTACTTTTCACACTACTAATACCCATTTTCAGTTGATAACGACTATATAAACGAATATCATTATGTAAAACCTGACAAATTCAGTACGTATAGCGCTCAGATTTATCTGTTGTGGTGCTACAGATATAACAGGTAAAAACCTTTTAAAGTGGCAGCAGTGTATCATAGAATCTAAAGACTACATGTGTGAATTGCTAATAAACTTAATAGACATGTACGTTTAAAGATCAGCACAGAGATAGAGTTTTACTTTAACTGATGATTGGCCATTCATTTGCTTTCATTTATTCCTCTATTCAACAAACCCGAAAAAAAAAGTTAAGACACCATCGCTAGGATACCAAACCAGAAAGTTACTAACCCACCTAACTGTTCAGTCAATATAACAACTTCATCAGTGACGATAGTTTAAATCTAAATTCACTCTTAGTCGTGATAATTAATAGTAATTTCTTTAAAAATCATAATTCTAGTGTAAACGATGTTATTATTGACCTTTTAAGTTACCTTTATTAAAAATTTGGTGTTTATTTATAAACGTTTAGGTACAAGATAAAACAGGAATTACCAGCCACTAATTGATGAATATAAGCTGAGTGTAACATGCAAAATACGCGATGTTTTTTGTACACTATACAATCAGTGTATTTAAGTAGCTAACCCTTATATTATGTATGATATGAGGAAGTAAAATAAATCAATACACAAAAAGTTAAGTTTTATTACACATATTTATATAATATACTAACTTTCTGAGGAGAAATGTCACAAAACAAATAATAAAAACAATTAAATGTAAAACGATGTAAGGATGGCAGTACTAAAATATAATACAAAAAGTATTCAGGGATGATACAGCTATGTATAGATTATTCATACATGACTTTCAATATTATAATTTAATGTTACATTGTAAAATGCGTACTTCAATATTATTACAATTGAAATTATATATTTTTGACTATTGATATGCAGTTCGTTTATCATAATATCATGGTTATGTCAGGGTAGGCACCGGTGTAGTGTAGCTCAGAGTATCGGACTTATGTACAAGGAAAACCAAGTTGAGTCAAAACATGTCTTGATTATCACAAACTATTGTAGATTCTCGCTACAAGGTCGGTCAGTTTAACCAACCTCGTAATCATTTCGTACTTGTACATTTTATATTTTAGCAGCATTAAATTTTAATATTGAAAGTCATGCAGAGATGATCTATGTAAAGCTTTACCATCCCTATATTCTTATTTGCATTTTCCTTGGCACTTCCACTTCTACATCATGTTAAATTTACAAAAGGTTGTTTATTACTCGTTAAAAGAAGAACCAGTATTATTAAAGATAATCCATCTTAGCGTGGAAAAATAGTTCAAAAGTAATAAAGCCACGACGTTAATTTAAATAAAGAACTAGTGTTGTTAAAGAGTGGGGTAACCCATTTTAGAGTGAAAGAAAATTATCACAATGGGACCAGTACTTATAGTCTAATTATGAAACGGAAATGAGCGCTATTATTCCTTAAAGCGTTTTCCCTCTTCGTGAAGGTGTTTCTAAAAACATCAAACAATTTTAGATTTCCTTTGGCCCTGAAAGAATTCCTGTTTTCCAGTATTTTTTTTGCAAAATACTCAATATATACTTTTGCTTTCAACGTTGTCTTATACATAAAGATTGGATAATAAATTGGGTAAATATGCAATAAACAGCAAAAACAGGAAAGTAAAGCATATTCATCCTACATAAGGTAAAAAATGCGTCATAATTCGCTGAAAGTCACTATCGAGTCACTCTATAATTAAATCAAAAGAGAATGTGTTGGTTTAAATTTTATATTTTACTTTCACATTAATCTTTGAAGTTTCATTATTGAAGTTAAAATTTTTCCAGTTTGCTAAGTAGGTATAATATTAACGTATCTTAGTGTAAAGTTATGGAAAACTAAAGAACGTATAACACAACAAGACAATTTTCATAATTATGTAACCATAAAGCTAGTCTCATACAACAAAGTTTTAAGTATTTGTTCTATAGATGTTTGAAATATTTGTTTGTTTTTATAAAACAGTTTTTAATTTCGAATCAGTATTTATAATGTCCTTACTGAAAGATGATTACCAGGATCTACTCACTCAGGTGAGCTGATAATAACTGGCTTTGTTCGTTCCTAATTAAGCACAAAACTACACAATGGACTATCTGTGCTCTGCCAACCACGGGTATCTAAACTCGATATCTAGTGTTGTAATTCCCAGACATGCCGCTGTGCCACTGTGGGGAAACACTGACAGTAGTCCAATCGTCACTGTCAATTGTTCATGGCGTGCCTTTGTGCTTTCCCCAGATTTGTGCTTAACACTTTCATGTTACTATCCACTAACCGGAAAGACTACCATATACAAAAAACTAGAACTAGATGGAGCTTACAACCAAACAGTCTCAAAAACTTTATTGTCAAGAGTTAGCAAAAAGGTGTACGTATGTACACAAACTGCACAAGAAACGGCCCAGCATGACCAGGTGGATAAAGCACTCGACTCGAAATATGAGGGTCGCGGGCTCGAATCCCCGTCCCACCATACATGCTTGCTCTTTCAGCCGTGGGAGAGTTATAATGTGACGGTCAGCCCCACTATTCGTTAGTAAAAGAGTAGCCCAAGAGTTGGCGGTGGGTGGTGATGACTAGCTGCCTTCCCTCTAGTCTTACACTGCTAAATTATGAGCAAGTAACTATGCGCGAAATTCAAAACAAACCAAACCACAAAAAACGTTTTTCAGTCCCCAGTTATACAAAATTCCATTGGTTAATAACCTTTTGCCATCACTGAAAGAGAGTTTCAATCAAAAGTGACATTTTTTAACCGACCATTGTGTGGTTATTGTTATTTAGTATTAGCTTGTGACGCCTTACGTTACAGCTTACAAAACTGAAAGGTCACAAAATATCGAGCCACATGAACCTCAAGCACTCTTTCGTTGTGCCCTGCTTTAGCTTGGTAATATCGTAAACTTTCAGCTGTCCTACTGGGGATCCGCTATGAAAGAGTACAGGAATTTATATATATAAAGACTACGACAGTAAGTCGCTTTTAGATTCGTTATAGACAGCTCTCGATGAACGTGTCATTGTTACTCCACAACGTGAAATTATTTGCGAGGAAACCAGTTAGGGATTGAGTTTTAGAGCCATAGATAAGGAAAACAGGATCCATTAGTTGAATGTGTGTGTGGCTTTTTTATATAAAGTAAAATAAAACTACTATGACCTTGTTTTATTTCCAGGATGTTTAATTATGAAATCCTCCATTATGTAGCGCAAGTTCGTTTTTTTGTTTGTGTATGCATTTGTGTGTGTGTGTGTGTGTGTGTGTTTAACTGTGCGAATTTTCGCTACTAGGTTTATTGTCATGATAATCCTAACACAGATTTCTTTTTTAAAAAACAGGCTTGCAGATAAATTTCCAAACTCGTCAATTCCAAGCGGTAAGTCTACGGATTTACAAGGGTAAAATCAGGGGTTCGATTCCCCTCGGTGAGCACAGCAGATAGCTTAATGTGGCTTTACTATAAGAAAAAACACCCAATCATGCAAGGATTTTGTTTTATATATAAAAGTAATAATTTAAATTGCCTTATTTCTAGGTAATTCTTTTTTTTTAATTGTGGTGTTCACTTATTTTCTAAATTTTCTACTCGAATCAGAACGTTACTAACAACATGTATTATTGATTTCCAGCGATTCAAAATAGCTAAACCAAATAGCGGCAACTCTCTTTGTCTAATTTAACCATTATTCGTATTTTTAGAAAAAAGGATATAAATTTTCTTAGTTCACAAGCCAGTCATCAGATGTTCTGAGGTATAAAATGTTTTATTTTAATACACACTATTGTATCAAGCATTAGAAACAATCGCATCTACAGGTTTACAGTTTCAAGGCACTTGCGCGTTTATGCAAATTTCTAGTAATGTGCATGAAAAATATATTTATGCGGAAACATATAGTCAACATTTCGATTAAACAACTTACTCAATACTAAAGGGGTTATTTCGAAAGAAGGTTGATCATAAGGTGTGGTTTGTTCTGAATTTCGCGCACAGCTACACAAGGGCTATCTGCGCTAGCCATCCCTCATTTTGCAGTGTAGGACTAGAGGGAAGTCAGCTAATCATCAACACCCACCGCCAACTCATTGGCTAACTTTTATCAGCGAATAGTTGGATTGACCGTCACATTATAACGCCCCCACGGGTGAAAGGGCGAGCATGTTTCGTGTGACGAGAATTCGAACCCGCGACCCTCGGACGACGAGTCGAGTGTCTTAACCACCTGGCCATTCTGGGTCCAATGATAAGGTAAGTCTTGTGTTCCTTTCGATCATAAAAATTTTCCTTTCACATTTTATCAAATATTATAAGTTTTATTTTAAACTGTACAGCACAGAATTTTTTTATAATAAACAATCACAATAAAATAGTGTATTGTGAATCTTTAGTAGAAATATTCTTGTTGTTTGTGTTTCTAAAATTGTAAAACATTTCTAACTTATACGAACTGATGAATTCAAGAACAAACTTAATTCTTGAAAGGTTTGCGAAGAAACGTAAACAAAAAACGACACTCACACAAACAGCACACGCTGCTTCTGTCTTCAACACAGTGGCCCATTGGAACTCCTCCTCGTTTCATACAGACAGATGCGTCATAGCACGTGCCCTCCCGTCCGTCGGCTGTCACGCATGAATCCTGTTCCAGCTCGTTCTCGCTGAAACTCAGTGACTGGACGGCAGATCGAGAGCTGAGTCCAAGTCGTTCCTTACTCGGAATAATGCTAGACTGTGGATCGAAGACGTATGCTACGTCTAGTAGTGGAGCCTTTTTATATCTCATGGATTCTGGAAAATAAGAAGAGAAGCATAATACAAACTAATTATTACTCAACCATCTCATATAAATGTCAAAACGACAATAAAATGTAATTCAACTATAACTAAAGTGACATACTTTCGGGCACATGTAAAATAAAACGAGCAGGAATTCAGCCCTTATCACTTAGGATGTACGTGTAAGTCTCCATGGTGTGTCGCTAAAATTCACAGCTTACATTGTGAGACCTGGCGTTAAAAACGCAAACAAACTTGGCTACACTGACACTAAAACAAGTTTGAGCAAATCCATCTACCCTGACGTGGTAATTAGGGTACTCGACTCACCATCTGTGGATCGTGGACTCAAATCCTACCGCTGAACATACTCGCCATTTCAGTTGCGGGAGTGTTGTAATGTTACGATCAATCCCACTATTTGTTAGTACAAAGTACCCAAAGAGTTAGTGACTAGCTACCATCACTATCCGTTCATCACTTTTTTAAATTAGAAACAACGAGTGCTGACAGCCCTTGACTGGCTTTGCACGTAGTTGACCAAATAATCGTCCATCGTTGTAAAATCGCTCGACATGAGCCTTTACATATGCTCTGTTATGTATTCACTTGACGTTTTAGTGTCTGTCTTCAAACCTTTGAAGAGTACATTTGGTTACTTCCGAAGATAGTATATTAATATGTATAAGTGTTAAACCACGTTCAAATAGCACACTTGTAACGGGAAACAAAGATGTATCATATGAGTATCAATTTTAATACATTGATATAACTATTAAGTACATTCCAAAAACTTGACTTCTGGGAAATTTTTCGTTTTCTTCTTGCCGCTGAATATCGCGAAGTATAGAAGTATTGTTTGTTTGGGAATTTCGCACAAAGCTGCTCGAGGGCTATCTGTGCTAGCCGTCCCTAATTTAGTAGTGTAAGACTACAGGGAAGGCAGCTAGTCATCACCACCCACCGCCAACTCTTGGGCTACTCTTTTACCAACGAATAGTGAGATTGACCGTCATATTATACACCCCCACGGCTGGGAGGGCGAGCATGTTTAGCGCGACGCGGGCCCGAACCCGCGACCCTCGGATTACGAGTCGCACGCCTTACGCGCTAGGTCATGCCGGGCCTAGTACAGAAGTAAAGAATGTATGAATATATACTGACCAGCCATTTTACTACGATCGGGATAATAGCCTTAAATCAGTGTGGAAAGTTCTTTTTGGTATAAGGTTCATAAATACGATGTTCAAGCTTATTCTAAAGATAGTCAATCGTACTGAGATCTGATGAAGTAACTGTAATTCTTTTCATACAAGATCAGGTCAATGGCTTGTTTCATCATTATCTTGGAAGAACCATTGTCCAGGAGAGTGAAATGCAACATTTTGGGTTGACCATAATCATTCATTATATTTTTTGAACAATAATAATAGGGTAAAGAGTCCCAGGTTAAATTCTCCGAATTTGTTATCCATCAGTCATCCATCAACCACAATTTATGATGCAAGTAGATGTTAAGTTCCTGCTTTTCTGTTTAAGTCGAAAATTGTTTGTTTCTAAGCGAAGCCACATCAAGCTGTCTGGTGTGCCACACGCGTGGAGTCGAACCCCGTATTTTAGCATTATAAGTCCGTAAAATTACTAATGTCCCACCAAGGGGCAAATCAGAAATAAGCCATTTATGGAGTAGTGTTCGACTGTCATTTGACAGTTTGTTTTTTTTATATTATTCGTAGGGTTTGTTTGTTTTGTTTTTGAATTTCGCGCAAAGCTACACGAGAGCTATTTACGCTATTCGTCCCTAATTTAGCAGTGTAAGACTAGAGGGAAGGCAGTTAGTCATCACCACCCACTGCCAACTCTTGGGATACTCTTTTACCAACAAATAGTGGGATTGATCATCACATTATAACGCCTCCACGGCTGAAAGGGCCAGCATGTTTGGTGCGACGGGAATTCGAACCCGCGACCCTCGGACGACGAGTCGAGTGCCCTAACCACCTGGCCATGCCGGGTTTCTTCGTAGGCAAAAAAAAAAAACAGTCGAATCCTAACAACGTTTTCAATGCATTGATCAACTGTGATACAGTTTGCACTTTACAGGCCTGTTCTATTATAAGTCTATTATTAACCACAGAGACAGTTGTATTCGCCCTTCTATTTCCGCTATTAACATGTGCTGATGAGAGATGTTTCTAAACTAAAACGCTAATGTTTTTGACAGAGAGACACTTATGTCACACTCCTGTGTTAACCATACAGAACTTTGTTCTTTGTCATCGCCTTCCAATTATCTTTGATACATCACTTTTTATTATTGGTTGCTATATTCAAAAGGGAATGAAACTGCACATTGTACCTTTAATGTAGACAAATAGTTATACCCAAATATATATATATATATATATAACACATGTAATGCCACCAAACCAGATTTTAAGGCATAAAAATAAACGAGAATTGCGGGATAATAACACATGACAATTGCTTGTACTGGACGTTATATTGAAACACGTGCAAAATATAACATGACGAACTACAAAAGGTTTTGCTAAAGTATAATTTAAAATTTGTCTAACGTCAATGGGCAAAGCTGAAATGAACACGCGGACGTTTTACTCCATTCGTTCTAAATATTACATATTGAGGCTACAACACTTCCCATATTTTACCACGAATTCGAATTCAATAGGGAACAATCAAATTTTGACCGTCACGGTCACATTGTGGCACCTGTCCGTGTATTTTCAAAAGCAGTACACAACAGGGTGGTTCCGGCTAACATTTGTTGACTGTGGTCATGAGAGCGCGTAAGATTTTTTTTTGTGCTGCTTAGTTATGCAGTGGAAGACTTCCAAAAAATGGTTTCCAAGCGACCGACCATATCTTCGCCAGTTTCAATAGTGAGGAAGAAGTGTTTTTTAAAATTTTCTATTGCAAACCTGACTAACCCCTCAGTTCCATGTGCAAAAATGATTTTTATTTTCTCCAACCAAACTATTAAAATCACGTTGGCACTTTGGAAAACTACTAAAAGGTCTTAAAGGCACATTGAATTTGAGTAAATGATAAGATAAAACTTATCTTTAAATATATGGTAAATATGTCAAGAAAGATCGACGAACTTGGGAAAAATGGGTCTAACTTGATCAGAAGGAATGAGTCTTACAACTTGATCAGAAGGAATAGTCCTTACAACTTGATCAGAAGGAATAGTCCTTATCACTTGGTTAACAAAGAAAAAGCTTGTTTTTCAAGTCCCGGTTGTAAAATAAATGAGTAAATTTCAAGAAAGCGTCTTCTCAATGGTGATTACTATAAACTCGGCAAATGTTTTAACCTAAAATACACCAACAACCGTAAGTAACTAAATACAGAAGAACAACTTCTATAGGAAAAGAAAGTCCATAGGGTGAAGCAGACTTTACAAGTTTTTGAGTGACAACTTAAAACTTAGGGACATGAAAAATTAGATTGTAATGTTACTTCATCTTTGGAACTGTGCGTAACAATGGAACATAGGCTACATAGGTGAGTTATTCTTTCACCTTTCAAACTGGGCATGGCGGTGAAACATAAGAACGTGAAGCCGTGTCGTTTCAAATATTTATGTAGAACACTAAACGTGTTCATAAAGACTGGTTTGTTTTGAATTTCGCGCAAAGCTACTCTAGGGTTACCTCCGTTAGCCGTTCCCAATTTAGCAGTGTAAGACTAGAGGGAAGGCAGCTAGTCATCACCACCCACCGCAAACTCATGGACTACTCTTTTACCAAGGAAAAAGTGGAATTGAACGTCACATTATAACGCCCCCACTGCTAGAAGGGCGAGCATGTTTGGTGTGACGGGGATTCGAACCCCGACCCTCGGACGACGAGTCGAGTGCCTTAACCACCTGGCCATGCCGGGCCTGTTCATAAAGAATTATCTTTTCTTCTACCTATCCAGCATAATCTGGTGATTAGGACACTCGTAACCTGCAGGTTGCGAGTTCAAATTCCGTTACTGAACATATTTCTCCTTTCATCCGTGGAGTAGTGATAATGTTATGGTCAATCCCACTTTTTGTTGGTAAGAGAGAGGGCTAAGAGTTGGCGGTAAGAGGTTTGACTAGCAGCCTTTCCCGTGGTTTATTACTTCAAAATCATGGACATCTAACATAGATAACTCTCGACTAGCTTTGAGGGAAATTTTAAAAGCAAACAAACTCTTCGATCTTGTATGAAAGATGGAAGATTGAATAACTCTGAAACCAAGAATAGGTTAGTAAACTGAGGGAAACAACGTTGACCTGAATAAGGTAATTCGGTAGTAAAAAAGAAAAGTAATTTTTTACAAGATTCCCTGAGAATGTCTTTTACAATTGCAGAAAGTCAGTTAAATAAGAATAGACAGCCAAAATTGTGAGGCTTAATTAAACTCGTTAGGTCTGTTTGTAATTAGTACACATGGGACTGACTACCTGTGCTCTGCCAACCAGGGGTGGGGAGTGGACAATATCGGTAAGACGATCCTCAATATTTTTTAAGAACTATTAAAAACAAATACTCCATAAATTCACCAGTAACTAAAAACAGAACCTTGTGAAGAAGTGATTAAATTATTAATTGTAGTTTGTGTATTATTTGCAACAGCGAATAAAAACTTTATGACGTCATTAAACATTATCAACTACTCTCCACACCCACCCACTTTATTTCTTTGTATTGCTATCCGTCAATATTAACAGAATTTTACATAAAATTCAAATTGAAATTGAACAATAATTAATGTAAATAATGGGTAATATCCAATCCACAATAGCGTGTAAAAATAAAGCTTACATCAACTATTACGGTACAATTACAAGTTTATATGGATGAAAGTACAAAAATATTTGTATCTATACAAACTGGTTATTTCACAGTAGGATTTCTAGACTTCATTGATGCAAATATTTGTACTACCTACATATGGTTATTTAAAAACAACTGGGAATAAAAACTTAGTACAAATACGCCCTGGAACTTCTTGTGACCACAAAACTGACCATCAGTTTTATATATGCCTTAATTAAAGTCATACATTTCATTTTTATGGCCCGTCAGGCAACAGATTCATTGAACAACAATTTTAAAAATGGTATATTTAACTCAGAAGCTCTCGCTTCAACTTGTATTTGAAGCGAGTTGCACTAAAGATGTTCTATTCTGGAAAATTATTCAGTGAAAGTTTACAAGGTACAGGGAAGCCCCAACTGAACGTATTAATACATAAACAAACGAAATACACAGAAGTAACTGAACCTATCGGTGGCTCAGCGGAAAGTCTGTGGGATTATAACGCTTAGATACCCAATGTTTGATAGAGCACATAATTCTCTAAAATATTTCAATAAGAATTGGCATAAAAATGACTTAATGTGTGATTTCGACAGATATCACGTACATGATGTAAATAGTCCTAAATACCTCTCCCCATTTAACATATATTTAAGAAATGTAACACGAGCTGGCCACTATGCACTAGACACTTAGTCCTTGTTTGTTTTTTTATTATTATAATTATTATTTTTATTCTTTTTTAATCATCATTACATTTTTCTCTCTTATTGAATTATTATTCAAGTATTGAATAATAATTATTATTATTACTTTCTTTGTGTGTGTGTGTGTGTGTGTTACTACAAGTAGTAGTAGCATTCTCTCTATGAAGAAAAAGGAGAAAAATACAAAATATATATATATATATGAAAATACAAAAAATAAAAAATGAAAAAACACAAGAGAAATAATAAAAAAAAAACTTCTTGTTCGTCCATGCATGGACTGAGCCCTGAAATGGGCCTGAGTATGATGTTATACTTTTACTCTGACCCAGAGCTTAAAAAAAAAAAAAACCCTGAAGACAGAGCTATAATCGTTCGGGAGAGAGGAAGAGATCAAATGTACCTGACCCTCCTGGGTATTTAACATCAATACCCAAATACCGACACAGTGAAACTTGTTATTGTATTTTGTTTTTTCTCTGTGAAACAGCAGCACGTGCCATTGTGAAAATATATTTTTTTAAAATGTATAAAATCTAAGTGAAAAGTACGAGGTACTTACAACCTAATGCAATAACGCATCATTTTCTATCTGAAAGAGCTTTAAACAGATTCTCCTAATGCGACGTTAATGTTTTCTGCAGTAACTGATATTACACACTGTTAGGACTATCAGTATAATGACTAAGAGAAGTGCGTTTTAGGAACTTGTGAACACAAAACTTTACTGCAACTAAAAAACCTTATGGTCGATTGCGTTTGTTTGTTTGTTTGTTTGTTTGAATTTCGTGCAAAACTACTCTAGGGCTATCTGCGCTAGCCGTCCCTAATTTAGCAGTGTAAGACTAGAGGGAAGACAGCTAGTAATCACCACCCACCGCCAACTCTTGGGCTACTCTTTTGCCAACGAACAGTGGGATTGACCATCACATTACAACGTCCCCAGCGTTGAAAAGGCAAGCATGTTTGGTGCAACTTGTATTCGAACCCGTTATTTACTCAAAATTTGATGGGTTTTCTTTTTTTTGCTTGTTTTACTGCTCAAGTCTTACCAAAAGGTCCGACACCCATTGCTTCTGTCTCCGGATAACCACTAAACTCTTTGATCCCACGACCTACAGGCCAGTGAATGACTTTTTCGAGAGTGACCATGAACAGTGGGGCAATCCAAAGTATGAGGTAAAATAGCTGTAAAGAAACAGAGCAAAAGTTATCATACGACTAAGGCTAGTTGAAAAGCAAATGTATTGTTGTTATGCAGACAGTCGAATAAGTGTAGCAATGTTAATATGATTAAGTGCTGAACCTTTTTGCTGTAGTTAATTTACGAATCGTAATTAATTTGGACAGTGGTTAACACTACCTGATAATAAAGTTAGAAATGTTCTAATAAAAACATCTAACATAAAAGCTCTCGTGAATACAATACAGTTTAAAAAGGTGTCTAACAATATACAGCAATAGGAACATTTAAAATGTTTTTGTCACGAGGGATCCTAAAATATGTTACTAAAACAAAGAAACTAATGCCCAGAAGTTTGAACCAACATTATTCTAAATACAAATAAACGGAACTCGTTTCGAAGGATAAAAAATATTATTAAATTCGCGATTTTCCTTACACTTTCCAAACTTTAGAAGCTTGAAATTAAACAGCGTTAGTGAACCAATAATTAATTTTTCAGAATAAGATCTTATTAATTAAAATAGTCTATACACTTTTGTTATTCTTCCGGTATTAATTACTAATACTTTAATAATTAATCAGTAAAACCTAAACTAATTACAACGTCTTTGTTTACAATGATTATAACATTAAAGAAAGAAAAACCGCGTAAATCTATAGAGAATTTAATGGCGTTTCGTTATAACATAATTATCCCGACATTGACTCTGTATTGTACATACAAACCTATTTTTTATTAATGGTACCTCGGTGAGTAGCACAAAACACTTTTGTAACTTAAATTAAAGTTAGATTCTAATTAACAACGCGTATACAAAAAGATATGTGTTATACTTAGCCACAAACTTCAGGTGGTAACACATGACTTACCCATTACAGGCGAATATTCACTAGTTAATTACAGAGACTCGTTAAGTCGATTAATAATTGCACATGAGAGATTATAAATTAGCACTTTTGTGCGGCTTTTATTCAAAATCCGTAAGAGAGTTAACTCTCCCATTAGCATCGCTATTATAAGGAAAATAATATATGTCTCTAACACCTGGTGCTGATGTAATTTGTACATACATATATACAAACTGATTCCTCACAAAATAAATAAAATTTATGTGTGCATTTTATGTTCAATAAGTACGATGAAACATACTGTTTAACCCCAAATATCTGTATTGAGTCCGTTTTAATGTATTTTAGCTGTTACTATGACAATTCTGTCGTTAAGTGAAGTGCAAAAAAGGAAAGATGCCGTTAAAATTATTAACACACGTTTTTTTGTTCATCACCAACTTTGACGATGAACTGTGGAACAGTCACCCTTTATGTTCAAGATAACTTCATAAGTAATTTTGAAACTAATTTAGTACAGTTTTGTTGGTTTTTGAATGAATTTGATTCTTTCTTGAATTTCGGGCAAAGCCGCTTGAGGGCTACCGTTCATAATTTTGAAGTGATAAACAGAACTTACTGTCAACTAACTAGTTACTCTTTAACAACATATAGTTGGATTGGCTGTTACATTATAAAGCCACCACGGCTGAAAGGACTGTATGTTCAGCAAATGGATTCGCGCCCGCGGGTAGAGAGCTCTGACGACTTAACTATCATACATTTAATGTGTTAAAGTTTTGCCTTTGAAGAGAATTGTAATTTTCTTAAAAGCAATAGCAAAAAATGATAATTGCAAAAAACATAAGGGAAAGCAATTCATCACTGATAAAATGTAAATAAAAATAACAAATATTATTATCTGTTTTGTTATTGTTATTTGTATTTTATTTTTCCAAAGCTGCGCTGGTGCTGACATCACAATATAAACAAAAATTAAAGTTAGAAATGTTCTATGAATCAACTGTAATTTTCAACTATTTACCATTTAGATTTGTTTGAAATTAATCTCAAAGAAACACAATGGGCTATCTGTGATATGCCCACCATAGGATTCTAGGATTATAAGCCCGCGAACATACTACTGTTCCACTAAGGAACTGTCATTTAAATATTAATCACAACACAGCATCCAGCTGGTACAGCGGTAAGTCTACATAGTTACAACGCTAAAAGCCGGGGTTCGATTCCCTTCGGTGGGCTCAACAGATAACCCGATGTAGCTTTGCTATAAGAAAACACACACAGAAATTAATTAACAATAATGTATTTTTTTTAAAAAACAGTTCAAGTTCAAATCAGAAACAGGACATTTATCTACTGGGTTGACAGTCGTGAACCTTTTATACCAGATATTATGTAACACAATTTGCGTTTCAGATAAATACATGTTTTTGATTATCCTTCGTTCATAACTCAGCCTTTGATTTACTTCAAGTTCAATTCTTTATAAAGTACATCTTAACACTAACACAGGACGTATTCAGTAAAAACGTGATGCCCACATAGATGATATTGTCTCGTACGTGTTTAACCTATTTCGTATAATTCACCTACACTCTAAATGTAATGATAAAACATTTTACAAGAAACAGTCCAGTGAATATATAAACAAACAAAAGATTGTTACAAATCTAATTACATGAAGTGAACACAGTTCCAGACGTATACACTTATTTTCACTTCGTTTGCAAATATGTTTCTAATTTCTTACATTTAAACTACAATAAAAAACACAATGATCTCACTGTTCTTACCATTTCGAAAAGATTTTCAAACAATGCGAACTGCGTTAATAATTTCCTTGACTGAAAACTGCAACGTTTGCGGGAAATCTCCGAGTAATTTAAAATATTAGCCTAAGTGCCAGTCTACAAGTGGCTCCGGCTAATCGTTATAGCTAAGTTTCGCACGATTACTATCGAAGAGCAGCATCTAACAGTCCTTATTAGATCATGTGACAGCCAGCATTCTCTCGATTGGTTGCCTGTGTCCAGTTATTATGCCTTCGTGCTTCCCTACATCTATTGTAACTGTTATATGATAGATGCATATTTTCTTTATAAAAATATTAATAGCATAAATAATGGCCTGTCTTTATCCTCTTTATTGACCCCTGCTGACTATCAGGTCACCACTACTGGAGCTCCTCGGTCTATCTGTAAAAGGTTATCGGATTTAAGCCACAAAACGGAAGTTATATTACATCCCTCGAGTGTTTGGAGCACCAATCGTTGATCGACACGTAGTCTATAGTTTGATGATGCTACGAAAATGAAGTTATTATATCTGCACGGCCTGATATTCGCGCGGTAATGTTTTTTTTTTTTTTTGTTATGTTGTTTAAAACTGCAGGAAATTCAAACACGGAAACGGTAAGGCCGCCTTCCGGAAGGTACTACTATCGTGTCTGAAATCGTCATGGGTATCTATTAGACAAGCAAAGCAGTCCCCTTTACAAAGGAGAGGAAGCCTTGTACTGTTATTGCGTTGGATATACCAATTAACCTGAATTAATTATTGACTCCTTTAAGCCTTCGGAAATGTATTGTAACAAAACAGCTTTCTACTAGGATTTTAACCACATTACAGTTAACCGCCCAAATCATTAGCACTTCTCATCAGTGTAAAATTAACGGTGCTGTCACTTAGTCATCACCTGTATTTGTAAGTTCAGCACTTATAATTATCTAATTATGTCACTAATTATGATATTTACCATTAATATTTGAAAAGATGGTATTTCTCGATTAAGCCATCATATAGGTCATCACCACTGAGTCGTCGTGAATCACATCCGGACAATAAACGTTATGTGGTTTTCGCGTTACCCAAAAGCCTATTCGTTAAAAAGAGATTAATACAGCACATAAAGTGAATTAATAATTAAGTTTACTTAGTTCGTAAAAATGAGCCTAAACTGTTTTTCTCTTATAAAGCAAGGTTATTTTTTATAGTATTTATTCCGTCATGACTGTAAACTGCAGAGAAAAGTTTAAGATTTTCTTACATTAAAACAATCGTTAATACTTGTTAATAAAGATACACTTTCTTCTGATGGCACAATGGATTTATTGGTGACGAAGGTTTAACGTATTTAATTAAGTTAAAAACCCGTAAAAAAGATCTTCTTATAATATGATTCTACTTTATGGATAATTCAATTATTCGTATGGTTAACTGTAGTGCATTCTACGGAGATTGAGACAATTTGGCAATAAAGATAGAAACGACCTTTATTATCCGCCTAATAATCAAATAATTTTGTTTCAGCATTACCAGGACCGAAGAAATCGCAGTGGTGAAACGTTGGATGAAATCTTTAATTATTTTTTTCTGGAAGATAAAGGTTCTTCTCCTTTTAATTTTATTACCAGAAAATCTTTAAATATTTATAGAGTTGTTGAAAATATTGGAGCTGGCTCTCGTTTATTCATTCTTGTAACTCGTTTTCCCGTTTTGTACTTATTCATACCGGTATTTGTACGGTTTGTTTGTTTGAAGTTGAGCACACAGCTACACAATGGGCTATCTGTGCTCTGCCCACCACGGGCATCGAAACCAGGTTTCCACTGTTGTAAGTCTGCAGACATACCCGTGTGCCACCGAGGGGCGTATTTATACCTATTTGTCTTTGTTTGTAATTAGGCACAACGTCACACAATGGGCTATCTGTGCTCTACTCACCACAGGTATCGAAACCCGCATGCACATAAACTACTACACTGTATAACTGAGATGTTTAGTACATATAAACGAACTGCTTTTAAAATATTTCTTTCTGGTTACTTGTAATTCCATTGTAAACCATCAACCCAGCATGGTCAGGTGGTTAGGGCCCTCGACTCGTAAAGTGAAGGTCGCGGGTTCGAAACCCCGTCGCACCAAACACGCT
The DNA here is from genome assembly GCF_004210375.1 of Tachypleus tridentatus. Classification (NCBI taxonomy): domain Eukaryota; kingdom Metazoa; phylum Arthropoda; class Merostomata; order Xiphosura; family Limulidae; genus Tachypleus; species Tachypleus tridentatus. The sequence continues at coordinate 158,485,953 of NC_134825.1, read as the reverse complement.
CGCCCTTTCAGCAGTGAGGACGTTATAATGTGACCATCAGTCCCACAATTCGTTGGTAAAAGAGTAGTCCAATAATTGACGGTGGGTGGTGATGACTAGCTGCCTTCCTTCTAGTCTTACAGTGCTAAATTATGGATGGGCTAGCGAAGATAGCCTCATGTAGTTTTGCGCGAAATTCGAAACAAACGAAACCAAATCCATTGTAAGCCAGTAGTAACTAGACAAGTATAATAATATAGAAATGTAGTTTTGTCTAAAGAAACAGCATTAATTAAAGATTCATCGGAGCACACTCCTGCTCTTCCAAAACAAGCCTGCACTATTACATTAACAATCTCATACGATAATAACTGATAAAACTAGAAAAGACTTTACAGATGACAACTGTATACTAAAATAAAGAGGGCGCTGAAGAAAGGATTTATTTGTTGTGAAGCACAACGCTGTGCAATGGGGTATCTGAGCTATACCTACTATTTATCGAAAACCGATTCTTAGCATTGTGAGTCCTCATACTTAACACCATTAGAGGATCTAACCGAAAGCCTTCACGTTGTTGTCACGTATCGAACACGATAAAGTAGCACTGAATTCTAATCACTACAAGTGAAAACCTTAGAATAATAGACTGAATTAATTACATTCTTTGATGTTTATGTGTTTTTTTCTTATAACAAAGCCACATCGAGCAATCTGTTGTGTGCACCGAGAGGAATCGAACCCGTGATTTTAGCGTTGTAAATCCAAAAACTTACCGTTGTCCTAGCGGGAAACATTTGTTAATAGGTTAATGTTTGTTTCTGATCTATGTATATGCTTTGCTTTAATCAGAAATGTGTATTAATTCATAATTAAATTACATCATATCTTAATGATATATATATATTAATTATTCGGTGTTATAAACAGACCAATCTATGGTTTTATTGTATTTTATTCGGTTATTATAAACAGCCTAGTCCATGAATTCGTTGGATTTTGGCTCGGCATGGCCAGGTTGTTAAGGCACTCGACTCGTAATCCGAGAGTCATGGGTTCAAATTCCCGTCACACCAAACATATTCGCCCTTTCAGTCGTGGGGGCGTTTTGATGTGATGGCCAATCCCACTATTCGTTGGTAAAAGAGTATCCCAAGAGTTGGTGGTGGGTAGTGATGACTAGCTGCCTTTCATCTTGTCTTGCATTGCAAAATTAGAGACGGCTAGCGCAGATAGCTCTCGTGTAGCTTTGCGCAAAATTCAAAACAAACCACATTAATCGTTGTTTTCCACAAACAGGAATATAGCACCTTTTGTTCAAACTGCCCTAAAGAAAAATGACAAAAACTATCTAGCAAGAAACCCAGTAAATGGAAACTTAACCCTGTACTGTTTAATATGATTCAAAAAGAGGTGATTTTTGATGTTTAGGGTTAAGGTTATTTACCTTGGTATAAGGTGAAGTGCTCAACTAACAATCTTTAAAATAAGTCAGTTATAATTTTTTTTTTTAACTGGGAAGGACTTAAAATTATTTTAAACGTGATTTGTTATAATTTTCTTTTAATTAGTTTACCAAAACGCTTTAATGATAAAAATGGTACAAAGTCGATTTGGTTTGGTTTGTTTTAAATTTCGCGCAAAGCTACACGAGAGCTATTTGCGCTAGCCGTCCATCCATGATTTTGCAGTGTAAGACTAGAGTGAAAGGCAGTTAGTCATAACCACCCACCGCCAACTCTTGGGCTACTATTTTACCAACGAATAGTGGGACTGATAGAAACATTATAACGCCCCCACAGCTGATAGGGCGAGCATGTTCGGTATAAGTAAAAAGAAAGATAAAGTTACTTTAATTTCACAGCACAAAAAAAGAAAACATTCAGTTTAAGGCGTAAATATACGTATAACTTATAAACAGGCTTTTTTTTCTACATTAAAATACTTTTTTTGCGTGGGTCAACAATGTACTGAGCGTTTGTAATTCTATTCAATAATGTACAACTTATGAGTCTTATACAACAAAGTAAATACACGTGCGGATTATAGTAAATTGAACTACAATGAAGCTCAGTAGTAACATACTAATTTGTATAACTTCACACGTAAATAAGTTTTTAGTGTCTCGGGCGAGAAAAGGAACAAGTTAAAGTTAAAACGCGTATTCTATGTGTGTTCTGACAAACATGGGGAATGTTGAATATGTGGCAATGTGCCACAAAATGACGAATGTGAATAAACGCACTTTGGATCGGAAACACGGGACTTAATTTGTTGAGGTGTCAAGACTTTTGTGTTGCAGATGAGACAAATGATCTGGGTGCTGCGAATGCCCAGGTTGTGGTGATTAGGGAAGATCGTTCTAGAAGTTGTCCGAGAAGTCGTTGTCGAATCGAAATAGCTTAACATTGCTTCTCTTGTTTCTTTGCTTATTGTTTTAGATATTGGCACCGGAAATTGATGAAGGTGTAGAATTTATCTAAGTTAATAGTCTTTAGTGCTGTATCGATTCTGAAGGTGGTCATTTTGACAGTGTACTGCGAACATGTGTACACATTTAACCTGTGACAATTAATTTAAGAACACTCGAGCTCAAGAGTGAGTGGACTCTTGATTTGTAGTTATGACGTTCAACTCGCAACCTGCGGGTTCCATTCTCTTCATCGAAATGTTCACTCCATCAGCGATGCGAGCGTTATAAAGATACAATTAATCACACACCTTGATTGGTAAAGTTAGCACTGGGTAATGTTGGCTAATTTCCTTTCCTTTGGTCTAAATTAGAGACGATTAACGTACGTAGCCCTCTAGTGCATTCACGCGTAATTAAGTAAAACAAACGAAATAAAGTATTGAGTTCACTCTTGGTCTTGCTGTTAAAAATACATTGATCTGCTAAAAAGGGTACAAGGATAGGATTCTAGTTTAAAACAGTGGAAGTGTGAGAAAAAGATAAAATGTGTGTTCAGTGGATTATGAGGGCAACTGAATGATTATGAAGTAAATCAGATTGTGATCTTAGACAGAGGTTGGATAAGCCACCCACTGAAAGTTTGGTTTTTATATCAGTACTGGAATACTACGTACAGCACTTTATTTAAGTGTTAAGTTAATAATAAGTGCTTAATTAGAAGGTTTAGGCTCTGTGTTTGAAGTTTCTTTACGGGTAGCAACAGCCTATAGTGTCAACGTTTGACTCATCTAGACAACTGAGGTGAATTCCACTTTCTGTGTTCATGGCTGAATCTCCCGGTCAGTTTACGGATTTATAACGCTAAAATCCGGGATTTGGTTCACCACGGTAGACACAGCAAACAAAATCCAGGGCCTGTAATGATAATGATCATTTTAATATTAAAAATAATAAGATTTGTTTATTAATGCTATAACTATTGTTTTACTACTTTCAAATACATACTTCCTAAACTGTATCATATTATTGTTTTATTGTTTAAATATTACCAGTTAATCGAGACGAACTTGATGTTTACCTGAAGTATGTTTAGCTAGAAGCTTGACAGTGTTGACAGGTATTGAATTTATGTTATGCCTCAGAGCACGTGTAACTGAAATATATTGTGTTGAACTTAGGAACTATAGGGATATAATATTCGGTAGTGGTGTTCTTTTTTACTTATAAGAGAGGTTTCGATACCCGTGGTGAACAGAGCACAGATAGTCCCTCTGTAGCTTTGGGCTTAATTACAAACAAACAAACTTTATAAGCCAAGAATTCTGTTATTAAGTTTAAAGTAATAATAATTTGGTTCAAGCGCGAAAAATACCGATGTTTTGAAAAATACACACATATCGTCTGTTAACATGAAGTGCAAGTTATCACCTAACTTTTAAAAAAATTCAGAATTGTCCACTAAAAGAAAATATGGACACTTTAGTAAGGAAGGTTGTTGCACTGTGACGTATAGCTTAAATATAATACAACTATGTTCTATTTTGTAAATATATGTTCTGTTTTTTGTTTTCTAGGAGTTTCCACGTCATTCTTATTATAGATGGTATCCAGAAGTAGGCTTAATTTATGTTTCTTTCATAAGCTACGTCAAACAGTGACATCTGTTTTGAAAACAAAAAAGAGAGCATATATTTACAAAATAGAACATAGTTTTAATATAATAAAAAATATGTTTTATTTTGTAAATATACATTTTATTTTTTGTTTTCAAAATAGATGTCATTGTTTGACGTAGCTTATGAGAGAAACAAATATCAGTTAAGCCTACTTCAGGATACCAGCTATAACAAGAACGACGTGGAAACTCTTAGAAGTTTTAGTATTGATCTAAATAAAATATTAGAAGAAAGACAAGGTTAGGATTCATAAAACTTGAGCAACATTTAGAGCGCTTTTGTAAAGTTGGCGATTTACTGTTGTAGCAATCAGGTATTGCTACTATACAAGACTGTTAACATGTACAATGATAAAGATCTTAGGACTAATATCATCAAATTATGCTAGATTTAGATCTTTTAAATCCATGACACTTCTGTAAGACTCTTCATCATGAGTCTTCTGGCGTCACAGCATCTGCAACTGGGATATCATTGACAACAAATTAACATCCGCATGGCTGTATGGATTTACTTCTACAGCCTTCTGTATAAATAAGTACAGTTAATCTTTATGTCGCTAGTCTCTATGTCTCATTCTTCTCTTTTACCTGGCAACTACATTGTATAGCTTTTCAATAATAGTAAAATAAATATTATTAATCATCAAAAAATTATTTTCCTTTTGTATACTACAATGATATGATATATGAACAAACTATAAAAACAAAACATTTCGAAATAAAATACGTTTTTGTTTATTTCTTCTGATGCTTTGTTGTGTTTATAGGCGTATGTCTGCTATTATAGTTATTAAAAATGTCTCATAGATTAATTTACTCTAAAAAAGTGCTACAACTGTTGATAATTCTCTCTTATTTTATGTTTCCTTCCAATAAATCCCTGAACTTCTGATTATGTTTCTGTTTCCTTTTACACGCCTTTCGCTTTCAGTTTCTAAATGATCAATGAATTACTGTTAAAAGGTCTTTAGCGTGATCCCAATGTCTCTCAAATTCTTTAGAAGTGTAGTAATATTTTAGCTTCAGTTAAAAGGGTGGAGCAGTATCGTGTACCTTATCAAATAAAACATAATAAATCGCATTTTCCTATAGTGAAACTTTAAATTTTAACTGTTTAATATTAAAGTCAAATTAAACAAATTTGTATTCATAAGTTACCTTTAACATTGTTTTTTGTTTCTTTTTAATTTCGCGCAAAGCTACTCGAGGGTTATCTGCGCTAGCCGTCCCTAATTTTGCAACGCAAGACTTGAGAGAAGGCACCTAGTCACTACCACTCACCGCCATCTCTTCGGCTACTCTGTTACCATCGAATAGTGGGATTGACCGTCACATTATAATGCCCCCACAGGTAAAAGGGCGAGCATGTTTGGTATGACGGAGATTCGAACCCGCGACCCTCGGATTACGAGTGCCTTAACCACCTGGCCATATCGTCTTAAGAAGTAAAAGCATTTTTAGTACTAAATGACGTCAGTTACTTTAAGTAGATTTCTTATAAATTATCTGAAGACAGACATACAGAGACACGCCAAACATTCTATTCGCTTTAAAATGAAAAAATACCAAGTAAAATTTAAATGTTTTCTTAAATACTACTAACCGTTGAAGGACGGTCACAGACCAGTTAATTAAGCATACTTTATTAGCTCTGTTTTGTCCAGCTTTTTAAATCGAAACGGTGAAATTAATAGTTAAAGACAAAATAATCGGGCACTTTTCATGATAATTTTCAATATCCGATCAAATGACATAATAGTCAATAACTAAGCCAGAGGCAACGTGTTCACAAATAAATTAATTTGGTTATCTAAAAGCATTGAATTTATCAAGTTTAATCATAATTAGAAAAAGAGTTAACTTCGACTTTATACGAACATGTAGCTTAAAATACCTTATTTTGATTCGCTAATGAAACTTTTTCCTACGTTTCTGTGAGAGATGTTATTCGAAGATTATCCAGAAGTAGGCGTTTCCTTTATTTCCAAAGATGGTGTTATTTTCAAAGAACTAGAACCTACGTTTCAAAGCCATTGTTATTTGAAGATGAATTAGTAACAAAGCTAGAACCTAAGTTTTGAGGGACAGTGTAACTTGAAGATAAACTAGTATTAGAGCTAGAACCTGCATTTCTTGGGAGGGTGTTATTTGAAGATGAACTAATACTAGAGCTAGAACCTACGTTCTCAGGGACGTGTTATTTGAAGATGAACCAATACTAGAGCTAGAACCTACGTTCTCAGGGACGTGTTATTTGAAGATAAAGTATTAGTAGAGCTAGAACCTAAGTTTCGAGGGACAGTGTTATTTGAAGATGAACTAATACTAGATCTAGAACCTACGTTCTCAGGGACGTGTTATTTGAAGATGAACCAATACTAGAGCTAGAACCTACGTTCTCAGGGACGTGTTATTTGAAGAATAGTTAATAGTAGAGTTACAGCCTACGTTTACTGGTAGTGTCATCTAAAGATGGATTTATAGTGAGTTCACTAGTTCTGCTTCCAAGAACTGTATTATTTTGTGTTTCATTTTTATCGTAATAACACACATATCTCCCTATTTTAAATCATGGGTCATAAGGAAAACAAAAAATAAGGCAAAAAACTAGTTAACGTTATTTTAACCTTCGTATGGTATTAATTTGCTATAACGAAATCAAAATGTGGGTGTCTTGACATGAATATTATTGCAAAATATTAAACGATTCAAGTTCTTCCAAAAGTTTTCGAGAGGCACAAAAAAGATGTCATCATCATCATTGTTCTTCTAATTTATAAACAGAAATTACTGTTGAACTGCAACGTTTTGTTGAAAATAATCACTAATTGTACCAATTACAAGCAATCTAAAACATGGGGACTTAATATTCCCATTAGGACACATATTAACATGCCTTCCATCAACACAGGCAAAAAGTGTCAGACGTGAAACATATATAACTCTCATTAACACACAGCACAAGTTTCCTAGAATGAGTCACTCTAACTTTCATTGGCATACAGTACACATTTCTCATCATAAAGCACACACACAACTTCCACTTATACAAAGCAAAAAGTTCTCATTATAAGGCACACACACTATTCGTTTTGAATAAGCTTTCTTCAGTTTTAAATATATCTATCATTAAGAGAACGTATTAACTTACACATGCTTTCAGACAGTTATCGATTCAGTTAAAACGTGGACACATGATACATACGGGATCTTTAAAGTTACGTGTAAGCTACCGCAGAAAAACGAATGATGGCTTAATTTAGTTACTGCAGGTCGTATTAAATGTTTGTTTTTACTACAACAAAACATTCGAAAGTATAGTTTTCATAATCCGAGATAGTTCATTTAATTTTGTATAAATATTCACCCACTGGCCTCTTTACTGGATCCTTAACCTAACATAGAATTTGAATATCCTTCACCGTCTTAATGATCTGGATTCGGTTTAGTATAGACTCCAAAAAGGACTCTTTATCGCTTGTAGTCGAGAAATGTGACCTGTAATTGTTTTACAGATGTCTCTTTGAAAGAGAACTTAGCCTAGTGATTAGGGTACTGGGCTGCACACTGCTGATCCGAGCAATGCCCTTATGGTGGAAAGTGTTGCAGAAATGTTGTTTCCTCTGGTCACTGTTTAAAAATTAAGAACGTCTCTGTCTGAATGCTCGGGGTTTCTAATCTGTCCGTTTATTTCATGTGCGTATAAGCTAAGGTTCAGGTTAAAAATATCAGTACCAAGCAAATTCATTTTGAACGTTGAATAAGTTATTTATCTTACTCACTGTCTTGTAGATTAACTATGACATTAAAACATCTCTGCATTTATACATTTGAAGGGGCCATTGCAAAGGTTTCCACATCTTGGCCCTGGGAATTACGATATGATCGGTGATTTTGTAACAACCACCCACCCTCATGCTGGCTGGAATCACCTCAACAAAAATTAGGAGAGCAGAGCGAACTCGGCAAACACGGGACTGCAGGCTCCCTCCACACGGTCACGTGCAAGTAAAGCAACGTACGATATTACGGAATAGTTTCTGTGTTTCAACCAGACCACTGAAAACTTTGGCAGAGACCATGCATAAAAAACTATGGCGACTTCGCCTTCGAACATCAGCATGGACAACACACCATCTGAGGATATTCTCTGTGGAGCGGGAAGGAGCTGGAGCACCTGATAAGACCTCAGTTGCACACGACCTCTGATTGTCATGTCAAGGGGCAACATAGGGAAATAGGGGTATCCCAGTAAATTCGCTGTAGGCGACTGTGAAGAAAGACAACCGACTAAACATCTACTCGTCTGCCCACAACTCCAGATCCCAGGCACAACAAAAGATCTCCCTGTAACCAGTTAACATGCAACCAGATGTGCGTAGCATTGGATGGAAACCATACATGATAGGTGGACACGACAAAAAGTTAGAGCTGAAACAAACATCCAGTACATTATATAATTGATATTAATAATTACTTCCGACGAGAATAAACCATGAACCTAGACACAAGTAAACCTAATTAAAATTACTTTTCTTACGTATCTACTTATAAAGATTAGAATATATTGTTTCCCGCTTAGATATCCCAACTATTAACATTTTCGGCCATAAACCCAACAATATTTCACGTGGAACGAGTACGTCAAAAGATTTAGGTTAGTTCTAAATATATATTCCAAGGTAACAATTCAAAATTATCTTTATAATGAGAAGTATAATACTAAAGCTAAAACTAAAATATAATAAAACCAGATATATAAAACAATCCAACCAAAATTATTATCGAAGGTTACTACAAAGAAAGGATATGTTATATCTTATGTACGTAAAATAAAAAACACTAGCATTCAGCCCTCTATAGTAGAAACACGTACGTATATAAAAGATGTGTTCTATACTGAAATTGAAATAAGATTAATAAACAAACCATTACGGAAACTTTAAAATTTTAGACTCTCCAGATACCACCAGTCAATGCGTGTGTGTGTTTTTATAGCAAAGCCACATTGGACTATTTGCTGAGTCCACCGAGAGTAATCGAACCTCTGATTTTAGCGTTGTAAATCCGAAAACTTACCACTGTACCAGCGGGAGACCCAGTCAGTGTGCATATAAAAAGAAAAATGCAATCTTACAGAACAAGTTTCTTATTATAATTGAGGATTGGTACATTACTCTTCCAATCTTTCAGCCTAATACTTAAAAACACAACAAAAATACAAGAGCATATCCTCGTTTAGAACTGCATCCATGCCTGCTTGTTTGTCGTCTTACACTGCTAAATTATGGGCGGCTAGCGCAGATAGTGTAGTTTTGCGCGAAATTCCAAAAAAACAAGCATCATCATATATATATATATACATGGTCCGGGGAGTCCAGGTGGTTAAAGCACTCAACTTGTAATCTGAGGGTCACGTGTTCAAATCCTCGTCGCGCCAAACATGCTCGCCCTCCCAGCCGTGGGGGCGTTATAATGTGATAGTCATCCCACTATTCGTTGGTAAAAGAGTAGCCCAAGAGTTGGCGGTGGGTGGTGATGACTAGCTGCCTTCCCTCTAGTCTTACACTCCTAAATTAAGGACGGCTAGCGCAGATGGCCTTCGCGCAAAGCTACACGAGAGCTATCTGCGCTAGCAGTCCCTAATTTATCAGTGTAAGACTAAAAGGACGGCAGCTAGTCGTCACCTCCTTTTTTACAAGTACCTTTCCACACTTTACAACTTTTCATATGTATCCATACGTTCTATATCTAGAATACAGTTCAAAGTCACATTTAACTGTGTAGAATAATTTTTAATTTGGTACAGGTAGGTACGCAGCTTCAGGTTTCCTGAGGTTGGAAGTTTCGGTTGGTTACATTGTGTTTGAGCTGAAACAAAGTGTACTCCTGGTGGTAAAATGTAAAAGTAACATATGCTTGTATTTTCTGAAGCTGGACTGGCAAAATTGAAGTTAGAACTTATCAATGAAACAGAAGAGTAAAGGTAATTGTTGATATGATTGACTTTTGTATTCACTGGATTAAAATGTAATTTAGTTCTCTCTATTATCAGGTGTGTTTTTATTTTTGCGATATAAACTTTTCGTGTATTTTTGTTTAAAAAAATAGACAACATGGTACAATACTCTACCTTGAAATTCGTAATATGGAAATTTACAACGAGAACAGAAGCAAACTACGTATTGAATTGAGGAAATATCTGAAACTGTAACTTATCAAGTAAACCATTCGATCTTATGACACTTTGTGAATATTTGTTTCCCACGCAACAAATCAACACAAAGTTTCATTTTTTCTACATTTTTAGCACAAACTTTAAAAAAAAAAACTTTTTTTTACTTCCTTTTCAATGCTAAAATAGAGGAATAAATTTTATAATGGACTCTTCGAAGGGAAATGGTTGATTTTTTTACAATCATCTTTTTACCTCTTGTGACAATGGACTTTGTGTTATTGGTAATGTATACACAAAGGTTAGTAATATCTGAAGATACAATAGACTTCCACTCGGAGCAAACAAAATCTTCGTAGTTGTCCTATTCTTTTGAGGAAGAAAGACCATTCTTCAATCCAGTATCACCGTTTTATATATATTTACATTCTTTATAATGTAAACTGAAATTTTTAGACTTAGTCGTAAATTACAGGTCTTGTGTTTTTTTATTTTGACATTACATTTCTAGTGAGTGTAAGTTGTAAGCAGTAAATACGAAATAACAGGTTATTTGCCTAGCTTTCCAAAGCTTTAGTTTGCCCTTAAATTTTTTTTAACGAGCCGAACGCTTTTAGCTAAATAAGATGTAATAACATATGTGTGTGTGTGTCTGTGTGTATTTAATGAAAATGATTTTTTTCAAAACAAAATGGCTTCATGACGTTTGTCATACAAAACCACACCATGCCTACTAATTACTGAATAGAATCAGAACGCACACACACACATATATCTAAATGCAAACGTTTAATTAAACAGACATTAATCTTAGCAGTAAGTCTGAAAGCTTTTAGGCCAAAAATTCAGATTTCGATACCACCAATGGGCAGAGTAAAGGTAACTCATTTTGTAGTTTTGTGTTTTACAACAGACAAACATTAGCCGTGAAATGTCAAAAAAATATATTGTTAGTTTTCTAGTGTATAGCAAGTGCGCAAGTTTAAACCCGTAAAGACGGATAAGGTTCATATAGTAGTATTCCGCAAAAAAAAAAAAAAAAAAAAGATGTTTGAAGATTGTTATATTACAGTTTAATGAGACAAAGATACTGCTATAAAAACCATCAGTAATCCACCTTCAGTTCATTGTTATACAATACGGGCATGTAATGGTCAGTTATGTGATCCAAAGCACAACCTTTCAGCCTTTCCTATGTATACAATGTCCTCGTACAATCTTCTAACAATTGTAAATGTGAAATTAATAAATGGTTAAAGTGTTTGAAACTGTTCATAACAGTAGTTACGCCTCAAAAACGATTTTTGGATGTTTCACCCATGCGGAGTGCGCCAACGAACAGGGCCCGGTACGGCCCGGTGCTTAAAGCACTTGAATCGGAAACTGAGGATTGCAGCTTCGAATCCCAATTATACCAAATATGATCGCTCTTTCAGCCGTGAGGCGTAATGATGTTACTATCCATCCCACTATTCGTTGGTAAAAGAGTAGCCCAAGAGTTGGCAGTAAGTGGTGATGACTAGCGGCCGTACCTCTAATCTTAAACTGCTAAATCTGGGACGGCCAGCACAGATAGCATTCGTGTGGTTTTGCACGAAATTAAAACCAAACCAAAGACAACGAACGAATGAAGACCAACCAATCAAGTAGACTGTTGTAAATTGGCTATAAGGGTCGTTGCCAGAATTGAGAACAACTTTTTATGGCAATGGCAACCTTTCCACGATTGGCACGTTATAAATTTAAGACTTTTAATCATTTGGTACAGTATGTCTCATAAGACAAAACATTCAAAGTTATTTTAAAACCAAAGACACGTTCGTGTTGAATAGATATCAAAAATGGAGGCGTATCTTACAAAACATAAAACAACAAGCTTTAAGTTTAAAACGAGAAATATTTATTTTTTGTCACTTACTGATCCATCCGTACAAGTAGAATTACTTGTTCCATTGACGTTCCGCGCGTCTTATCAGACACACAGGCTTAACATAAATAATACATACTGCTGTATATAGGACGAAAGAAAATAATGTTTTTGTTTTTGTCTTTTATTTCTATTACATCGATTGTATGTAGTAAACAACATAGCCTACTTTCTTCTATGCGTAAGGCACTTATTCTCTTTCAATTGAATTATGTTATATCTAAATGTTTCTCTAATATAATCAACTTACAAATTGCCAAGAGTAACCGAATTTGTTATAAAACTTTCAAGTGATTAACTGCAAAACTTTGCAATGTAGTCTAACATTACGCACGAAGAAAGAGTAAGTAATTTAATGAATGACACTAAGTGAACAAACATTTTGTTCTAAGCCTGAAACGAGTATAAGAAATTTAGTGAGGTTAATTGTAGTTTGTAAAATCAATGTCCCGTGTTGCCCTTGTAAATAAGTACTCTCTGAGGGTCGCGGTCTCTAATCCCCGTCGCACCAAACATGCTCGTCCTTTTAGCTGTAGGGGTCTTATAATGTGATGGTCAATCCCACTATTCTTTGGTAAAAGAGTAGCCCAAGAGTTGGCGGTGGGTGATGATGACTAGCTGCCTTCCCTCTAGTCTTACACTGCTAAATTAGGGACGGCTAGCACAAATAGCGCTCGTGTGGCTTTGCGCGAAATTCAAAGACAAACAAACCACTCTCTCTTTTAGTGCATGAAGGAAGAGGTCAAAGAGAACCTGATCCTCCAGGGTATGAACATATCTTACCCAAACACCGAGAGAGAGAAGTTTACTTTTACTGCACAGCCTGGTAGCTAGGATTATGTACTACTGTTCAGCATCGTAATGTCTACTGTAACAAGTGAAGGACAGCGACGTCAATCTTAGAACATATATCTGGGGAAACTATCCATACATACTCCACTGTAAGTGGATGTCGGCTTTCAGTACCATGGTTAAATGGACTTAAAGTATAAAAGGCCTTTGCAACTACCTTTGCTTGTTTGTTGTTAAGCGTAAAGCTACACGACGGGCTGTATGTTCTCTGGCAATCGCGTGTACTTAACCATAACTTTTAGAACTGTACACTCTCTAACGTACCACAAAGCCACCAAAGATCCATTGAAGCTGTATCATGATTCCTGGCATGTTTGAGATAAAGTAAAATTTCTGTAATTTTTAGGTGTGGTTGGAAGTTTCCAATGCTTCACCGACTTCTAATCTTTGTTTATAATTTTACTACTATACGACGAAGTGTAGAAAGCTTCAATGCAGTGAATTTTGTTCTAGAAATGTGGTTAGAAAGTTTCTCGTTCGTAACAAACGCCTATAGTTTGTTGATGACAACTTTGTTTCGGAGTCCATTGTTACTCAATACTCTTTTGTGTGCAAGTTTTTTAGGCTTCCTGAGAACATTGAAAAAATATTTTTGAATGATTTATTCGAAACCTTTGGTTTTATATATCGATAAACAATCTCACCATATTAATATTTCTTTATCAAAATGATTTTGTATATGCTTACAGCTCCAAGGGCACACGAGGTGACATTACACTGCTAATTGGTCTAGGATTTATCGTAAACCAAATATAGAGTTGACACGTCACACAGAGAATTAATGCTTACACGTGCGGAGACACGCCAACATGAAACATTCAAAAACAGAAAAATTTAATTGACCTTCAGTGTGAGCATTGACCGACTTATCGTTTCCTGTGCGTGTTTGAGTACAGTCTGAAACCCCAGAACCAAATTACACACCAGTTTGCTTCTAACATTTGCGATCAGCTGTTTGTCGAATGCTTTTCTGTTCTCAATATTTCTCTGACCTGGTATTTGTGATTTTTAACTCTAGACAATGTATTTATCACCTGTTTTTTAACTCTAGACAATGTTTTTCTCTTCTGGGTTTTTTAATTCTACACAAAGTTTTTCTCACTAGGTTTTTTAACTCTAGATAATGTTTTTCTCTCCTGGGATTTTTTAATTCTACACAAAGGTTTTCTCACTGGGTTTTTTTAACTCTAGACAAAGTTTTTCTCACCTGGATTTTTTAACTCTAGACAAAATTTTTCTCACCTGGATTTTTTAACGCTAGACAAAGTTTCTCTCACCTGGATTTTTTAACTCTAGACAAAGTTTTTCTCACCTGGGATTTTTAACTCAAGACAACGTTTTTCTCACCTGGGTTTTTTTAACTCTAGACAATGTTTTTTTCACCTGGGTTTTTTAACTCAAGACAAAGTTTGTCTACACCAACCACACTGAATGGTGACTTCATCACCCTGAAACAAGTACTACCGCTGTCTTCTTTATTGGACCCGGCATGGCCAAGCGTGTTTAGGCGTGCGACTCGTAATCTGAGAATCGCGGGTTCGCATCCCCGTCGCGCCAAAAATGCTCGCCCTCACAGTCTTGGGGGCGTTATAATGTGACGGTCAATCCCACTATTCGTTGGTAAAAGAGTAGCCCAAGAGTTGGCGGTGGGTGGTAATGACTAGCTGCCTTCCCTCTAGTCTTACACTACTAAATTAGGGACGGCTAGCACAGATAGCCCTCGAGTAGCTTTGTGCGAAATTCAAAAAACAAACAAACAATCTTCTTTATTTTCCATGAACCTGACTGCACAGTTCGACACTGAGAACACACAGTTCATAGTATAATTTAACAACGCGTTTATTTATTTATTTGCAGTTAAGCACCAGGGTACACCATGGGTTATCTGTGTTCTGCCCACCACGGATATCGAAACCCTGTTACGATGGTCATAGCAGATAGCCCGATGTGGCTTTACTATAGGAAAACACACACACACCCAGTTTATGGCGCTCAAAGTTCGCAGCCATACCGCTGAGCCACTGAGGGTCTTAACAACACGGACATAATATTATTGCAAATTTTATGTCAAACATTCAAAAACTGTTCTCAATATTTCAAATCATTTTCTTTTGACTGAAAGTTTTCAATTGTCTTACTGAAGCCTTTATGGAGTAATGTGTATTTCTTTGCATACTAATTACTAAAGTTACAAGTACGAAAACAATACTGTAAACTAATAAATCTATAACCTTTAATTAAATGAATAGTGGATAACGTGACAATAACAATGCAGTGTGTCATTAGATTCAAGGAGTTCTAAATATTATGAAATCATATAACAGTAATATTAGATACATAGATCCGAATATCGTACTGAAGACGACGCGTGTGTGTGTTTGTGTGTGTGTTTTTCGTATAGCAAAGCCACAAAGGGCTATCTGCTCAGCCAACCGAGGGGAATCGAACCCCTGATTTTAGCGTTGTAAATCCGGAGACATACCGCTGTACTGGCGGGGGGCGACGACGCATTACGTAAAATAACATAAAGAAAATTTTAGTTGTATTAAATGTCCCCCGCTGCTACAACAGTAAGTTTACGGATTTATAACGCTAAAATCAGCGGTTCGATTCCCCTTGGTGGCCTCAGCAGATAGCCCGATGTGGGTTTGTTATAAGAAAGCACACCTGTGTTAAAATACAGCACTAATTAGAAACGTTTATAACTGGATTAGTATTTTTGTACTAAGAAATATCCATGAATAGTTTGATAATGCAAGATAAAAACATTTTCCACAAGAAAAGACAAGAAGTGAAAACAGTGTCTGCTATCAATAGATGGAAAGTCCCATTATGAAATATCTAAACACGGATATCTGGGGAAAGACTGTGTGTGATTAACGCACCATGGGAAGTTTAAAAACTAATTGAAGGTGTCTGAGCACAAAATTTTGTAATTATTCATGTGAATCGGTTATTATAAATTTCGCGCAAAGCTACACGAGGGCTATCTGTGCTAGCCGTCCCTAATTTAACAGTGTAAAACTAGAGGGAAGACAACTAGTCATCACCACCCATCGCTAACCCTTGAGCTACTCTTATACCAGTGAATAGTGAGATTGACCGTGACTTTATAACGTCCCCACGGTTGAAAGGGCGAGCTTGTTTAGAATTATGGGGATTCAAACCTGAGATCATTAGATTACGTGTCGAGTGCCTTAGCCACGTGGCCATGCCGGGCCGTTATTTATTGTATTAAACCTAAAGTTTCAACTTAACCGTGATCATATTGATAAAATAATCTGGGGCATGTAACGTCTGAAAGTTTTTAGAATTTATTTAAAAGATACACCAGAACGATATCTGTGGATCAGAGCTTTATTATTATGTGAAGAAACGTAAGTGACGTTTTTGGGCGAGTGAAAATGGATTGCCTTTTTTTCTGTACTGTTTCTTATTATAAAGTTTACAAAATTAACGTATGTCTCTTGTTACTGGCTCGGCATGGCCAAGTGGGTTAAAACGTTCGATTAATGAACTCTAACAAGGAAGACAGAGAAAATAGTTTCGAAAAATGAATAAAAATAAAATAAGAAGTGAAAAGAAGAAAATTTATGCTGCTTCTTATTCGAAATCAAATGGGGCCTGGCATGGCCTAGCGCGTAAGGCGTACGACTCGTAATCCGAGGGTCGCGGGTTCGCGCCCCCGTCGCGCTAAACATGCTCGCCCTCCCAGCCGTGGGGGTGTATAATGTGACGGTCAATCCCACTATTCGTTGGTAAAAGAGTAGCCCAAGAGTTGGCGGTGGGTGGTGATGACTAGCTGCCTTCCCTCTAGTCTTACACTGCTAAATTAGGGACGGCTAGCACAGATAGCCCTCGAGTAGCTTTGTGCGAAATTCCAAAACAAACATCGAAATCAAAACAAATTTCTGTAATCTTCAACCAATTATCCCGGTATAGCCAAGTGTATTAAGGCGTTCGACTCGTAATCCGAGGGTCGCGGGTTTGAATCCCCATCGCACCAAACATGCTCGCCGTTTTAGCCTTGGGGGCGTTATAATGTAACGGTCAATCCTCCTATTCATTGGTAAAAGAGTAGCCGTCGATTATCTTTGCGCAAAATTCAAGCAATTGATTCATATCTAACGAAGTTTGTTCTTTGTTCCCTTTGCTAAAACATTTTGTAAAGATCATAGTGTACCTTTTTTTTATTACTATTATTATTCAGATATTTCAGGTTACTGATAACGCTGAAGTATTTAAGTTTCTGTCAAATTTGTAACTAAATAACTAATCGAACCTCATTAACTTCGACAGTTAGTTACGAAGTTATTTCTGGCTTTGACCAACTCTAAATGATGAAACTTGTGTTTGTTTTGAATTTCGCGCAAAGCTGCACGATGAATATTTGCCGTCCAGATTTAACAGTGAAAGTCGAGAGCGAACTCTTAGGCTAATCTTTTTCTAACGAATAGTGGGATTGAGCGTCATATTACAACGTCTCCACAGGTGAAAGAGCGAGCATCTTTGGTAGGACGGGATTTCGAACCTGAGATTCTCAGATTTCGATTCAAATGCCGAAACCATCTGGCCATGTCGTGAAACTTTAAAACTGTCAAGAGTGAAAACTTAATACTTCCGGTTAAAAGGATACAACTGTGTTTTTAAAAAACCCGGTTTCAAAAAGGGTGCTTAATAATTACTAATAAATAAATAATTTATTTCAGCTATTTTATGTCTATCAATATGAACTGTACCTTAATTTCACGAATCGCATATGACTTCTTAAAATACAGCACATTTGCAAAATTTATATAAAACCGAAGAATATTTCTATGCAAAAACGGCTCGTTTGGGTTGAGAAAATATTTTACATAGAAGAGCGAACAGTTCTCAACCCAAACGAGCCGTTTTTGCATATAAATTTCTCAACAAGTGGGTTTCTCGACATCACGAAGAATATTTCGTAAAATCAATGTCTACGCTTCAGTTCTGTATAATATTTATTGCTCCTCATATTAGTACATCAACGGGCTTATATGCTATAAACCGGGTTTTTATGCCCCTGACGAGAAGAGTGTATATGGAACACTGTGTAGGTTTGAGCTTAAACACAAACAAACGAATTATATACTTGTTCATTAAATAAATATGTGATACTGAAGATATTTTGTTTGTTTGGAATTAAACACAGAGCTACATAATGGGCTATCCGTGCTCTGCCCACTAAGGGTATCGAAACCCGGTTTTTAGCGATGTAAGTCCGCAGATGTTATGTTTACATAATTAATTGTTAGATCTTAATCCCGTAAAATATATGTAACTCTACTAAAAAAATAATTCAATAGATACAGGAGTTGGGAAGTTTTTACTGTATTTTGCATGAACGAAGATAAACAAGATAGGTACGGGATAGATCTTAATCCCGTAAAATATATGTAACTCTACTAAAAAAAATAATTCAATAGATACAGGAGTTGGGAAGTTTTTACTGTATTTTGCATGAACGAAGATAAACAAGAAACTTACAAACTAAAAGATGATAATAAAAAAAATTACAGACTTTATTCAAGTGTAAATTGAGTACATGGTGTTTTACAAAATTATTTTTACAAATATCTTAATATTTTAAAGGTCCGGTATGGTCAAGTGGTTAAGGCACTCAATTCGTAATCTTAAGGGTCACAGGTTCGAATTCCTATCACATCAAACACGCTCGCCCTTTCAGCTATCGGGGCGTTATAATGTGACATTCAATCCCATTATTCGTTGGTAAAAGAGTAGCTCAAGAGTTGGCGGGTAGTGGTGATGACAAGCTGCCTTCCCTCTAGTCTTACACTACTAAATTAGGGACGGCTAGCACAGATTGCCCTCGTGTAGCTTTGCGCGAAATTCAGAAAACAAAAACAAGTATTTGATAAGTAGTTAGAAAATGCTGTTAAGTCCCAGCAAGGCAACAACAAACATCTGTAAAATAAAATCATATATTATAATGCCTAAAAAATTAAGCATCACTTGTCATTTTCTAATAAATTCGTGGATAGCACTTTGATTGAACAACGTTAGGGGTATTTATGTGAATTTGAAAACGATATAAAAAATTCACCTATTATGTTAAACTTTTTTTGTGTGTCGAAATAACAGCAGAGCTTAAAGTGTGATTTCAATTTTATTAATTGTATTATATTAATAAGTGTTTTATTTTCTGATTTGGTAACATTCAAAAACTTACTTACTTGATGGACCTGTAAATAAAAGTATTTGTTAGAAACGTTTCCTTAGAAATCCATACTGCCTGGGCAATGTTTTTAATTTCTGGTAGATTTCTTTTTCTTTAGCCTTTTTTTATTAAACTTATTGTTCGCGGCATCTTTAACTCACGTGCTCCTGCGCTACCTTGTGCCGCACAGAAACATTAAGCATTACTGGCATTTTCTTGGTCGATCTCGAAAACGTTCACGCGTAATCCTTCCAAAGCAGAATTATACCAGACTCACCGTTGTTACCTTGAGCCTTAAGTGTGTTAAATAAAATATACATACTTAAAGTTTTAATTATTCACAACAACTTGAGGCTGTAGCTTTTAAGAAACGTTTTAGGGTGAAACTAGTCGAGATTAATATTACTTAATAAAAACATGTTTCATGCATGTATTGAAATATTTACAAGGTTTAGGATTTATTCGTCAAGAACCATCACGTGACGTAGTAAGTACTAAAACTAACAATTCATTTGTGAAACATACAGAGGTTAAGCACGTTATAATAAAACGATTCTGGAGTTTCTTCACTTATTTATGCCTGGTTGTGCTCTCTCCGACGACAGTAAATCTTCGCAATAGCCTTGCTACGTAATTTTCCTTGTAAAGGGTTCCTTCGTAAGGCTGCCATACTAAAGTAAACCAGTCTTCTCCTATTTACGGTTATAAGCGTTTTAAAATATCAAAAATTAACAAATATTCCAGAAATAATAAAACGTAGCTATTTGTTTACTTGAGAAAATTAGTCACAAGTTCAACTTTGACCTTTTATAACAGGGTATTTGATTTTTATGAATAGATGACCTAAGCTTGGACTTAGCCTCTAAAAATACTTTCTTACTATTACATTGCGTTTATACAAGATATAAAACAAGTACTTTTACTTCACTGTACTTATGTGTTTATGATTTTTTTCCATTGTACTTGAGGCCTGGCATGGCCAAGCGCGTAAGGCGTGCGACTCGTAATCCGAGGGTCGTAGGTTCGCGCCCGCGTCGCGCTAAACATGCTCGCCCTCCCAGCCGTGGGGGCGTATAATGTGACGGTCAATCCCACTATTCGTTGGTAAAAGAGTAGCCCAAGAGTTGGCGGTGGATGGTGATGACTAGCTGCCTTCCCTCTAGTCTTACACTGCTAAATTAGGGACGGCTAGCACAGATAGCCCTCGAGTAGCTTTGTGCGAAATTCCAAAAACAAACAAACCATTGTACTTTTAAAAACAAATTATCGTTATTTAAAACAACACTCTCACTGCTATATTTTAGTTTTCGTTACAGGCTGCACGTGGCAACTATAGATTTTGTACAAATGGCGTTTATCATCACCTACACGTTATTTCCGGGCCCGGCATGGCCAGGTGGGTTGAGGCGTGCGACTCGTAATCTGAGGGTCGCGGGCTCGCATCCCCGTCGCATCAAACATGCTCACCCTTTTAACCATGAGGGCGTTATAATGTTGCCGTCAATCCCACTATTCGTTGGTAAAAGAGTAGCCCATGAGTTGGCGGTGGGTGGTGATGACTAGCTGCCTTCCCTCTAGTCTTACACTGCTAAATTAGGGACGGCTAGCGCAGATAGTCCTTGAGTAGCTTTGCGCAAAATTCAAAAAACAAACAAACATTATTTCCGAATTTGAGCATTTAAAAAAACCAAAAATTAACATTTCGTATACTTTAATAAACCGTCTATGGATACGGATAAGAAATTCTCAACCATTCATTTAAAAAAAACAACAAAGTTTTAATTTGTTTCTGTTTCATAATAACTCACTCATTTTAGCAAGATTTGTCAATATCAGAATAATCGCATTAACTGTTTGTTAGGTTCCGATTCTTATTTGATTGAAATATCGGAGATATTGATTGGCCTTTCGATTAGACCTGACACAAGACACGTTTAGTTTTTTTAAACACTAGTTTAACAAAATGGGCGATTTTAAATAGTCTTAAAATTGTGATTCTTATTTGATTAAAGCATAAAACAAATGACTTTTCCTTTAAATTTCATAAGACGCATAATCAAGGTAAGGCCCATCGTGATCAGTTTAAACAATATTGGAACCAAAGATTCCACACACTAACCATACAGGTTATCTTCTGCCTTGAATTCCAACCATACACTTTTACATTTGGAAAGAAACGTTCGCTTCAGAAGATATCCGAGGATCCTAGTCCAACATGTCTATAGATGTACTCCTTGAAATGATTCTTTGTTTTTTTACATTGAGGTTACCACGTTTTTAAACCAATCATAATTTTGTCTTCTATTCTAATTATGTTTTTCAGATTGCCAGTTGGTTTAAGATGTATTTGTATGAACAACACATAAATTGTTTTGAAAAATATCTTTCGCGTGGTGGGACGACAATTGCTGGTTTCGTTTAAAGTTGCTGTAAAAGGGAAGTTGAAAGAGCGAAAATGAAAGAGAACAAACAAGTAGCGACGATTTAAAGATTTAAATGTAAATTAGCATAATTTCAATCGTCCTGTGGAAATGATCTAATAAAACTTTTCCTTGAGCAATATCAGCCATTGAAACGCTGTATGTTAGAATGGACAGCACTCGATGCAAGTTGTGTGGATAAAAATTTCCTCTTTGCCAGCATTTATCAACTACAACTTTCCAAGTCGCTTAAAATACAGATTCTGGAAATGTATTTCCAACCTGAACGTCACCGTGTGACACGTGGTCTAAACGGTCCAATAATAAATATCTAAATATGCCATCCCTTATTTTGAACGGATTAAATGTGGGGAAGTAGCTTCCCAGCAGAACGCGTTGTCTGCATGGCAATTTGTAAACAAATTACAAAACTTTTTATAACGCGACCACAGAGGGCTCGGATTTCGAGATCTTCACTCCAGCAAACTATCAAATTGGCTACCTTCTGCTTTAAGAATTAACACAGTTAGAACAATAATACGTCATGTACTTACAATCTTTCTAACAGTGCCACTTATGATTCTTACCCTACTCTCAGTGACAGGAACAACGTTCCAAGATCAATATTGTGTGGATATTTTCAACGGGTTAATCACAACCTTAAATACTCATCTTATACAAAACAGCACGAATAGATTAGATCACAATGAAGGGTATGTTGTTGTTTTTTAACCAGACTGTGTACGGTATTTAACGTAATGACAAAAACAAGTGTTGCTAAATGCACAGTGATGTAACCGACAAAATACATCTTGTCTGTTTCATCCTAAACGATACATTTAACAAGAGAAATAACTACAAACAGCGTAGAATGAGTTAGTTAACAACTATGCTATTACGACCTGTTCGCGTGATGTTGACGTATTTATATCAACTCGAAGTATTAATAATAAAACACCTTTTAATATTTACGACATAACATAAAATGGTTGTGGCCTTGCTTTCTTCATTATTTTATTTTTGCTTTCTATAATCAGTTAACGTAACCTTGCCAAATGTTTTCAAGAATGGTTGACGTGTTACCAAAATCTCCATGGAAACCTCTACTACCGACAGTACACTCTAAATATAAACTTTCTACTTCGTTTTTTAAACGTTGGATCGCTTTTAAAAAATATCGACACGGCCTTTAAGTCGGTACACATACTCCGTAATATGCATTAAAACATTCACCCCTAGATTACAATATACTCCTATATTACATTGTTGTGTTTAATGAAAAATTATTCGTTTTACCTGTGTAAAGTCAAGTTTGTTACACAGAAAATGAAAGATTTCATAAAGATTTCCAGTGT
Source organism: Tachypleus tridentatus (assembly GCF_004210375.1). Taxonomy (NCBI): domain Eukaryota; kingdom Metazoa; phylum Arthropoda; class Merostomata; order Xiphosura; family Limulidae; genus Tachypleus; species Tachypleus tridentatus. The sequence goes on along the minus strand of NC_134825.1, from coordinate 158,462,952 downwards.
GTATAAGACGATTACTTAGGAAATGAATAAATTGTGTATTGTTAACCTTCTAACATTGAAGTAATGTGATATAAAACATTCACCAGATAATGCTCATGTTAAGTGCACGCAAGTTTTGTATACTAGCGTTACGCTGGATACTAATTATATTTAACTTTTAGCGCCCACTTCTTGCACAAAATGACACAAATCGTGGATTCACTTCCTTACCACATCACGTAACAGATTTGTTATTACGTTAAAAACAAACAATAATTATTTTGTGAAGGTACATTTTTATAAATAATTTTCTTTTTTTTTATATTGCCTTACAGCCATTTTACGATGAACTGGTCTCATCAATATAACTCGGGAAGTTATTACACATGAAAACTTCGCGTACAAGTAACGTGGAACAACAGGTTAAAGACAAGCTACACAGATAACCCTAACTTTACCAGAGCGAGATACAAATGTATCAATCTTAATACGGTAGTGATACATTATTAATATCGGAGTTATAGATTACATACATAAAAAATTAACTGGAATATGGGCCACCTTGTCAACGAAACTTTAACACTGTACAGAGAGATACTTATTATACCAGTAATGAACCTGACTAACTGCAGCCGAAATTCATCAGTTTTACCTTTGATTAAATACCCTACGTATTCACTTACTTTCATCAGAAAACCAGTTATCAAAAGTACATAAACATAGATAATTAAATAATAGCAAAAATGTAGCTGGTAAACAGTGGATCCCATGTTTCTGTTACATTTCACAAAGTTCCTGAGTAATCACTGTAGCTAAACCTTTTCAATTATTACTTAAATAAAACAACGCTATCACTAATATTTTGAATATAACATCTATCTATGAAAGTAATCTATTCCAGTATTCTACATAAAATTTACATATTCTAGGTTCATTGATGATTTTCTACCACTTCAGTGACAGTGAAACAAAATAAAGAAACAAATTTTTAATTTTGTCTCAACAGAACATATCCCTCCTACAACTGTCTACTTTATTATTAGTAACTTCAAGAGCTTCAAATATATTTTTCATCAACAGTTAAATCATTACATTTTCACGTACAAAACCTTTTCCTCTAACATGAAAATATGAAACAGTCGTCTCATTGAAGTTCTCAGCAGGACTAAGATATTATCTTGATAAAACCACAAGGCAGAAGGTATACACTTACGACTTTACTAACTGAAATCATTTCAAGTTATTATGTGTAAGTTCTATAACAACAACACTGTACATGTATATATAGATAAAGAAATATTTCTTTTATTTTGATACATGAAGCCTTTCTGGGACAGATAATTAGAGCAACCAGCAATATTTTGCAAATGTTCACTTCACTGGTTGTGATTCTAGTGACACAGCCAGCTGCTCTTACTACATCTGCCAACTTCTCTCTAAAAACAAAAACAAAATAAAATAGAGCATGAACTGAGAGGGGAAAAAAAACATTTCAACTAGTTAACAGAAGAAATAAAAATACAAGATTTACATATTATACAATACCACCAGGTCAACTTATGGCTTTCAAAAAATACAATTTTTTTTCTACACAGTTTCAAAAAACAACACAACCTGTACACTGAGACCATAAATGGCAATTTATACAAAGATACTGAATTTAAGCATCAGGTACATCTTGAAACAAGCTCTCTCATGGTTCTGGCCTCCCTCACAGTTGTGGGGGAAGCACATTGGATGCAAGTACATAATCACTGAGTCAACACAAGCTGGAAGATTTCATCAATCACTGAGTGAACCCGAAATGACCCGCAAGGCCTTCACGTTCCTGTTGTGAAACTGGCACACTGGAAAACAGCCTCAAGTTTGTTCACAGTAAGAAAGAGTTTTTGAAACACATGTTGTCAGTCTACATGGTCCTGAAAAATTAGTCTCACATAGCCTGGATCACCAAACAGAGGAGTGGCACAGAACGGACATGTGGCCTGGAAACCATTGGTGCCATGTGGAATGGGAACAGAGGCCCAATACCTACAAGATATTATCCTTTGTATTATTATCACTTCTTTAGCCCAATATGAACCTGCTAATTACAACTTATACTAATTATTATGCACTGCAATAACAAAACATCAAAGTATAATGGTTAATAATGCTAGATGTTGCTAGAACAGGCAACAATAGTTAAAAAAAGCAACTGTTCATTCCATTAGACATAGATACTAAACTGTAAAAGTTATAAAAAATGTTTAATAATGGAATTTACACACTTTTATCAATGGGAAAAGTTGTATACCACTTTTAATTTAATAAAAAGAATACAAGGTTCATCAGCTAGTTAATCTATACTTATTACATCACAATTACAATTGTAGATAATGTATTACAGGTATGTGGAGAATGCTAAAGGTCTTCTGGTATTAGTCATGGTGGTGAGAAACCTATTTGAAGTAAAAATGTATCTCAAGATGAGTGGTATGTATATTAAAACCTTTATTAAAATAAAGTAGACAACAACTTAGGTCATCTTCAGGTTAACCTTCTATAGTAAAATATTTCATCTCTGATAAATATGCAGTAGTTTTATAAATAATCACACACAATGAAAGCCTTTATTCTCTAAAGTTATGTAATTGTTATCATTTTGTGATTAAATGAATTCAACATTTAAATTATGAAATCTTACTTCACAGTTTGTTCTGATGCCATATGTCCACATGGATTGAAGGCAAATGTTGGAGGACCACTATCCACATAGAAGGCAGGTTCAATACCCATACACAGTTTAACAATAGGTCCAACCTGAAATTTAAAACAATTACAATAATTTAAAAAATAACTAATATATGTAGCACATCCAATTAAAATTACTGCAGTAAACTTCACAGATGAATAAAAAAATTCTTTGCCAGTATATCACTTGTCATGTACAGGTCACTACTCGTGCACCAGAGGATCGCATTAGTGAAAGATGCCATGCTAGCTTAGGACATCAGAATTCTTTCATGAACAAAATTTATCATAATAAAAAAACAACACAAGAAAGAAAAAAATTAAGCACATAAATAACCTTTTGAACAAAAGTCTTCAATTAACACCTGTTTTAACATTTTAACCTCATCCACGTTTCTGAAACTTTATCACAAAGATGCTAATTTATACAATTTGTACTTACTTTATATAAATATGTTTTAGTATGCACAAGATTATATCTTGATAAGAAAACTTCTTATTCCCCTAACCAAATTATCCACCAGATGAATTGAGCACAGCACAGATACTTATTCCATGGAACTTGATTTACTTAGTTTCTTAATAACTGAGGTTAATCACACTTTAAAAGAATAACGTTGAAGCTCTCATGCAGCCCTTGGAACTATTTCTTCCATCTCCATTATACACACATACATGATTACACACTATTACCAAATACCACAGAATTCGACATCACAAGCTACTACAAAGAACAAAGAGACCAACATCAGAGAGCACATCCTGATAAACATCCCACAGAACCTCTTCTTAAGTGTGGCTGAGGAAGCTGAGGCCTTCTTTCTCAGGAGAAAAAAAGTTACCTATGACATGTGAAAGCTTGTGAGGCTTTGTTAATTTCAAATTTGTATTCTCTTATTAATGGTACCAAACAATTTAGCCAACTTTGTTAACAACAGATTCTTTTGGGTCAGAGAGAGAATTCTTAACTGTAGCCACAACTTTCACTTTACTGATAAGAACTTAACATTTTATTCCATTGTATCACATAAACCACATTCATGTTGAACTATTCTTTTCAACATAAAAGAAAATCTCTACATACTGTGCAATGTTGCTGGCAATGATATCTTATTAATAATACCTGAATTTGAAATATTTAGCATTTAGGGAATTATCAAACAAGTTCAGAAAGTGTAGGTGTAATTTTAAAGACTTCAATGTGGAAATGTCAATCAGTAATGTTTCAAAGAAATGAATTGTAACTGACATTACTGTTAAAATTAAGCTAAATGTGAGTTAAATGTTTTAATCATAAATTAATAATCTGAATAAAAAAAACAGTAAGAATTCTAAGAATACCTTTAGTTTAACATGATGGTATAGTGTCAAAAAAGGGAACTACCACATGTACTGAACCAGAGGTGAAACTGCAAATCATAAAATGATAAGTACATTTATATCAGTTAAACCAGTTAAATAGAAGAAAAATGTTAGACTGTATAGGAATGTGTTTTTCGATGGTTAAAGAGTGATGACTTTAACATTTACAACAAAAATGTGTGAAATTTTAATATCCATTTTGAATAGCACCATAATTTTCCAGTGAAAGAAATGTAAATAATGTTGATTGAAACAAAGACCCCTCAAATAAATCTGAATAATTTGATTGCACTAGAATAAAATTATTAAAGTTGCAGTTATTAGTTAGGGAAATAGACTGTTACATATCTTGACAAATGTATTTCACATTCTGCAGCAATTTTCAACTCGGAGAGAATTAACCTGTTGTTTGTTTTTTTGTGTTGTTTTTTTTTGGGGGGAGAAGTTATAAATTGGGAAAGTGCTTTCCTCAACTACAAAAAGGATTGTTTGCTTGTCTGTTTGTTTTTGAATTTTTGAGCAAAGCTACATGAGAGCTATCTCCACTAGTAGTCCCTAATTTAGCAATGTAAGACAAGAGGGAAGGCAGCTAGTCATCACCACCCACTGCCAATGGGCTACTCTTTTACTAATGAATAGTGGGATTGACCATCACATTATAATGCCCCCACAGCTGAAAGGGCAAGCATGTTTGGTGCAACAAGGATTCAAACCCAAAACCATCAGATTATGAGTCGAATGCCTTAACCCACCTGGCTATGCCGGGCCTATACAAAAGGAAGGAGATATAACACACAGTACTGTGCTAAAGTGTTAGGACAAAGTCAAAGATTAGATTTTGGGCCATTTTCAAAGAACAATGAAGGTGAAACAACAAACTTTTATTAGCCTTCATATTTAGTACAACAGAAACTCAGTGGAAGTGCTTCAGTTCAACAAACATGTATCTCCCTTTTGGTTTAATAACTGCAGACAGTCTTTGTTTTCAGACATTGTTACAACATACTTCATCAAAGTGTCCTCTAATACTCTCCCCATAAAGTTGTTTTGCAAGCAACTTTTGATTTGTCTCTTTTTTGATCCATCAAATCCCAAATATGCTCAACTGGGCCGAGATTGGTGCTCTGTGAGGTTACTGCATCATTTGAATAACCCCAGCAGATTTTTTCTTTGCTAATTAACTTTAGCACAGGTTGGATGAGCATTTTGACTCATTATCGTCTCTGCGGTAGAATCCTTTATCAACAATACACAAACCACTGGATGTACAATCCTAGATCAGTGTACTTGTGATGGTCCATTACTCCATCTATTTTGTAAATATCTCATGTCACCTTAACAATCCTAGATTAGTGTACTTGTGTTGGTCCATTACTCCATGTATTTTGTAAATATCTCATGTCACCTTAACAGAAAAATACTCCTAACACATCACACTGCCTCCCCCATATTTCATGGTAGGTGATACTCAGGTATCTTCCACCATATGTACAACCTACACTTTGAACCAAATTTTTCAAAGTTGGACTCATCCATCCATAACACTCCTTTTCCAATCATCAACAGTTCAGTTTTCAAATTTCAATCTCTTGAAAATACCTGCAGATCAAAGCAAAGGTTTTATTATAACTGATACACAACCAAACATTCCATTCTTGATACTGCAGATCTGGACACTTTTGTGTTATTTGGTACATGGTAATTTATCTCATGCTTGAGATCAGTAACAATCTTCCTTCTGTCCAGAAGGCTGTATAAACAAAGATACTTAACATCAGTATAATTAAGTTTAGGTGTTCTGCCTCTTCCTTTCCTAGTTTCAAATTTACCTGTCTTTATCTCAACATGTAGGATGTACTTGACAGTGTTTGGGGAGCATTTCAAGTCTGCAGCAATTTATCAAAAATTCCAACCAACATCACATAAAGCTTTTATGTAAATTCTCTTCTCTAATGACAATTCTCTATGCACTTTTGGGATGTGGCACAACAACAGAATTTAAAACATAGCATTAAGCAGTTTTTAACAAGGTTTATTTGTGGAGTGCTATTATATTGATTTTTTTTAGCATTAAGCAGTTTTTAACAAGGTTTATTTGTGGAGTGCTATTATATTGATTTTTTTTAGCATATACCAGTACCATATACTAGCTCCATGCTGACTTCTTTCTATATAGTTAAGACACTGCATGGGATACCATGAGTTATTTCAGACCCTAAACTTGGTTGGTATGTTCATTCAAGCACAACCCTTATGACATGCCCTTGGTACAAGTATGTGGGAAGTTTACAGAATGACTAGCATTCTCACCTTGGTCATTCATTCATTCATCAACAAGGATCAGTGAAACATTACCATAGTGCTGAAATGTCTGTGTAAAAATGAATCACCTTAAAGCACTATGCATAAGAGTTAGAACTACAGTAAATATCTTAATATTCTGTTTTACTTCCTCATCAACTATACTTATTTTATCCTATAAGTTTCCTCATCCCTTTTGAAGTTCTTAAAACTTACTTTTAAACACATTGGACATGTTCTACTATCCGAGTTCTTGTCCAGTCCCCAGTCATGAAGCCCTTGAACATGTCCACATTTCAGGTACACATACGGTTGTTTTTCACTGAATGATATGGTAGACTTGCGAGGAATGACCAGTGTATTCAGCCCTACTGGACATTGAGGTCTTCCAGCATTAAGCTCATCAATCATTTCTTCTAAGTGTTTCTTAGTCTAGACATAAATGCCCAATAACAAAACTTCACTGAGGTTTTCATAAGTAGAAAAAATGTACTAAACACACTATATTTAAATAAAGAATACATATAAAACTAAGCCTCTTTGTTTCTTTTTTCCCCAGTTTTCGTTTTACTGAATAGGAACAATGATGCCTTATTTTATTAGTACATTTAATTAAGAATTGATTACAGTTAACCCAAAATTTATAAAGCCCACAATGATTCTATTCTCTGCTAAAGAATAAATTTAACTTCTCAAACACAAGCAAACTGGTCTTCAAAGACTAAAGTATAACAATAATTGTAAGTTCAATATTTGCATAACACCAAAGCCAAGAAAACTCACGCATGTATTAAAATGACCAATACCTATTTAAATAGGTCTTCTAAATGCTCATAAAAACAGTATTTAATAAACAAGTTTCAATAATAAGATCATTTAATGTTAATTTTGTGTGTATGTAAGTATGAAGTATATATTAGGTTTAATTCTTGTATTATTTGGTTATAGATAGAGAAGAAAAACACATATTTTGAAAGTTTATATTTACCTGTAACTACAAATGTATTTTCAACAATACTTATCCTTCCTCAGACTTTAGTTTTAATCCAACCAAAGGTTCTTTTCTTTGTCCATCTAAACATTGGGATGAATTCCACATAGCTTGCTTCAGTCTTCATACTCATATATAAAACCCCTATTAATCTTGTAACTCTCTCCACCTATGTCAATGCACCCTCTATACCTGATCCATATACAAGCTTCCTGTTATTCTTTATTACTCACTTTTCTATACTGACAAAATCATCAGACCCAAACACCAGGTGCCATAAGAAGGAAGGACAGGATAGTGTGAGGGGAAATACACAGTGTGATAGAAAATACATTTTCAGTTCACAAAAATGGACACTTCCAAAACATGCTTACCTTCACTAACACTTTAGCTAAAGACCAACACTGACCAGTTACAGTAGTCAGTGTGTGCAAGATCTACACAGAAAATGTCTGTGTATAAAAAAAAGTGTGCAAATTTGAGATAAAATAAAAGTATACTAGCAGAGGTATGCACTACTTCTGAACCAGGTTTGCTCTTCATCTAGATAAAGTGAAATATAAACAAGGGCAGTAAAGGCTAACTGGATTTGAGTCCACAAACCTATCATTTCAACAAAGATATGTGGACTCAAATCCAAGATGTAATGGCTAGGGGGTACGAGAGTCACAACATGATGTGACTGTATGAAAGAATATGATATGAAGGAAACTCAACTGGTGCAATTTTGACTAGAAAGAACCTTGTCTGAATACATGTGTGTGTTTTCTTATAGCAAAGCCACATCGGGTTATCTGCTGAGCCCACCAAGGGGAACCAAACCCCTGATTTTAGCGTTGTAAATCCATAGGCTTTCCTCTGTACTAGCGGGGGACGTTGTCTGGATACAACAGAAAACACTTAAAATGGTACAATTTCCCATAAGCATGGTGTGTAAACACAACTGAACTTCAACCCCACTAGACAATAACAGAAAAAAAAATGTTTTAAGTAAAATATAATACAGTGAACATGACTCCATGGAGAACCACTGTAATATCTCAGTTAAGAATTTGGAAAGGATGAATAAAATTATTTAAAAAGTAATGACAAAATCAGGAACTCAAAACAGTTCTTTGCACAGAAAAACAAAAAGGATAAAGTAGCCTTACAAATAGCAACAGACAAAGGTGCCAAACCTTTGTCAAACAACCAAACCAAAAAATTGAGAAATGTATTGCACAATGGAACACAAGAGTTTACTCCCATGCATGAGAGACCACTGACAATAAGTAAATCATTTCCTTTGATAAACTTCAAAGAAGAATGTCAAATGTAATATGTCTACAAGGTGGTCACTCAAGATGTCAGTCCCTGATGTCATGCAACTGACTCTATAAAAGTCAGTTTATAAACTGACTGTGTTTATAAACACAGTAAGGGTGGAAGTAAGGGTCCAAGCATGAAGTCAAATAACACAGATTGCTAGATGAAAACTGTCCAACCAAGGCTGACATAAGAGAGATTACAAGGGAGGATGGGGAAAAGGTGGACACTCCTGAAGATACTGGAGGAGTGGAAACCATGGCAGACCCAGCCAATGTGGTACTACCAGAAATGAACAACCAGACATGGAGAGAATCAGTGCCAGAAACTTGTAGAGCAGACAAATCTGAGGGAATGCATAAGGATAAAAAGTTATTCAATCCTGGCTGAGAGCCTTCATTTCCAAATCCAGAGGATGAGGTACTGGAGACCAGAAGGATGGGAGCTAAACATTCTAATATGCAGTGTCTCAGTATGAAAGTAGATCAAACAAAAAAGCTTAAAAAAAAGAATTTATTCCATAGAAAACATCTGTTGGGGGTGCAATAACTAGTCAGCCACTGGATTAATTACACCTGATACATGACAACAAAGGAGAATAACCAGGTGTTTGTGTGATCAAAGGAAAATATCAACTGCTTAAAACAAAAAGATTTAGAACAAATGCCTCTTGCTTTAAAAGGATGAAATTACAACAATTATAGACAGTGAGTAACAGCTCACTGAACTGCTAAAAGTTCTAAGAGACTGAATGTGGACAGTAAGCTTCCTCTACAGTCAAAGTCCTTGAATTCCATATTGTCTATACACGTACTCAGCCCTGAAGAGAATCATCTATAAACAGATGTATCTCTGGCCATGAAAATGGCAGAGGAACACCCACAGTTGGGTTGTCCCTGCTCAACCACCACTTGAGATCCAGCACACTGGAAACTAACAGTTTCACTAAACAATTTAATGCATCTGTGCAAATCTTCTACTGGTCTTGTAACAATCAATGAAGAGCCCTCAAGAAGACTTGATCTGAAGGAATGAATGATTACAATGCTGTCACATCCTCAAAAGAGATAGAACTGTACATGCTAGTGGAGGAGTGCTGCCTGTTTCATGCCCTAGAGGAGTAGAGAAGATTGGATCTAGCCAAGCCTGGAACTGAAAATACCTCTAACTGTATGAGATGCTGAGTGGAAGTAAGAACAGACTACTCTTTTCTCGATAAGACAGCCAGTTCTTGCAGCTGCTGATACCAGAGTTTGAGTGTGTAATTCTGGCAAATGGCATGAAAGGGTGAGAAGAAGATAGTCATCCATGTATTGGTGAGCATGAATGCTAAATGAGTGTAGATGATGTGAAAAAATCTTATTATCTGGAAAAAAAAGCACATACAACAGAAATGAAGCTGAATGGTAGAACACAAAACTGGAAAACTTGGGTGGCAGATAAAAAGTGGACATAACATTTTGAAGACTTGACAGCCTGGAGATGAAGGCAGACATCTGTAACATCATACTTTTTCATTCATTGTCCACATGAAAAGAGCTACTGAAGAGAAGACATAACTCCATTGTAAAATGAGGAGGCTGGAGGAAGAAACTGGGATGAAAAAGGTCAATAAGTGGTCACAATCTATTGTCTTTTTCAGTACTACAAACAGCCAAGAATAAAAGCTCTCAAAAGAGGTCTCAGAAAGCAGTTGCAAAAATGAAAAAACTGAAAAACTGTTGTAAGTGTCAGAAAAATTCTGGAAATTTAAGTGTTTAAAGCAAACAGAGGAATCTTGTCTAAAGCCCTAAATAAGAAGTAATGGTTTCAACACATAAGGGTTCACCAGACAATGGAAACCTAAGGCATTATAATCCAACAAATTAGGAGGACAAAGCATGGCAAACCACCCTCCCTCAAATGATTTAAAATCTTCTTGTATGCACTGCAATGTTTGGCAGAGACAAAAGTACTAGTATCTCCCAATAAAAAAGTTGAAATTCAGAAGCCATAAGATAATTATTCAAAATGTGACAAACATGAATATTATATTGACAAAAAAGGTACAAGAGACAGAAGGTCTGTCCTAAATTCATGGTTAGCTGTCTGAACAAAGTAATGTGCTAGAAGAATAGAATCTCAATTCTCACTAGTCTACCATTCATCTCCTACAAACTTAGCCTCTAAGCCAACAGAAGAAAAACCATCAGACTGTATGCAAGACTCTACCATTCTATGTGTATGGAACTATGTCCTCAATATGAAGTGCCCCCAACCCCACTCGAGGTGTAAGTTGGTAGAGGAGGAGCATCAGGCCATTGTGTGTCTCAAACAAAAATGTTAGTATTCACATTCAAAACAAAAATATCCAAATTTTTTTTTCTGTACAATCAAGTAAGAAAACCAATTTCTCAAGCTCCACAAAAATCTTCTAATATATTCCACAGGAAAAACTTGCAAATGTGGCATTAGTGCTGAAGAGAAACCAGCAGTAAACACATAAGACCATCTTTGTAATTTTTTGCTGTTAAGAAAGAATAGCAGGGAAATTATACATAGATCAGTGGATTGGGAATAGATGGTACAGTGACACAGGTGAAAAGAGTCACAAGATTAAAACTACTAAGGGGTTATAAAAACTGGTGCAAGTGAAGTAGAATTTATACCATTACTCAGATGGACAAAGAAATGTTGTTGGAATAAACCTAAAGTGTGAGTGGAGATATGTTTTGAAAATTTCTGTTGTACTATGTTAAAAGCTCTTTGAATCCATACAGCAATAGCCCATTTTAATAAAATGTTTTAAGCTTAAAATAAAGACTCCATAACATTTATCATAAAAAGGTATTCTCTTAAAAAATACACTCTCTGTCTTACAATGTGAATATCACATGCTTTGCCTGAATATATTATATAAAAAGGTCATAAGTCATACTTAGATACTGGGAGTTCAGAAGTTATGACACCTGTTACTATCAATACTCACAGGAGATTTATTTAACCCATCTGCAGATCGCCATAACAAAGTAGCTCCACAAAGATCAATTAATGTTCCATCTTGTAGGTCATTCATTTCATCTTCAATCTGCAGAGGTAATAAAACTGAAACATTTTAAAACAAACAAAGCAAAATATACTGAACTTATTTTGACTATGGTTTTTTTTCCCCACTTATTAAATGTCAATAAATTCAAATAATTTCAACTCATGAAAAAAATATATTCTAATCTTTCTTAATTTATTATTTGGTTCAAGACATTTCCTAATTAATAATGAAACAGCTTTATTGTTAAATATTTAAAATATTTTCTTTGTTCTGCCTCTTTCAAACTCAAATACAAAATTTTAACAATTTTTTTATTCTCTATACTATGGATTTTATTTTCCCTTTAGTGTACTTTTTTAATAATCTTAAAGTACTAGAGTTCAGTCTTTTTCTTGTTTCAAACGTCACCTGCTTTCAATTATTATTGCTTGACCTTTACATTAGCAAAACAACGATAAAACGAGTAAACAAAGCATCAGAAGGAGTTTTGAAACATACAAGTAACTTATGAATATGATAACTGCAAAGTTTTTAGAGGAATAATCTAAACCTAGATTTCCTAAACCCTAAATTTTAAATCTAAACAGCATACCCATTCATCCTTAAAGAGGGTATAATTCACCTTCTAAAAACCCTCAAGTTATTGAATGTTTTTTTGATTTATAAACAGGTTTTGGCAAACATTTTAAATTTCTTTTGCTATATATAATTTTTTCCTTAGTTTTTAAGACTTCCACCCACACTTGGGGTGAACTTGTTAAATCTAACTGATTCTGTGCAGTTTAATACAAAGATAACTTTTGATAATATGTGTATACTTGGAATGTTTAAAAACACACATCAAACCAGTAGCATTTATAATTTAAGTACACATAAATCAAGAGAATATATTTTCTCGTTTATTTACATAAAAGTCATAATATTCATTTCTATACTTCCTCTATAAAAAAGTAAAATTCATGGCTCATAGCCGAGTAAACAAAAATAATTTTCCATAATAAAAATTAATAAGTGAGGAAGATACTGGACTATGTCAAAGCACATGGCAGATTTTTATCCATTGGTTATATCAACGTTTCTTTTTAACCTTTTCTATTTTAAAAACTTAATTTTGCAAGATGTGTCAGTAAAAAGGTTGTGAATGTTATTCACTTAAACTTTGCAACACATCCTTTATATTCAATTTTTTCTTGCCACTACAACTCTCATGCATCTGCAAAAAAAACTACATAATTATTATATTACATCTCTTGATACTGGCCACATTAAATTACAAAATATAGTTAAACATATGTAGAAATCAGGAACTAACAGGATAGTGTTCAATTAATAATTATCAATTCTTTTGGGGCTTAACAAGTAAAAAAAATAAAAAGCAAATTTATAATATCTGATATAAACAAGAAAAAAATATTGTGCAGGGTCTGTTCATCCATACTTATTTCAAATTAAAACCAATCTCTTAAAAGTATTTATGCTCTTGTATTCTTGTATTTACAACCATACTTTCATTTATAAATCCACTTAAACAGTTCAGATAAACTTACAGTAGAAGCTTTGATCTTGTAAAAACATATAAAGTAGATGGAGAGGAATCTCCAAGGCTACACTGCTATTACAAAGAATAGGACATAATTCTTTTCTCTAATTCACTGTATAAACCTGAGATGTTAAATAACAGATAAAAAACAAACAAGCCAAGAACTTATAACTCCAGTTCTATAACACTTAGAATAATGTATCATTTTACTACATGACAATGCAAATCAGTTGCAAGGCTGGAACAGAGCAAGATCTAAAAACTGCACTGCAAATAAACTAACAGTTTGATCAAAATAAACAAAACTCAACTGACTTTTGTTTTTTCAGAATATTTCATTATTTCACAAAAAGAGAAAAGGTTAAAAAGTTACAAAGAGAGGAAAATGTATTTTTCAAACAAAATCTGAAATACATTTATCTATAAATTTTACTGAATCCTAAAGGCAGTAGCATAGGTGTTACTTTTCTTTAAGCTGTATTGCCACAGGGTTAAAAAAGAACTTTTAATCAGAACTATAAGGCAGCAATTTTACTTTGGTTCCTTTCTGTGGTGTTGAGCGGGATTCTCGAAGAGAATACACTCCTCCTCCAACTGAGATTTCTCTCCATATTCCAGGCAGGGATCCACCACAGAAGGATCCACGTGGATGCAGGATTAAAATTCCATTTGTTGTAAGCCCATCAATTTCTCCATTATGCTGCCATTTTGTGGCCTTTTCCTGGTGGAAAAATATTAATCACACACCATGCAATGATTTGTTTCACTATAGGCACAAACTTCAGATTGAAATAAAAGAAATAATACCTCTTAAGTTTTAAATGTATATATACTGTTTTGACCAAATACATCCTTCAGGTTTTAAACATATACTGTATTAACTAAAAATAATACCATTTAATTTTCAGACACTGGTAGCATTTAAATACTAATAACCTTTACGTTTATACATTTAAGAACCATTTCAATCAAAAGAACCACATGAGTCATAGGTCAAAGGCCATGTCATTATGTTTGTTAACTTGCATTCAAAATTTTATTGAACTATTGTTTTATGAATTTGTGTCATTAAATATGGTATTAAACTGTAGACGATAATTAAACCATTAGTATTATACATAATTTAATTTAACAATATTAAAAAACAGACCTAAATAAAAAATTTTTGTGCATCACTTGATAATACTGAAAGCAGCACTGGTTCAAATTAGATGTTAGTGATACCAAAAAATAAACAACTAGTTTTGTATAAATTAGGAAGTCAGATACTCATACTGACATATTAGAATATAAAATAAGAACCAACTATCTTTTCTATTTGCTGAGATATAAGTTGTGTATCTAATAAAATACAATACAACCTTCTCACCTCTTTCCATTTTTGGAAATACTTCCTTATAGATATTTACTTCTGTCTATGACATGTAAATAACCATTAAAACCTAAGAATGCCCCCCCAGTGGTTTCTAAACCATTTTCAAGTTTCATCATATCATCTCATTCTTTAAACACAAAACTGGTGGTGGTAAGTTAAGTCTTTAGTCTGCTCAAAATTTCATAAATTTTGTGAGAATGAAATACAGCTTTGTTAGTAAGCTCAATAAATTATGGTGAAATTCTTATCCATAGAGTAATTTATAATTTTTGATTATTTTACATGTACACATAAAAACTTAAAAAAAAGTTATTTCGTTTCATGTCCTCCAACTCCACATGTAAAATTTTATAAGACAAAACAACCTATGACAAGAAGCAAATAAACCAAATGCCACAACAAGAAGAGATAATTGTCTAATTTACTTCCTTATTTAATGCTCCATGTTTTAAGAAAAATGTTTAAGAATTTATTGATAAATAGTAATAATCCTATAATAACTGGAATGTGGCTATTTTACAAAATACTAGTCCAATAGAACACAGCCAACAAGACAGGTCACCTTGTAAAGACTAAAGGTCATTTGTACATTATTAGATATGGTAATATGAGTGCAGATGCACGTTGTAACTTCTGTATTGTTTAGCTGGGCACAGATAAAAGGTCAGTATAATAAAAATGATAAATGTATAATGTTATTAGATTTAATCTATTTAAACATTTGTGTTTTCATTTTATAATTTGTAGTCATTCTAGAAAGAAAAAGGCATGATTTATATTTGTTTCTTAATTGTTATGGTGGTTAGAAGATTGGTCAAATTGACTGAACCCATACAGAGATTCATTAATGAAAATAACAAAAGGGTTTTTTAAGAAACATAATAACTATCTGGATATTATAATGCTTTTGCATGTGAAATTTGAAATTTTTCTAATGCATAAAAGTATTTTTAATCTTAAAATGAAAATTACTTTACATGTTGGATAGACAACATACAAAATGAAAAAAACATTAAAAAAACATTGTTTAACGAACCTTAAGACTTGATAATAAAACAACTGATATTTTGCATATGCAAACATCATAATGTTTTCTGATAATCTGCCAAATTTTGTAAGCATAAGCTTACTAATTCAAAAGTTATAGCACAAAAACTATAACAAACACAATGTGGTTAACAAGGTCAGTCCCATGGACTGAACCCATCTTGAAAGAGGTAAAGTCTTTCATATACAAAAATATAATTTTAGTAAAGCACTTTTAATAAACTAAAATATAAATTTGATCACAAATATACTGAGTATTTGTTTTGAACAGTCCATGTGCAAAGTAATTTTTGTGTTAAAATTAAAAACATTTTGATTCCACCTCAAAATTCTCAAATTACTTTTATGTAATCTGTAAAACCTTGTAAATACATTTCAAACATTTTTTTCCAGTAAAATGTTACATAAATTTCATCTGTTATTTTCCTATCCTAACTCAAAATTGGATCAATCAATTTGACCAACCCTGTAACCACCAAAAAAAAAAAAATCAAACTAAATCCAAATTAGCCTTTGTTTTCTCTCTAGAATGACTTCAAATTGTAACATAAAACTACATTAGTTTGTCCTAGCTAGATTTAAGCTTGTAAACAGTATATATTGATTTATAATTAAATTTTATTGTTTTATTGCCCTTTGGAAAAATGTTTAACTCCTATCCACACCATAATAAGTTGCAAATCACTTGTAGTATGTGCGGTTCATGCTTCATATTACGCTATTAGATTACATTACCCATGTGCTGCTAACATGCATGCCTCATAAAACATTTTTATTTATTTTACCTAATCTGATCCCAATAAACTTAAACAAATCCCTATTTTTACATTTTAATTACTTTCACATTAATAAACGAGGAATAAACATGATATAAATTACTAACCTAATCTTTTTTTTTTTCTTGCTGTAGATTGTACTTAAGCCTACATAATTTATACTAATGTTAGTAGTGCATTAAATAATGCACTGGAAAGAACACAGAATAATAGCATTCAAAAGCTAGACAATTTCCTCTAACTCTCAAGAATTTTCTGGCTTTCTAACTATGCAACTAGAGCCATGACAAATTCACCCAAGCTATTCATTATCTTTCCCATAGGAATGAAGCTTGTACTCTAAATGAAACTGATGCTTATCTGTTCAGAACACAATGTTATAAAAACGACATTTTATAATGAAAACATTGACTTTCTAACAGTTATAGGCAATATGTAATTAATCATAAATGATAACTGTTAGTAGAGCCTGAAAGATAGGATGTGACGAGGGGTGTGATTTTTCTATTTATAGCTCTGTAACCAAACAACATTGATGGCCATAAAAATTATGGTTTGTCCGTGTAACAATGATATTACAGGGAGTAATTTATGTTTAATTTTGTACATATTGAAGGGATGATGGATAAAATATAGAGTGGAAGAGCCTAGAGAAATGTGTTACTGTGTAAAACTACTAGACAAAGCTCACAATTTGTTTTATTTCCTTATAGAATTAAAAACTTGTATACTATTAAAATAAGGATTATTAGCTAAATGTTTAAACTATATTAATAGATATAGCATACATAAAAGTAGTCTAATAAAACTTTGAATGTAAGACACTAAAACATTCTGTAATGTATTGTAAAGGATACCTGGGGTAGAAAGGTTAAGTTTTAAACATGCACATGCTATTTAAATGGAAAATAATAACCTTTAAGCTTCAAAAATGTAGCAACTCTTTCAACCAAATATAACCTTTAAGCTTCAAAAATGTAGCAATTCTTTCAGCCAAAAATAACCTTTAAGCTTCAAAAATGTAGTAACTCTTTCAGCCAAAAATAATCTTTAAATTTTACTTACGTAGAAACCTCTTCAACTAAAAATATCATTTACATTTCAAACATGTTGATATTATTTCAACAACAACAAAGTATCAATTATTAACAGTTAAAACTGTGTTTCTGAATGTTGAAAACATAAGCTTTGCATTTACCCCCAAAAAAATGTTTCTGGAAGAATCAAAACCAGCAGCATAAACCCTCGCAGTTTGAGTTTCGTTTCTTTCTACAAGAAACCGACAGGCAAACCTTGAGATTGTGCTCTGTGTTACTTTACAGTCTCCACCTTTATCACCTGGAATTGTATCCATCACCACAAAGTCAATTGGAATTTCTGATGACCTTCCAATCTGTTAGATCAAGGAAACAAGATTATTTGTCAACTTCAAAATTAAAAACAAAAAATGTGAATTGAATGTGTTTTATGCTCTTAAAAATCTTTAAATTAACCTAGAACAAACTGTTGATAAAAAACACCATTGTTTCATGCTTAGTAGTTAGTAACAAGACATATAACTGTACAAGACCAATTACGAAAAAGGCAAATGCCACTATACAAAGTGAAGTTTATATAAGTATAGCAGAGTAAGGTTCTTACAATGTATTCTCAAAACAGCTGATACAGGTACTAACACTAAAAAGTACAGAACATTTCAACCTCATTAGGTCATCTTCAGGTTAACAAAAATGACCTAAGGTTGAAATGTTGTTCTGTACTTTCTTGATGATGACAAACCCAACTTGAAATAAAAATGCATCTTATAACAGCTGGTATGGTTATTGATACTTATTGTTAAGGAGAGAACAACGTTTCAACCTACCTAGGTCATTTCCAGGTTGCTCTCTCCTTAACAATAAAAGTGTTAATACCCATACAAGCTGCTGGGTTACATTTTTGTTCCATATTTTATTTCAATTAAAGATTTAATACCCATACCTGCCATCTTGAGAATACATTTTTACTTCAAGTGGGTTTCTTGTCATCACAAAGGTTCTTGCAATGACATGATTACCACTGACTAATAGATTTTTTTACTTAATTTGATCTTCTTTAAACTTTTAATGTTTCGTCTGACTGCTCACCTGGAACATATCAGTTTCATCATCTAGCATGTACTCCACAATCACAGCTTGATTCCGAGATAACGTATACGATATGGAGTGTTGCATACTATCTAATATTGCCTGTAAAACAAAGAGATAATAAATACATCTTTGTATCTTAGGATACGAAGCTGCTATAAGAGCATTCTGAAAAACCATTTAAATGATATCCATTAAAAATATTTACACATACAAAACCCAGTTAATATTTTTACCTAAGATAAAAACTATAAAAGCTGCATCTTAGGAAGATATTTTTAAAGTGCTATTATGACAAACACATCATACAACTGAGAAATTTACATACAACATACTTAGAAATTATTACAACTACTACTTTTTCATCTCACAATATTCCTCCACAAATATTTCAATTCAACATATATATGTGAATCTAGAAATAAAAACTGGGCTTTAGAAGCTATCTCAGCATTAAAACATTTTAACATACAAGCATCTACAAATAACAATCTTTTCATCCAATAAACTGAACAATATAAAGAAATGTTGCATCAAGAGATTCTTCCAAAACAGACTTATCAATGTAATGTGGCCAAACTTCACATGATATTAGTAGAACTACATACAAATATATTGGCAACAGGAAAAGTTCCCAACTGATGAATCAGTGCATTCTGATCAATATAGGGTTATCTTTAATCATATATTAAATTAGCTATATCAATTATTCAGTTGGTCTTTAGTTTTGACCTATGAATGTAAACTGCTTTGGTCAAAAGTTATTGACAATATGTCACTAATTTCAAGAAAAACTTTGCTCTGTCTTGAGTTTTTTTCTTAGTAAAAAAATGTCTTACATTACTTTATAAAATAAAGTTCTCTCTTTATAAATCATTTCAAAAACAATACATAAAAATGAAACAATTTCATTAGTTGCATTTTTTCAGAAAGCACTAAAATAATTTCACAACTAATAACTGATATTTTAAAACAATAAAATGATCATAAAACAAGATCACATTCATGATGAAGTACTAAATCCAACAACATGTTTTTTATGGCACCATGAGACTTATACAAATCAACATAATGCTATTTAAGGTTTGTACACATTTATATTAAGTTAAATTGTCTTAGCAGGGAGCCCATATATTTAATGAAGATATCACAACAAGCTGATGAATGATCTTAAATTTAACATTACATTTAAAGATGTATCTAATCTATACATATTATTTCACATAGTACAATATGTACAACCACAAATGAATATTGTCACTACATTTATAAGACAAACAGAAAGTAAGTTATATATCTGTTCAATAATGCATGTATGTAGACCTAATAATGCATAACACTAGGCTAACATTCAACTCTGCAGGTTTTAGACTTCCAACATATAGCCTAAATCACAATAGTACGGTAGTTCATAAAAACGAAACTCCTGGCTAATTTGAGATTAACTTATACTGTAAGGTGTAAAACCAGTATGGAACAAGACTGCAGTGCCATTTAGTAATATCTATAGATAAGACAATATCATTTTGTTTCCTATCCATGGTAATTGTCCTCTACCTAACTTCATTAAATATACAAAACTAAAACGCTTGTACTGTTGTTCTCTGCGTAATCTCACTGACACAGCTATCTAACAAGAAATAAAGAAAAACTAGTACTTACAAATCTTAGGTCTAAACCCAATCATACAGTGGTCCTACAAGTTTGAGTTCCTGTGCCAACATTCTTAAATGAACTGTGATGCCTTACTCTAGTAATTTATACAGTTAGAAAATTATCAAGTCTGTTTACCTTTGAAGACTGAGGTTGTTTAACCACATAATGTTTAGACTTTTTAACTCCATTAGGTACTGGCCGTTTACACAGGACAAATTTACTTCTCCGTCTACCTTTCTCACCCTGTGGTAAAGAACCATTATACCTGAAAAAAAAATTAATAAACCAATTTCATTATATATATGCATTAATGTTACCTACATTAATACCTTCAGTGAAGACTTTAGAAATTTTAAAATAAAAAAATACCAAACTTTTATCTGATACATGAAGTTCTTATTCAATGTGCATTCTACAGCATTCCTTGTTTTCATAGCATATTAGTATAACAGTGTGACTTAAACAGTGAATATAGATTTTAAAATGTGTTTATTTTATGTACCTTTACCTTCCAAAAATTTTTTGCCCGTTATACACTATAGAAAAACTTTGAAATAGAGAGATAAATAATAAAAAAATTCAAACAGTTCATTAAGAAAACACAACATTTATCTCACTGTGTTAATTAATATTTATGCCATATACAATACTTAAAATGTTAGCTTTCAATTTAAAAGTTGTATTCAGCACTAGAAATTGTCAAAAAAGTATCATATGTGGTGCATCCTCCTAGGGTGTTTATAAGCTCTGCTAAAGAAATGAAAATCAAAACTAATTAGAACTTAGATCTGTGATTACACAGGTTTAGTTCCTGTCTACAATCAATTTTGAAAGTCATTATGTGCTCATAATAATGTAAATGATTATTTACAATCAATTACAACATTAAAGTTATTCTGTACCTTCTGCATTGCAGTTTACAAAATGTATAAACCATGCCATCTTCATCAATATAACATTTGTTAAATGATACTAGCATATGACTCACATAAAATTGCTATTTAAACCCACATTTGGAGTAGAACTATAACACCTGTGGATGCATTTTTTTGGATATTTGTACAACCCTAATATTGAACTTACAAACTACAGCTACTCAAAAAACACTCATCACCAACTCTTTTGCTTCTCCAATAAAAAAGTGAGATTTAAACACTCATGCAATCACCTGCAGCCACATAGTGCAATTGTGTGGCAACAGAAGGAGAATCACAGGCCTTTAAACCTACAGTCATGCTAGCTAACTACTAGGCCATGTCCAGCACACCTGTGTGATTAATATAAGAAATAAAGAATAATGGTACAGGTAATATAACAATAATTTACTTTCTTATTATGGCCTCAAACTACACTCTGATTGAAATGGATTTGTATAATGACAGATTTTTTACACTTGTATAAATTTATACGTTTTCACTTGATTCTTAAACTGTGTCAAGTCTCATCTTACATGCAATAACACAGCATGCAACTAAGGCTTTCAAGCTACATCACACAATACAGGTTTACTATTTATATCAATGTACATTGTAACTGTAATTAATTGATATAAAAATATTCTTCAACCTGGTTCCTTCTTTTAATGATTCATGACAAAGTGAGAACAAATACTAAAACACATCCTACAGTAAATAACTATCTTTCACATGATTCATACCTTATTTTTTATTATTGATTAATGTGAAAAAACTTCACATGGCCAGTGAAGACTGGCCTTAAGTTTTGAATACTATTAATAACATGATGTAATAAAACCATATATAGCATTTTACATTGCTGTATAATTGCCTTATGAGAAAATCACCCAAACTTTCAGATACATTTATTTCATGGTTTAATACTAAATTTTTTATGGTACTAAACTATAGAATTTTTAACAAAATACACAGGTACATTTCATGTAACTTATGTTGAGTTTATTTTTGTTGTTTGTTATAGCTAAAGAAAGCCAAGTAAACACAATTTCTCTTTTGTTCATAAATACTTGTTAAATTAGATGTCTTAAATAAATATATATAAATATACACATTTAAAAATCAGACTATTAATACACATAGCCAACTTAGTTATTTTCATTATAAATAAAAAGAGAAAAGCAATTACAGAACTATAATAATTACACATATTTATCATATATTACTCATTCATAAACATATCAGACTTTCATCATGTCTAAGATACATAATATTCATAAGACATGCATTAAATTGATGCAGTATTTTCTACGACAGACTAAGGACTCATTATATACCAATATTACAAAATTTAACTATACATATAAATTATTGAAATTATTAGTTAGGCACACCCAATTAAATGCTGGCAAATTTATTTTAAAATGAAAATAACTTATATTAAAATGGTAATTAAATAGACATCAGAAAAGTTTGTTACATCAATAAACACAAGATTACAGAAGCTTTGTGATTATTTCTACAATCATTAATGTATCTACAACACATCTGACATCACCAATACAAAATATTAATACCTCTAGAAAACCAATAAACATTTTGATAGCATAACTTACCCAAGGATAACCAGTTCTCCATATTTACAGGCCTGACCATTGGTTGAAGGATCAACCTCACTGTGACTATGATGTGGGGTAGAAGGACCAGAGCTTCCACTAGATTTATCCACAGAAGAAGATCCAATGTGAGGCTTGGATTGGCTTGGACTTGTCTCAGACCTGTTGATGATTGTAACTATTTCAATCTGTTGTTCACTCATAATGATCTATGTAAAACAAATTATCTTGAAAATGTCTTACTGAATTAGTCATGACCCAAAAGACATTTGTAATGCCCTTCTCTTGAATTTATTATCACATCATCTTCATACATGCCACTTAAATCTATGCTTTCTTGCAGGTATTATGAATTAGACTGATAAATCCTGGTCTATTTGAAAACATTTTACAAGATTATACAAACAACCTCATGCAGACTTACAATTATTTAATAAAAACTACTACATGTAAAATAAACAATAAAGGTATTTCTAATAGTGTACAGAGTGTGAAACAGTTACAAACATTCTGTGTACCACACTATTTTATGAACTAAAACAAAGAAACCCACAAGAACAAAAAATAAAACCTACAGTAAATAAAAAAGTGGCTAAAAGGTTTTATATCAGTCTATAAAACAAACCAAAGCTAAATTCTTACAAAGCGAAGTAAATGTAATTTTGAATGAAGGCAAACTTAGCTGATTATGCAGAAACATCTCAACACATACAAAATGATAAGCATTGGGTTTTTAATGAACTACACATTTTACACTTAAATAAGTTGACAAAGCCCATATCAATTGTATTTAGTGTAGCGTTCACTTTTAAGGGGTAGGTTAAGTGTAGTTTGTGAAATAATTTGCAAATAAAATAAAGAACTAAGTCAAAGCCAGTCATCACATGATGACAATGATGCTGTAATATAACATACCATGTAAATACACTGAAAAGTTGGACAAAAAAAATTGATAAAAAATTCTAAATTGAAAATCCAGTATGCAATTTGGACTACTCAGACAAAAGCCATTATAATATGAAATTTGTAACATATGATTGAAAAGTTTGTGAGAAGAGTTCCAGACAAACAAATACAAGCATGTTACTTACATAGACATATTTATTTTTCCTGCATTAAAAAAATTTGATTAAAGGAAAAAAGCACAAGTAAAATGATTCTGAATGGAAAAGCCAATATGCAATCCAGACTCTTTGGGCAAAGGTCTTTCTAATGATATAATGATTTTTAGAAGGTTTGATTAGGAAGTTTGAGCAAAACATTCCAGGCAGACAAATGCTAAAGTATTATTCAAAAATGTGTTAAAACTGGTCTATTACTCCAATGACATTTACTTCCAAAATGTAATAGTTTCTCTGAATTATACACACTACCACATATAGAATTAACTATTTAACTTTTCTGAAACACAGATGATAATGTTTACTCAATATGTTAACTGGGTACAATTTTCTAGTACTTAGCTGCTAGGAAGACCTAACCAGTAGTTATTTTAATTAATAATTTGCTTGATGTTATAATAGATCAAAACAATGTAATGTATGTACTGTTTTCATCTCTTTAATCATTTCCTAAACACAGATCACTACCAGGGTGGTTTGCAATGGTTGATTTTGATAATTTAACAGTATGATGGATAGAATGAAGACAACCAAATAGATAATAATGAGAGTTTCAACCAGCCAAAACGAAAGTCAGGTTTTGAATAGCAAACAAATACTATTTACAAGGTTAGATTAGACTTCACATTCATATTACTGTAACTAATACTTTATGATAAGGAACAAGAGAAAAATGAAGAAAATACATTTCACATGTGGTCTTCTTATTTTGTAATTAAATTAGCAATGTCCACATGGCTTAGAAAAACAACTGGTCACTTCTACAGGGTTCATTTTATTGCTCAATATACAAACAAACACAAAACCAGTTTATATTCTAACTAAATACTTACAAATACTGAAGTAAAAACAACAAGTTATTGATTCATAGGGTATAAAAGAATGTTAACATCTGTTAACAGAACTTGTAATGTAAACCTCTTTTTTCTCAGAATATCTGTACAATTTAATGTACAAAAAAAATTTCTTATGAAAACTCAAAATATTACTGAATCACTTCAAAAAAATAAATATTTACTTCTATAAATGAGACAAGTTTACTGATGAAACAGAGAGCATAAATAAAAACCAATGTTGTCATACCTGGCACAGTACATTTTAATGGCAATATAAAATATGAACCACTAATTCAAAGTTAAAACCAAAATAGACTTGAAGTTTATACATTTGTAAAAATTTTAAACAAAGCTGTCTTACGACTCAAGTTCATACACCAGTGAAACTTTTCCCAACATTGTGAATGTCAAAATATATTTTTTAATATATGTCAGTAAACAAGTAATATTAGATATGTGTGGCAATGTATACACATCTTTAATAAAGTGGATACACATATACTGATACAATAGAAATTAATCATCCTGCATAAGAGAAAAGTAGATACTGACACCATAAGAAAACAAATTATGACTTGAACTTATCCAAATGTTCTGTCAATTAAAACAATTCTTATATGTCAGAAGAAGGATAAAACAAGCATTCTACACTAAACAAAAAAACGTATTATATGGCAGACTAAAAGTGTTTTAAGAAATTTTAACACAAAAAAAACTTGTCACTATTCTAATTGCAGCTGGCCAATCAATCCAATGACCTAGAATGATTGATTATATCAATAACTGTCATAGGAAATAACTGATTAATATAAATTATGATTCCTTCAATTAATAACACAAAAAATAATATCCTACTCAAACTTTATGTCACATGGTTAAAGTTTTAATTGTTTCAACTATCCAGTGAGTGAAACATTACCATTTTTATTTCTCATTATTATTTTTGATTAGTTCAAGGTAGTCGAGCTTAATCATTGTGTCACGAGTCACACAAGTAGTCACAACGAGCCACACAAGTCATCACAAATAGCCACACAAGTCGTCACAACGAGCCACACAAGTAGTCACAACGTGTCACGCATCACACAAATAGTAACGCGTGTCACGCATCACACAAATAGTAACGTGTCACGCATCACACAAATAGTAACGTGTCACGCATCACACAAATAGTCAATTTTTCAAATTAAATATTTCTATTACCATTTTCAGATACTACAATAATTCAAAACTCCTGTGAAAATAATACTGCACAACAAAGTTTTTGCTTCTTCAACACTGTTGGGTGTTCCTTATAGATTTTTGGCTGCTGATCACGAAAATCACATCCAAATTTGCCCATCACATACCATTTCATCGAAACCTTCAAGTTTGCTACAATGGAAAAACGATATCAGGGCAACTGGAATCCATCAATGCTTGCTGACTACTGTTGGACACTGCAACGTGATGCACCGGACATTGAATACAAACAAAATCAGGAGCAAAACACTTTTAATTATGTTGAACTTAATAGTGTATTAGAAACATAAATGTAATTAAATACGCTATTGCCAGTAAACAGTTTAATGTCTATTTCTCAGAGTTCTTACGCGATGAAGCAAAACCAAAACTATATTTGTGCATTCCCACCAGGTACCTGTCACAGTCAGCAAACACTTTTCAGGAAACAAAACGTTTCAAAAGAACTGTTGTGCAGTGTAATCAATTAGAGTGGAACTGAATAATAAGTTTGACTATTAATTGATTAATAAACCTATTCTAGTGCTGACACACTTTCCACTTAAATGTATCATTGTAACATAGTTACAATCATTTATACATTCATGAATGTGTAAAAAGGATTGAATGAAACATATGTACATAAATATTTACCTTGCATCACAAACAGTAAGAAATAATAAAACAGTTAAGTTCTTTTATTCTAGTGAAAAATAATTAGAGATGTGCAGAAGCATAATATTTTCCTTATACACTCCTTTGTATTCAGTTACAAATAATGCATCACAGCAGCTATTCAAAATAAACTTAATGTTTTTTAAACTAATTCACAGAGAAAAACAGAGTTTTGTAACTAAAGATTATTTTTAAAAAATGCACCGATTACACAGTTACTGATAATAGAACCATTTTGGACAGATTAATAGAACCATTTTCTCAGGCTACACATAGCTACTTTTTATCTAAAGAAAAATTAGTTTTTCTAAGTAGTCCTGCAAAATAGACCATAAAAATTTGAACTACCGATTTCTTTTTATTACAAAATAAAGAGCATATTACATTATGACTCTTGAAAGATAGGATCTTTCACATAGGCACTGTGCATTATTTTCTGAAAAATTGTGCATGTGTAGAGCTTTGCTAAACTGCAATACTCAGATTACAAACATAATTGCTGTATGTGCATCTATTAATCATTTCTATCCCAGTGTTTTCTCTAAATATTTTAATAAACATTCTCAAATATTTCTAATCTATTTAATGTTTTTTTTAATAGACTTGAAAACTATTTCAAGCTTCCATGATGTAAAAACATATTTACTGAGTATCACAGTATCTTGAAACAGAAGTACATTTGGGTCAGCCTCACATGCTTTAAAACAAAGGTCAGTCTTTTCTCAAAAGCAACATAGTTATATAAAAGTATAACAGTTAACATTTACCTTATTTTTAAATTTATTTCAGGTAAATACTCAGCCTTCCACAGAAAGGACAGCTACTACCTCACACTACTGCTAAAAATAGGTTTTTTCATATGCTACAAACCTTGAAAGAAACCCCCACCCCTACATGTATTAACACATACTACATCAGGTTTTTCATGTCATCATCATTAGATTATATCCCTCCACCAATAGAAGGGTGACACATCTTCCATGTGCAATAAAGATTCTTGAGTTGGGAGAAAAGGTTTCTGTATTCTATCTTGAATATATTTTCAGGTAAAAAAAAAATGTTAAATTTACAAACACTACTCACTTCTAAAACAAAAAATAACTAACAACCACACTGTGAATGGACCAACGTACAGAATGAAATTAAAACATAAGCTCATTTCTGAAATTATAGCATCAGAAAATGCAAACTCATGGAGAGTATTACTTACTGACAATGTGGGGTCTCACATCACATTATTCAGATGGAGACTGCATCTCTCATATGCAGAAATACTCTGTGTCCAAAAGAGGTAGTGTAGCAAATGAAACTGTCAAAAAACTTTCTATGTGGTTCTAAAGTTTCGTACACGTAACAAAATGTAAGAATGCTCAACCAGCCTTTATATCTTACACAGTCAGTGGCAACATGTTAAGCCACACAGCAGTAAAGAAATATTTACTAAAATGAACATGGAAGAATCATCTTAGATCTACCTCCAACCCAACTCCCAATTAAAAGTGCATTCACTTGGTTTCATACCAGTGGCATTACACCAAGCCAAATGTGAACTCTCCACATTAACCTCTCCAGCAATTAGGGATTGGGGAAGCAAGGTTTCTCCTTTCACTCCAATAGAATAAAATGTGAAAAAAGAGTTTACTGTTGGGAAAATGCCAAAGAGGTTCCCGGGCCAAACAGAAATAATAACACCTGCATAAGAACACATACTGATAGATATATTCTAGTTATGTGTGAGAGTAGGATCACATCTGCCACTGTCCATTCTTTTTTTACCTTCTAAGGTATGGCCTAGAAAGTAATCTTCTAGAAAATGCTACCTCCACAGTCCACAGTGGAAAATGAGCAGGAAGAGGCAGGCTGAACACAGTATGTTATCTCCTACTCAATGCAGATGTATGTGGTGTGTGCAAACCCAATACAGTAGATCCAATTTTCAAAAACAAAGATCTTAACTAGATGCCCTTTTTTGATTGATATGTGCTACCACTGTAGAGCTGTCAGAATGAATCATCACCAAACAATGTCTAATGAGAGGAAGGAAATGACGTAAAGCCTGAAGGATCATGAGAAGCTTAAGCATGTTGTTATGCAAAACCAACAACTTGAAGTCTCCTGGTGATTAACCCATGCATCCCAGACCTAAAGGGATGCACTCATGAAAAAGAGGTAAATTTAGACAAAGAATAAAATGCAGGAAATCCACCAACATATGGGCTTAGTCCAACCACCAATACAGATTATCCATCAGGGTAGGAGGAAGGGTAATGACAGCTCACAAGGGACCATGAGAAAGATCCCATTGATCGTGAAGAGCACCTGAAGGGATGACATATGTGCATGACTAAGGGAGACCAGTGTTGTCATTGAAGAACACATTCCCAAAAGCAACAGAGCTTTACAAGAAAGCTATTAATTCCATGGAACGAAGTCATAGAGGAGAAGGTTGGGCCTAACTGAGATGAATATCTAAAACGATTCCTCAAGTAGGTGAGATATTGGTTAGGTTGGAGGAAGAACTTTCCTAACTTGATTAACCAGCCCAAATGAACAACTATTAGAAAGAATTAATGAGTATAACTTGCTGACTCCAGTTCAGAAGAACCTCAGTTCACAATCTCAAAGCATGAAGATGGTGAGCAAAAGCTCTGACCACCTGATAGAAAACCTATGGGCAGAAGTATATGGTAGAGTGCAAAAATGATAAACCACCCCATAGTTGATGAATTAAAGATATGGACAAGACCATGGCAGTATAAAAGTGTGGGCTTAAGAATTTGCGACATCCATCTCAGTAACCCAAAGGTCCAGAAAAAATGCTTACTGTAAGGAGAGAAATAACTCCATAATAAAATGAGGTAGTTGAACAAAGTGATTGAGCTGGTACAAATTAATGACAGACCTCAAATTTCTGGTTTTCTTTGGTACAACAAAGAGTCTGGAATAAAAACCTGGTGAAGGATACTGAACAGTTTTGATAGCCTGCTGAAATAGTAGTTCCTGAACTACCTCCAATGGATGTTGGCTAATCATGGATTGGTTGGTTGGTTGGTTGATTTAGTGTTTTATGGCACAAAGCAGCTAGGCTATCTGTGCCAAAACATCTGGTAAAACGTTAAAAGTAAATTTAGTAAAATTCATAAAAGGAAATTAAGGTAAAACAAACTTAAAAAAAACAACATAAATAGCATAAAACCAACATTTACATCTAGTCTACAACGTTAAGAGAAAAACTACAGTATTTCAAGTTGTAAAGGACTTTCTGGAGCATAACTGTAATTATCATAACTCACCAGGAAGACTAACAGGTACAAAAAGAACCATCAATTACCTGAAGTTGGCCTTTGCAGTCCTGGTTCCGAGCTATTTGATGGGCTAATCATGGAATCCTGAGGCGAAGGGAAGAAAATACATATAGGAGACACAGGAGTTGGGAAAAAAAGTGGAATCACAAATCCTTCTGATAAAATTTGATGAATTCTATGATCCTTGACCAAAAGATGCCAGTGATGAATAAAATTGGTAAGCCAAGCTCCCACTGGATCAGAACCCACCAGGTAGTCTCCAACAGTGTTGATAACATGATATGCTTCAAAGAAAATGACAATAAGAGTTACCCAAGGAAGAATGGACAGATAAGGGTTGGAAAAGGAAGACACAGGAAGTGGTAACAGGTATCATTGCACTCCAACCGAGACAAATGAGCAATAAGGTTGGAAATGGTAGACTGTTGTTTTGCTAAGCAACTCATGATTCCAAAGACTCAAAGATCAGGTCAAAGACATACCACCACGGAAATAAGGCCATACACATATATTCCAAAGATAAGATTATGGTCAACAGATGAAAATGAAGGTTACTTCATGACTTACAAGTTCTAAACAATAAAACATACTATATACTAAAACCAGAGCTGAAGATTACAAATGAGCCAATGTGGAGGAAAAAAAGAGGGTGTATCCTCAGAAAACCCCTTAAGATTTAGATGGAGAGATTCAGTGAGGAGATAGATGGTACAGGTATACAGTAAAGGAGTTATGATAAAACAAATGCATGGGTCAGATTTAAAGGAGAATCAGGGACTGTATCCCAAACAGACAAAATGGAACCTAACAACTGCTAGTCCAGAAAAGGACAGTCTGCATGACAATTGCAAAAGTAGACTGATTCAAAGCCCATGAAGGGGGGGCACGTTAATCTCTTTACTTAATCATGAAGCAAATCAGTCAACATGCAGTAAGAAAGGATGCAGTTCATAAGAATCAAAGAAAAGGGATAAAACACCATATGCTTGAGAAATGAAATCTAAAAAGACCATATTAGGCCTAACTACCTTCTTAGGCAGGGAAGGTAAGGTTAGGCAATCCAAGTACTCTTCTGCCAGAAAAGGCTCAGCTTGTTAATGAGAAAGTGGGGCAAGGTCCAAAAAGATAGGTTGACTGAGTTAATGTTCAATCTTCTGGCAAATAAACATGGATAAAACTCCTTCCAAGTCACCCACACCTAAGGCCTGAGACAGTGCTAGTCACAGATAAATGACCCTCAGAGTGGTAAGATGAATTTCACAATCCATATAAGGAAGAGTTAACTAATAACCAAAAGTATAAATAACAATGTGAATGTAATAAACTGAAATTAGAGTGAAGTTAAGAAACAGTCTTAATAGAAATCAGATGTGAAAAGAAACAAAGATTATTTCATGAATAAACGAACAATGAACATAAAACTTTAAACAAACAAAACATATTTGAGCACAAGCACTTCCAAACAAAAAGTGATAGTTCTGTAGGAACATGACATATGTTATGTTATGTTCCTGTTGATAGAAAAGAGACACAAAATGATTTCCATAAGAGATATGTTGGAATCACTCAATTCCAATAGGTGGGAGCAGAAGGTTTGTGACATGTGTGAAGACAAAAGTTGCATAAAGAGGTCAGCACTAGATGAAAATAGTTAATCTTGTAAAAAGAGGGAAGTACCATATCAAAAATTTATGCTAGTGTTAGTGATGTTAGACAATGTGATTGTTCATTCAGCCATAACAGGCAATATTTAAAATGAATTTTACAGTTTGGCAGAGATAAGGTGAAATAATTTGTCTTGTCAAAGGGTGTTCTAAAGTAATCGAACTGGCCTGTGCTGACTTTGATGAAAAGCAGATAATTATTCAAATTTCTAGATACAACTGTGGTAACCCACAGGGAAAATTATCACAGACTGTAAAATAAGAAACAGTGTAGAGAAAAATAATTATCTTGGAAATTGGATTGTAAAGTAATTAAATCAGTCTGTGTGGACTTATGAGAAGAATATTATTCTACATTTTAGTTACAACTGCAATATCTTATTGTGTAAATAATTTTTATAAATACATTTCACTTGTTTTGAATATTATTTCAAAAGAAGTGGATTGTGTGCTGTCTGTTTATTGTTCAAATTTATCACCAAGAAATGACTGACACTTACTGTAAAAAATCTGGCCTTATAAAAACCTTACAATAGGAAAGAATATGTATTTAACTTCAGTATAAGTAAGAGATATAAGTCCAATAGTTTTTTGTTAAAAGTTAAAGTAAAAAGAACTATATAAAAATCCCATAATTCTGAGAAACAAAAGGAAAAAAATGATCTTTTGTCGAAATACTATTACTCATAAAATTTACTGAACATGAAGAAAATATCACCTTCCTATCAGTGGAGAACTTTAGTTTAATGATGACCACATCATAAGTTAGAACAGTTCATTTTAATACAAGTAGAAGTGAGAATTGCCTCACACATAAAAACCTTTTTTGACAATGATACATGGTAGTAGTTGTACATTCTGTGGAAAATGAGTAGTGTATCTGAAAATATAATTTTTTCTTTAATAAAGTCATTACTTAACCACTGAGGTATAACATAAAAAGAAAGAATTGCATTCCTTATAAAATCATGTTGATATATATTATTCAAGTACACATCCAAATTTACTTGTAGTAAAAATTACTTTAAAATTGTGTAAGCTTAATATGTTGAAAAATTATTGAAACAAAGAAAAACTTGTATTGTAGTTATGATTTCAAGACTAAGCTAAAAAGAATTCAGTCACTCACACTGAAGAATAACTGTTAACACATTTTTAAAAGACTGAGGGACCAACTAAAAATATACTACACATTTTGGTAAATAAAAGGTTTATAACTACTGCAGAAACACAAGAAGACTCAAAAAACAACTTTTATATACTCTTCATACAAAAAAAAGAAGAAATATACTTCCTTACAAAGTTCTCAGTTATTACTAACAAAATAACACAATGTCTTTGTCAAAACTGGCTTTCATTAATGTTATATTTACCAAATAGTGTACTTCCCTATAAATATTTATAAATTTTCATTGTACATTGATTCAACAATATTTTAACAAAAACATCATCATACCATATCTCAAAGAACACTCATATGGTAAATATTAGCCTATGACCTACTACATTTGATGTAAAAACTAATCACACCTTTCTAAACACATCACCTAGCTGTAGTGTTCCAGATATTCACTTTTATAGAATAAACTGCTTAACTTTTCTAACAAGTCTTCATTTTCTATTATTTCAAATCATTAATTACAAAAAAAAATGTTTTGTCAGTACAGAATACTAGCAATAAAATACTGTTAAAGGTGTAACAAAAAACACAGTTTCAACCTCATGAAACAAGAGAATAGTAATTAATGAAATACATGACACTGCTATAAATATTATTAAGAAAAGGGAACATTAAGCAAACTTGATATATGCAGTTTTGTTTACTACATAGTTAGCTATTTCTTTATGTTTGGGGGATTTCACGAAGTATTTGTACTTAAACAGGAAAATTCAAGATGACAGAAGGTCATTTACTAGGTCATAAAAGTCACCTGTAAGTCACATAAGAAAACTTTTTAAACCAACTTAAATCTGTTATTTACAAACAAATCTTAAAACCATTCAAATTAATAGTACACACCACATCTTCAGGCAAACCATTCCATTTATCTTGTACACATCTAACCAGTTTGAGTCATATGATGTCTTCAGTCCTATAAAGATTAACAAAATTATATTATTTTTTCTAATGAAAAAATAAACAAAAGATCAACCTTTAGAATTTATATCTTACCCTTAAGCTTTGTGCTTTAATTATCTTCAAGAATATGATATTTCTACATATATATAATAGTTTATACTGTTACAACTTTATTCTTTCTCTATGTATATGCTTAGTCATGCTTTTCCTATTAATATAAAATCTGAATACATTTTTTTACATTCACTTTCTCTCATACTTTGGAAGTGATCACAAATACTATTTTCTCCCAACAACACTTTTAAAGTCTCGGATTATCACTCAATATTCATTTCTCAGAAACACGTCTGCTGTTATCAAACCATGTAACATTCATTTTAAAGTATGTACTAAAATTATTAAGGTAACATTTTGTTGTTGTTTTTTTAAACTGGTTATCCATTCAGAAATAAGTTATTTGGATAAGAAATAAGATTGTCAAAGGTGTTTGGCTAGTGCTTGATAAAAATTACAAAGTCTGTGACAGTCATTCAAGAATTTCTGATAACATGTAGACTAAACTGTGACTATGCAGGACATAATAAAAATGGTTACATGCAAAAATTTAATTTGCTATAATAAAAGAAAAAAGGGCTTTACTGTTTGTTGTCATGGTTAGTAAAATATATAATCACCAACAATTGATTATTAATTAGTTAATAATTCTGACCCTTATGTGATTATATAGTAACCAGAACAATGATTAACATTCAATCACTATAACCTTATTGTGAGCACTCAAAAGCTACATAGCTTCCTGTAGTGAGACTAGAGAGAAAATTTAAGAAACATCAAATACACCACTGCTATGGTTTTACAAAAAACATCAAACTGGATTTTATGATAAAAAATCTGCCTAGATTAAGTTGTTATATATACCAGTAAAGCTGAAACCAGATCAGTTTTGCTGAATGCCTGTAAATTACATTATTCTAATGCTATAAGAACACAGTGTTTCACTTTTAGTTCAATCACACACCATAAAAAAATTGGAGGAAGAGTTACTACATTGGTGTTCACTTTTAGTTTATTTTTTGTACTATCTGGGAAGCAACATTACAAGTTGCTAAATTTGTAATCAGTTTTATAAACTTTTAATTCCACACATACAGTAGCTTGACACTTATGCATAATCACTGCAATAACAGTTTGTCTTTTTGCAATATTGTTTGTCGGGTTTATAACCAAAAACAATTTACTCTAACTTTTATATTGTGTGTGTATCTTTGTTCCTTTACTTGAATTTCAATTTACCGTAATGTACTGGTTAATTTATATATATATATTGCATTTAAATTAAAATATATACTTCAGAGTTTATAATTTTTCACTACTTGACACCAAAATTTAAATTCGGTTAAATATTTTAAACATATTTTTAATAAACTTCAGTATTTAGTAATTTTATTTTAACTTGAAGTTATAATTTTCCTATACTGAAAATTTATATCTAATGTGCACTTATCTCTTCTCACATAAATATATTCTAGTTCAGTGTTGCCTTTCACATGCAAGAACTTTTTTTGCACATGCCACAAGCCTTTTTTCTCCCCTCCATTGGAATTAACCAATTCCAATGCATCTCCTATACGAAAACCCTCCACCAATAAAACGTGTGACAGAATCTCATTACATATGTGACTCCTCCTATTCAATTCTACCTAAATATTATTTTGAGTTTTGGCATAAAAATGAAGCACTGGTTTCCAATGTGAAGGAAGAGTACGAAGTGTGAAAGGAAGTAAATACTAACTGTAAAATACATTTTCAGTATAGGAAAATTATAAATTGCAAAATGATACGTTACCTCCTTTCATACAAACAACTAGTATCCCATAGTAAATAGGTGGAGGGTTTGTTGTTTTTTTGTTTTTTTTATTTTGCGCAAAGCAACTCAAGGGCTATCTGGGATAGCCATTCCTAATTTAGCAGTGTAAGACTAGAGGAAAGGCAGCTAGTCATCACCACCCACTGCCCACTCTTGGGCTACTCTTTTACTGACGAATAATGGGATTGACCATCACAATATAATGCTCCCATGACAGAAAGGGTGAGCATGTTTGGTGCAAACAGGATTCAAACCCTCAATCCTCAGATTATGAGTCAAACGCCTTAACCCACCTGGCCATGCCAAGCCCAATTGGTGGAGGGACCAGAGCAAGAAACAAATATCCTTTAAAAGCATCCAAAGGACACCCCCTAAAATAAGATAGTCACACTTTAAGATCTGGTCAAAGAGACTGCACAACATCTGGACCAGGTATACTCTTCACCCATCACAGAAAATATATTGCACCTATGGGCAGAAAATAGAGGAGCACACACATCCAACTGGAAGAGAACTATTGTCAGAATGTGATCTAAACCATGCAATATTTATGCAACTCAGTTCCATATATTATAAAAGTGAGTAATGGAAATGAAGTGCCCCTAGGTGTAGAGTGGTACACACAGTCATCTATATCCAAAACCCATGCCACTGAGAACCAACATCCACGTGGGGATAGGACAAAGATCATGCCATCAAAAAGTCAACTACAAACAAAACCTAACACCTAAGCACTGACATCCATGTGGAAATAGGGAAAATGATCATACCATCAGTAAGTCAACTATAATCCTAAATCAAGATCACTGGGAACTGATGTTCATGTGGGAGTAGATATTAGGATATACAAGTAAGCATTCATGACATCCATCATGGTCATCCACAAACATGAAGAAAAAACAAACCGAGGGCAAAAAATGATTTTATGGTAAAACAGAGTAGATCAAGAAACTAATAAATGTGGGATAAATCTATTGCAGACTGTCATTCTCCAGTTTTCTTGGAAACAACAAACAGCCTTGAATAAAAGTATGGAGAAAGATGATGAACAGGTATGATGACCTGTTAAGACAAAAGGTTTTGTACTGCTTCTGACAGATAAGATCTCAGGGCATAGGGAAAAAAAGGGGTACCTAAAACAAGTGGAGGGGGGGGGGAATTTGAAGACAAATTACTTATTGATTTGTGACAACAGATCATCAAAGAGGAGAAAATTCTCAAAGTTAAGCTCTCACTGAAGTGGAACCCATTGGGTAGTCACCAGTACTGTTGGCACCATGCCTATCTACATTGAATAAAATGAGATGAGGTATCCCTGAAAGAAAAAAACAGGTAAGGACAAAGAAGGACTAGGACAGGAAACAGGAAAATGGGCTTGTCATGGTTCCGACTACAACAAACAGGTTAACAAAGATAAAAGGGTAATTTCAAAGTCTCAAGTACATAGTCAAAAACATGCTCCTGAAGAAAAAGGGCCACACATAAATCTCTTAGATAAGTACATGACAAAGAAATCTGACAAAAGGCTGCATGGGACCCAGAAGATCTCAACAATAAAGAAACCATGTATGTAAAGCAAGAGCTAAAGACAACAAACAAGCCAATGTGGAGGTAATAAAGGAGGCCATTCCTTAAGAAATCTTCAAGATTTTAGTGTATCACTTCATGAAGGAGATGTATGGTAGATTAATACTGTAGATGTGAAGTAAGGGTAAAACAAAAATGCATGAAAATTGGACATGGGTTAAAAACACAAGAACATCAGGGATGCCCACACACACAGCTAAAATAGACCACAACTGTTGAGAGTTGAGAAACTGACAGTCAACTTTATGATAAGCCAAAACAAACTGATCCATAGCCCATGGAGGGTGAAGCATTCTGGCACTCCAATCAATTTTGAAGCAAATTGCTCAGCATCAATCCTAATATCCAGTGAGGGTGGAAAACCTAAATACAGAGATAAAGAACTATCATGCAACGATGAAAGACAAGGATTATAGGAAATTGAAGGAATGGATAAAACATCACAAACCTGGGATATCAGGTCTGAAAACTCAATGGTGGAAAAAGACTATAAAAATCTTCATAAGCTCATACAGGTTCAGCTTGTTCAGGAGAAGGTGGTTGATCCATGTAACAATCAATCTCTCAGCAGATAATTGCTAATAAATCCAACAATGGGTCATGCCCAACTGTAGCCTGTTAAAGAGTATTTATAGAAAGTATGATACCCAAAGTGGTAGCATGAACCTTAAAATTCATTTTAGAAACACGAATCAAGCAAAAATGTTTGATATACAAATGCAAATGTGAAAGAAAAAAGAAAAATTGGAAAGTTACATTAAAGTAAAAGGGGTCTTCAATATAATGGAACAAAAATGATGAAGAAATCACACTCAAGTGAAACTATTAAATTTACAAGCACAAAACACACCAAAAGTACCAAAAAGTTAAAAAAGAAAAACACGTCTAAACACGATTACTGTCAAACAGAAGTGAGAGGCAGAAATAAACAGAGAGAGTCATATGCATAATAAGTGTATGTCACACACTTATTGAGAGATGCCTTAGAATAAGTTAATTTCAATAGAGGGGAGAAAACAGGCTTGTAGCATGTGTAAGAAAAATGTTCTGCATATTGAGCTTAACACTGAGTGGGATTAGATATTTAAGTGACACAGAATGCACTGTATCAGAAATGTCTTATTATTATTGCAGACTTGTCCTAATTTTACTTAAGTGTTCATTACTCAAAATTTATGGAAAAAAAATGTTCATTATATCAATAGTTCTACTTTTGCATATTAAATTTACAAAATTTGTCACTAAGAAATAGAAAATATTTCTTACAGTGAAAAATTAAAAGTAGCAAAAGATAAAATTAATAATCTAATGGCATTTACGTTTTCAGAACTATTCTCTTTATTATTAAGACTGTAAATAAATATTAGTCTTTGCTACAGAAAAAGAGGTCTGTCACACTTTTCACTTTTACATTTTACTAGCTCAGTAGTAGTGTCTGTTGAGCTTAAACATTCAAGATAGATACAACATTTGATAAATCTAGAAATTTGAGCTCATAGTAAACCACGTTTGCATAAAGAGCATGTACCAAAATTTCAGCAAATAGTTGAAAGTTACTAAAAAAATCAATTAACACAAACTAGGCTTATTGTCTTGAAGAAAAAAACTCTAGGTGAGCTGATGAAGAAAAAGACCTGAACATAGCTACTACACCCTCTAAACAATGTACATTAGCTAGTAACAAGACAAACAAGATTACAAGTTTGAAACTTGATTATAAAGAACTCATTTCTAAAAAAAAGTTTTGAACAGTCTGACTAGGTATTTAAAAATATTGTCAAAACATAATACATTTATAATAATTTTTTTCATTACCTGATCAAACCATCTCAAAACATTTTAGATCAAGTTTAGGTTGTATATACAGAAATATAAGTTGAAGGATCTTTTCAGTACAGAAATATTAAATATTACATTCAGTAACTTTAATTCTGATGTCTTTCTCACCTCATTTAAGGAGTTATTGAATTTTTGAAGAATTATCAGAGAATAGTTACCAGAATGATTCCAGGTTTGAAGAGGGTTGTTGTTCTATTGGGGTACAGTTAAAACTTTTTGATATATTTCTGCTTAAAAGGAAAGTAACTTAAAAGAACATGGTTAAAACTTTTAAGAATACTAAAGTTTGGAATTCATAAATCAAGGTGGTGTAAGATTAAAGGACACAAATTTAAGATATGGAAAATTTAGACAATTATAATTAGGACAGTGTTAGTGTCATAATTGAAAGACTGGCCTATAAAATAGTTTGTCTTTGGGTGTGTTTGAGGAAGCAGGATTAAAGGAGTTTAAGATAAAAATGAATAAGTAACTTAGAAACCAGTTTTCTCCATGTAGTTCGGATGAGGGTGGCAGAAGAAGAGAGAATAGCCTAGTTAGGCCAAACACCCCTTGGTAACCCTTAGAAATGAAAAATACAATTTCTTAATATTGCTTTTATCCCTGAATGAGATTTAAAATTAACTTGGCTAAATTTTTTAATACAAGTTAACATCTAAATAAGTTATCTATTCATCCAAACCATGTAAGTATGAAGTAAACACATTTTCTTGGGCCTTCTTCTGCAATAAGAATTTGATTAAAATAAAATTTAAAACAATTTTTGGCATTTACAATAATTAAAAATTACCATTTTTCTTCTTATGTATTTATTACTTTTAAATTTAGAAGAAGAAATGGAATCATTTAAAAGCTAAACACAATAAACCATTATGTAAGCATATTTAATAAGAGGCAATAACGTTTAGCATTCACTTGAATCATACATAAAGCAAAGCCTTTACTTGTAGCTAGAACCTAGTCACTTTATTTTACGAGCTCAATTTTTATAAAACAACCTGGATTTTAACTGCAGTAGGAATCCACTACCAGCATTCTTATTTTGAATACTTTGAGCTCTAAAAGGAAATTTTGCTTCTCCTTTCTGAAAAAAGAAATATCTCTTTCCAGTTATCCAAAGATGACAATAATTCCAGTGGGAAACCAATTAATTTTCTAATAGACTATTATTTAAAGTTTTAAATATAGGCATTTTATTTATTAAAAGTCTTACTTCACAAAGCAGTGCACACACACTTTTATATTAACTATGAACATTTCTACTGGTTGTATTTTGTAGTGCATAAGAATGAATAAAAGCTAAATTTCTGCAGACAAATTTCACATATGGTGAAAAGCTGTTTAGAAGTAGTAAACAAAATAATATGAAAGTAGAAGTTTATTCATACATACATTTTAATGAATTTAATCTTATTAAAATCTTCAGTGTTGCTGGTTGTGAGGGGAATGATGCTTGCTGCTTTACAAAAAGGGTTTAGATCATATGGCATATTAGATAAGTAACACAGGCTTTTAACACTCCTACGAAAAGTGGGGCCTAATAGGCCCCAGAGCAACTTGAAAGGTTATTAATATTAGGCTAATAATTTTGTATTTAAATGAAATTGCCATTTAAATCCATTAATGAATGGATTAACGAGATTCCCACTGTCCCTATCTACTATCTAGCGAAACCACAGCCAGGGGAACGGGCTTGGAGAAATCAGGACTAGAAACGTCTTTTCGTAGGAGTGTTAATAAGTGCAAGATGGGAATAACTAACAGTTTCATGTATGAAAAGGATCCTGATGTTTTGGTTGATCAGTTTCTTAAGCCAATTAAGCAGAGTGCAGTTGGATAGTGGTTGAATAACAAATAGTATTTGGGGTTGTATTTATAGAAATATTAAATATAAATCAATACAGGTTATTATTCTACTGTGTGGACCCCATTTGCAGTAATATGTTCAGTCTTGGATTTCTTGAATTGTTGTAAAGGGTTCAAACAAGGATCACTATAAGGATACCTGCAACAGAAGGGTTGCCATATGAATAAGGATTGAATCTCCGACACATTCTTTGAAAAAAAGAAGTGTTAAAGGAGATCTAACTGGGGTGTTTAAGATTATTAAGGTAGTGAAAACACCAATGCATAATCTATTTTTGCATTTAATATTGAGATAAATGGGGACACAATTATAAGTTTCTGGAGAGTAAAAGCTCAGATAGTTTTTTCTTTTCTACCATGGTGGTTGGTCTTTGAAATGGGTTACCTTTAGAGATGGTGGATGCACTAAATCTACAATAATTTAATTCTATAAGATCCAGATGTGATGCTTTAATACATTAGTTATATAGTTGTTTTACTAAAAAACACCTGTTAAGTGAAATAGTTCAACACTTCAGAATTCCTGAAAATTATGTACCTTCTGCAAATAATATCTTATTTTTTATATATAAAATTTGTCAATTTGAAAAGATTTCATAGTGATATGTTTTTAATAAACATTGTTTCAAAACTTTCCAATAAAGTTTACTTCCTAAAATAAATTTTTTATCTCTGTTTTGATTTGAAAATTAAGCCATGCAATTTCAACATGTTTATAATTACTGGTTTCTAATAACTTTATCACAACAAAGTTATAAAGCTAATCAGCATTTTTAATTATTTTAATTTTTTAAAATTAAATTAACTTCTATTTTTAATTAGAAGATTTTGTTTAATACACAAAATATATTTTAAACCCCTTGCTTATTTATTTTGTTTCTCTGCCCATTCAAACAATTACAAAGGCTAATATGGTCTAATACAAACAGGTCTAACAAAGGGCCTTATCAGCAAAATGAAACTAGATATGATTGATGGTAAAATGACTTAACTAAGCCTACCTCAACTTCTTCCATAAAACAATTGTATTTATTGTATTTCAACATCATAATTAAAATGCACTACAAAATGTTGAAATCAAGAGACTAACTGTAGTGGAAGTTGTTTACAAAAAAACTTTCCTTCTGGCAATATACCGTCAAGATAAGCTATGACTTCTCAATAATGAGATACATACAAGTACCTCCACCATGACAACTGATGTTGAGAAACAATGACTGGCTAAAAATCAATAAAATTACATATCTTTTTTTAAGGTTGCACAAACAAACTTGCACTATTTTGTTCAAAACTAATATGATTTACAAATACCATATAAAAATTCATGTGGTTCAGAAACACTAATGATTTTAATGGGAACTCGCTAAAAACAACTCAAATCAAAATTTGTGATTTTTTGTATGCATAAAATTAAATAATTACAACTCTTTAAGATTGAATTTCAACTTTAAGTATTTTATTTCTTCAATATGTGGAAAAACAACTAGTAATATATTTTCTATAATATTCTTTTGGTTAAATGGTACAAGTTTGCCCTCAAAACAGACCATCCCATTGAGACACTAAAGAGTTTGGAGAATGCTTAATAAAATTCAAAAGAAAGACTCACAACCCAAGCCCTTTCAAATAATTAACTATTTATAAAAATTCATGATTTAGATTTTAAGAAAACAATATTAAGTTACAATTTTGTTGTTTAGCAACATCAAAGAAGGAAACATTAACAAAAGACAACTGACTTTTATATATATTTCAACTAGTTAATGAATGTTGACATTTTGTATGCTCAGATATTTTGTTTTATTTGCATGTTTACCCCCCTCCCAATATGAGTGGTTAATACAGTAACTTCATGTTGGCATACAGCATTTCAATCAGGGTCATATACAACAATACAAATACAATCCAGTAGTGTTTTTATCATTTCCTAATTACTGGAATTAGTCATAAGACTATAAATATGAAACACTTGTCACAATAGTACTCGTATACTGTAAAAGCTAGCTTCCATATAAATCTGTACCTGGCTTTTATTATAATAGCTATCTACTCTGCCACAGGTGTTAGAATTTTATCATACTCCAAGAACACAACTTACAGTAATGGCATCAGCCACATGTTCTTTATAACTTAAGAATGCAAAACCCCTTTAGGTATAATACATAATTTTTCAAAAACCTATTCAAGTCACTGATATACATATGTGTGTATGTGTGCAATGAACTATATAACATAAAACAATTATAATACAAATAACACATTTTATAATCCTTAGTAAAATACGTCAGAAATTTTTTTAAACAAATTATATATGTGTAGCTCAAAGTGCTTACAAATCATGCAGTGAGAAAACTCCTTTAATTTTCAAAACTTTCAATGAAAAGCTGTTATGCATATAATGATTTGATACCCATAATTTACATGTAATTAATGTAAAGCAAATATCTATAGTGATATAATTTATCTAATGATTATTATAGCAACTGCTAAATTACTATTCCTAGCAGTAGTAATAATAGTATTAGGTTCTAAATCTGTAAATATAGTAACAAATGTTCGGAAATAAAAGTCCACTACCAAATATGTTAGGTTGTTCATGACAATGATTACAGTATTCCCTTCTCATTTGCTTTACGTTTTAATGAATTTAACGAATAAAAAAATTAGGAATTCTAACACTGGAAACAGTAGGATAAACATCACCATCACTGTATCAGTCAGTATCAGTGACAGATGTCTACCTTAGGCCTAAGAAGACTAACTGTATAAGGACTAATCTAAAGAAATATATAAGACTGCAAAATCACAAAGATAATACTATACATCTTTAATATCTTTACTAAAATACAGACTCACTCTTTCTGATTATCTGGCATGTTTTTACCATAAAATTCGTTAATTTAACTTCAACGACAAGTTTCGAAACTCGAGAATACCAAAATAGAATCGTTTAATTTATCCCTAGCGGAATTTAAGTTGTTAATAAAAATATCATAGACTTTTCTCAACTGGTGAATTTAGACACAAAGTGATATTTCTTGGAATATTTATGATATTATGCAAGTATTAATTAACTTTTTTAAAACGTTCTTTGGATATTGTATTTTTTTATAATTCTAAATTTGACAAATACTTTCAGAAATTATTATACTTAAAGAGACTTTTCCAAACGAAAACATCAAAGAATCGTGTAAGTAGTTGTTACTTTTTATTTCATTGTCAGGTTATTTTAACATACCTTGAGGAAGAATTCAATGTTCGGTTTATCTAACATTAACCAATTAATTTATTTCCTTCTTTAACTTTTCTACAAATGTAAACACTGTAGCTATTTTCTAACCACTGTACACTACTCACGTAAAAAAAAACTTACTTGTACAATTTATTGGCTGATAAGGCCGGTAACTGAAAACAAAACGTAGTTACTGATTCACTTCTAACTGAATTTTTTTTTTTTAAAACAAAAACGCTTTCCGACTAATTCACTCTACTCACTAGAAATAACTCTATCTTTTGAACTATCTCTTTCGAACTTCGTATTTATAATCCACTATCGAATTTATTTGAAACTTGATTTAAATCCTTAGAACAATATTTACGCCTATATTATTAAAACTTTTATACGTTAACGCCTCATCATTGCAACCCGCGTCTTCCTCCTATGATTAACAAATAAATTACAACATTACTAAAAAGAAAAAAAAACTTACTGCAGTGTCCCCTTCCCGGACTGGGAAGTCTTTTAACAATACTAGTACAAAACTAAAACATTACACTGAACTGTCTGTTCACTAACTCATTTTGGGGTATTTCTCTTTCTAGTCCCATGGTAAACGAATGGTATGGCATCTTGTCATAGCTAGAATAATTTATTCTTGCTAAGTGGTCGAGTGAATTTACTGACAACTTCATCCTTGGTGACCTTGAAATAGTTTCGACAGAAGTTCCAGACTTCTCTGCAGGTTGAGATTCCACTAACAAGTTATTTTTTGGAGTTACTCATTTGACTATTTTTTCATAGATGTACATACAGATACGTTCAGAGTGGACGACCTTTAACTTGAATTTCCTATACTACTAGATTCTGTTATCAACATTCTTGATTCTTTTCTGTACGATATAAGGCTCTCCTGAACGACTACTTA
The DNA here is from genome assembly GCF_004210375.1 of Tachypleus tridentatus. Taxonomy (NCBI): domain Eukaryota; kingdom Metazoa; phylum Arthropoda; class Merostomata; order Xiphosura; family Limulidae; genus Tachypleus; species Tachypleus tridentatus. The sequence continues at coordinate 158,417,997 of NC_134825.1, read as the reverse complement.
ACCTTGAAGTTTGTCCTTTCTTGCGACGAGAACTGTTGATCCATGCTGTATCATCTTGACAAAATCCATTTTTATTAGCAATAGCATCATAGTGACCTTTCATTTTATTACAAGGTGATTTAAGTCGTCCTTGGTTAAAGACAAGCCTGGTATTTTTATTCTTTACATCTAACATGATTTTTTTAAACCACCCATTCCTCAGAAAATACTATATGTACAATTATTGTTAATAATTCCTATTTTTGATATTTTACTTCATGGTAGTGCAATAACCATTATCTCTGTTTCCACTTGAATTTCAACATCTTGTGCAGTAAATGCATGTAGTAAACAGGGATTTTCTTGTCATAGTGTGAAGTTATCTTAAGTGAGCTTTGCTTTGTATCTATGTCAGCATAAAATCAACTCCAATATGTGTTCTTCGCCAGTTACTCACACATCATGAGATATAGAGAAGATTTTAAAGTAAAGGTAACTTCTAATTTTTCTCTTGCCAAAACTTTATGTCCACTTACTATCTGGGTCACTTCTTCTTTCTCAATCCCTGGAACCAATCTCTCAAACTGGGTGAAATGTTTGTAGATAGAAAACTAGTGGTTTGTTTTGAATTTCGCGCAAAGCTACCCGAGGGCTATCTACACTAGCCGTTCATAATTTACAAGTCTAAGACTAAAGGGAAGGCAGCTAGTCATCACCACCAACCGCCAACTCTTTTACCAACAAATAGTGGGACTGAATGTTACATTATAACGCCCCCATGGCTGAAAGGGCGAACATGTTTGGTGTGACGGGGATTTGAACCCACGACTCTCAGGTTACTAGTCGAGTGCCTTAACCATCTGGCCATGCTGTACCAGGGAATTAGTGCTGACCAACGTAATGCAAGGTTTCCATCAATAAAACCAAGGACTTGGGGACGGTTTTATTCAAGTAATAATTCTTTTATCAGTTGTAGTAGGCAGAAGATTCCCAACTGTGTTTTATCTCATAAAACGAATTAGTTCTTGTCTTTTTGGTTTCTCATTAGTTTTGTGTCGTTCTCTTTTAATCTGGTTGAGTTCAAACATATATCCTCAGAGTATCATCTTCTTGACTTCATACCAGGTGTTGTTTTCTTACAATATTGGCTGTAATGGCCAACTTTGACACATTACTTCACTCGCTCTTCAACTTTCAAAAGAAGTTCTTATTTTGTGCAAAATTTTGTCTGAAATTTGTGATTATATGTTATTTCAAGGTATTATCTTACTTATTTCAATAATTCCATACAACCCGTTGTCGAACCAATTATTTTCATTATTCTAAACTATTATCAGTAAGAGTTAATGCTTCGATATTATTAGATCTGAACATCCTGCAACTTTGAGATTGCGTTTTCAGCTATTTGTTCATGACTTTGATAGATTCTAGTCCCAAATAAAACTGTGTGCATTTCTTTGAGGATGTATAGGTACTTTTCTTCAGCCCAATTCTCATGTTCCTATATGTTACGGCATCTTTAAAATAGTAATTAGCCAACAAATTTATCATTTCATAAGCCCTTACAAATTTTCTGCATGTTTGACTAACATATATATATGTATACATAGGGCCCGACATGACCAGGTGGGTTAAGGCGTTCGGCTCGTAATCCGACGATCGCGGGTTCGAATCCCCGTCGCACCAAACATGCTCGCCCCTTCAGCCGTGATGGTCAATCCCACTGTTTGTTGGTAAAAGATAGCCCAAGAGTTGGCGGTGGGTGGTGATGGCTAGCTGCCTTCCCTCTAGTCTTACACCGCTAAATTAGGGACAGCTATCAAAGATAGCCCTTGAGTAGGTTTGCGTGAAATTCAAAAACAAACAAACACTACTAAATTAGGGGCAGCTAGCGCAGATAGCCCTCGTGTAGCTTTGCGTGAAATTCAAAAACAAAGAGATAAACCATGCAAAATTAGAGTTTGTTAAAATTTATGAAGAGATTCAGTAAATATGTATTTATATACAAAAATATAAATGATAACTTATTATAAGCATGATATTTCATATGTTTTTATGGGGCATAATTTTGAACATAATTTATGTCTAAAAATGCTTGTTCTTGTTTCCAAAATTAAATAGTACAAGATGATGAAACACTTTAAATGATTTCGACAGAACGGTGAAATCTCTCCCTCTTTCTCTTTTTTGATTTTAACCGTTTACATAATCATGAACAGCTGTTTAAACTAACAACATTTCACATGTGGCACTTTCCAAGTTGTGTGGTTTTTTTTAAAACTTCTTTCGCGCTCTGTATGCCATAATGAACAGACTGAGACTCAAACAAACGTTGGAATGACACTAAACACGTTGATACCAGTACTATTTCCAAGCGTATGCGTAGTTGTCACGTTGCCAACAGCTGATAGTGTTGTTGGTTTTTATTATTTTATTTGTTTTCGAACATTCATCGCGGCTGTACGAGAAAAAGATTGGGTTGAATGTAACACACTTTAAAATTTTCTGGATACCAAACATTATGATTTTTTTTTTCAATTGTTTATGGGTTTGATTAATAAAAACACCAATTAAAAATACATAAATGAATATTTTTAATATCGAAAGTTTAAATATCTTACTTGTTCTTAATATAACCGTACTTGTTAATTAACGATTTTTCAAATTTAATAATTTTTGAAGGATTTCTGAAAAATGCTTTTTTTCTAAAGAAGTGTATGTGCTACCATTTTATTTTTGTTTTATTAGATTACGAATAACTTGATGAAGGTAAAGGGCCTAAAGTAGCATCCTTGAGAAAGAAAGCACGAGTCTTCCGTAGATTTGTTTTTCCCTGATAGTTTTGCCAACGACGCAAAAGTTATTTTTGACTTTCCTAAAAGAAGTTTTACGTCAGTCAGTCACTTTATAGCTGGCTTGTATATCAGTAGCGCTGACTCAACGTTTCATGATCTCCGAAATTTTTGTAACGACATTTTAAATGTTGGTGGTGAATTGTTGTGAACACAACATGATTTTCTTGTATTACTTTTCGGTCATACTCTGGCAACGAGACATTGGGTGAATGAAATAGTTTAGGTGAACAAAACTGAAGTGAATAGATATAATGTCTTGACAAGATCTTATTGACTAATATTCGAGAATGGATAATTTAGTTCGAGCTTTAGGTTCTGGTGTGCACAGCTACCGACCATTTCAGCATAGATATTTAGAATCAGAAAACTTGTATAAACCACAAAATCTGCAGAAGCTATGTAAAGTGGCAATTGTTAAAATTTCTTCGTTACGAAAACTAAAGTACCATAAAGATCAAATACATTTACCGGCGTTCCTAGTGCAATATCTATCGAGTTTTACGACCGATGATTTTGAAGAAATTGAATGTGCTCCATTTACTGATTTATTCAACTTGAACTTCTACCATCGAGCCTTAACGTATCGTGTTAGATGTCGCTTGGATGGTCAAGAATATCTCGCTGCTTACGGGACTGCTTTTCAACAACTTAATGAAACTTATGATGAGGAAAGACAACGTTGGATTAAAATATTCCACAAACATCTTATGTGTGTTTATGCTGAAATCACTGATGAATCAACAGGTAATAATTTCTTTCTATTAGACGTCCCACAAGCAACCCTTGAGCACGTGCATGCCCTGATGTTCAGTTGTGGCTTGACTATCCCTGAAGGTCAGTTATGGGAGTTATCTTATCAACTAAGTTCGATACTGCTTCACATATTATCTTGCGGACTTCACTATGGACCATTTGGTTTAGATAACATCTTTATGGTTGGAAACATCGTTGTTTTGGAAAATGAACTTACCCGAAAATCTCGCATTGAGTCAGGACGAGGGTCCATATTTCGACAAGGTAATACCAGTGCACGACAGATAACCACAAAAGGAACCAAAAAGAAAAACTCTAACTTTAAAAATTCACTGACTCATTCAAACCGTGAAAGTTTAGAAACAAAAGCAATTTGGTATTTTGGACAAGTTCTTTGTAAATTGGCAACTACAAGCTTTGGAAATTCTGCATTCTTGTACCCGCTAGACTTGCCTCAGACTCGTTATGTATTTCTTCAACGATGCATGTCAGGAGAACTACGTAACATTTATTCATCAGAATTGAAACAATTGATAATAAGCACACAATTTCCAAATCGTGTACCAAAACTTACCTTGGAAGCAATACACAATCGATCCTATTCAATGCTTAAGAGATTGAGTCCAAAATCACTTCTTGTATCGGAATGTCATTTACTTGATTGGTTCATGAAGGAGAATGGAAGAACTCCATCCCCCGATCCAAAGACTGAAAAATGAACTGTGTTTAAATCTCTTACATTAATTAAATTATGACAAATTTAAGTCAGTAATTATATAATTGCTCTAAATTATACGTTTAGAAATATACAATATGTTTCTGATATGGACTACATAAAAACACCAAATATTTTTTGAAACTATTACAAATAATAAGCGAACCTGTCAAACATTAAATTAAAATTTTATTCAAATATGTTAAAAAATCAACTTAGTTTTACTCATTTTGGATACATTTCTTACAAGGTATATGTTAGTTTATTTTTTACCTGTCAATTTCACAAGAATTTTTATGTTCATATTACATGTTGTTGACGTGGAAAATAAAATAATTTTGTTTAACCATTGACGTCAGTGTTTTACTATAGTTATATAAATTTGTAAATCACATTTTATAGCGTTAACACGTTTGGGTTATATTTTAATGTTGTTATAACAACAACATTAACAGTAGCATCACCTTCAAACTTCATAAAACTCAAAAGCAGCAATTTGAAACGTCTAGGTAGAAAATATTTTTTGCTATATATGTGTATGTATATAAAAATGCATCCGTTATTCTTATTACGGTGTTATAAACACATGTGTTTGCTATTTTAGCAATTTATTTGTTTGTCGTTTTTCAGGTGCTTATTAATTGTGCATATCATTTTTATTAGTTTTAAATACGACTTATGTTATCTATGAGACTTATTTAATTTTACATCATTAGCTATGTACATTTATTCTCATTATTTTCGATCTTTGTGAAAACTGATAAAACTAATGATACATTTCCTAATACTAAATTGTTATGTGTTGTTATTATTTAATTTCCTAATATAAATAGCTTCACTACCATTATTAATGTCTGTTTTATCCAAGTCGGCTTAAAGAATCCTTGTGCAAAAGGCCTCGTAAGCGGATGCCATTGTCACAGGATATGACAGTAATAGGAAGTTGACATGTGATTATTAATAGCGATTTGAAGTTCAAATTAAAATTGATATAGCCTACACCAGTTTCTGACGAAATATAAGCATGCCTCTTCATACTCCAAACAGACTAAATAAAGTTGTGCTTGTAAACCTGATTGACCTTTATGGAGAATTTTTAAAGCATTGATCGTGACATATATTTTATGTAACAGTAACATTAGATAGTTCAAAAAAATTATAAAGACAGGTAGTGGTTTATGTGGTTAGATTCTTTTAAATTAAAAAAGGTTTTGAATGGATATATTTTGAGTGTGAAGAAATGCATTTGTCATTTAATTTAGTTTGGTTATTTTAATTGGTTATATTGATGGATAGATAGGTGATTGGCTTTGATGGGTTATATGGCATACTTTTACCTTAACCAAATATGCACTTGGTCAGTTTATTGGATAGAATGAGTATTGGAGAAGGGATGTTGACTGTAATTCTAAATTTACTATGTATGTCTTCACAAAATGTTGATAGCTTTCAGTCAAATGTACAAGTCTATTGTACATAAAAAATCAGATGTCTTACATAGTTCTACACCAGATATGTTTATAAATTGGTAGTATCAACCTGACAAGTCAGAGTACAAGGTGACAGTAATGTGAAGGATAAATATTCTTTTGTTCATTGTTTAGCTTATGTGTTACACTTATATAATCTCTAGAACCTCTGAAATGCATGTCTACAGTTTTTCCAGTATACCTGAATACTGTGTCTGGTATTTACTTTACTCAACTTTGAATTGTTTCTAAATCAGCAGTATAGGGTAATATGAATATTTGATAATTTTGACATCACATATATAACATGTTAAATGGCATTCTGTAAAAGCTTGTGGAATGTGCACACAGGATTAGTAAATACTCTTTCATATGTTTACCAAATTCTTCTATAGTATCATTTAATACAAATTTCTTAAGTATTTAGTCATGTAATTTTAATAGAAGGTATATATGAAATCCTTAAGATATGTTTTGTTTTTAACTTAAGTTTGAAGTCTGTTTTCTTGAAAGTATGATGTGTATGGTTCTTTTATGAGAGAAAAAAACAAAAGTGTTATTGTGGGCAAATGAACTGTTGTTTTATTACATTTTAATTTTAGAAATTTGATTTTGTTTAGTTTAATATAGTTATTGCTAAAAGAGTCAAGCTTTCACTGTTTTCACTAGTATAAATTGTAGTTTATTTTCATAGGTAAGAAATCTCCAGTTTGGATTATATTCCATTAAAATGCAGATTTCTCTTGGCCTACAGATAAAATGAAGCAAAGGGTAAAATGAGTACACTAAGATTGAAACTGTGTCTGAAAAAGTGACAGTACTAAAGAATGTGAATTGATAATTGCAGCAGTAGATATGAAAACATAGATGATAATCATTATGGAAAAAAATGATGCACCCAGCCAGAATATGAAACACTTCAAGGAATTAGACTTGTACAGTGGATCTGTTCATGAAGAATCACCACATGTGTAAGTGGCTTTTATGAGGTTTTTACTGATATGGCGATGCCAGTATACTTGTCAAAGTTACAAAAGTGAAAGAAAATCTTTCACACAATTGAAAGCTCTAATCATAAAACATTTTTGGAAACACATTTGTAGTGGTAACTATAAATTTTACTAGTATTTCCAGGTAATGCAATTTTGGCTTTTGGAGGAAGTGAACATAAATGTATTCAAGGCTAAAAGTTACTGTAAATAATTGAATCTAAAATTTTGCAAAAAAAAAAAAAAAATGAATAAGCAAAAACTTAGGCAAGGTGTTAATATTTTTGGAACAATCAATGCTCAAAGTGTGTAATAATCCTCAATAAGTCATAGAAGAATTTGATAGAAAGACTGACTTGAATTGTAAAAGTTATTGTTAGAAGCTGTAAAATGCTTTGGTTGAGATTTATTTCTGTACAGAATGTTTTAATTTCTTAAACAAGATAATATGTGCCTTTAACTTCAGTAATATTTATACCTAAAATGGATAGTTTCTGGACAGAGAAAACTGTGTTTTATTAAATGCTTGTACAAGTTTGGATTATTTTTATGGTTGTCTGACATTTTTGAGATCCATCTGTGTCAAACATCATAAATCAAAGTTTTCTATTTTGATGCCTTTTAAGCACACATATCCGTCTATTACACAATACATATTATGATAATTAACCTATAATTTTTCTAAATAACACAAGATGTGTTTCCATCCATTTTGTTAATAAAAGTTTCACATTGTTACTAATCTTTGAATTTATTTTGCTTTTAACTTCCATTTCACATTCAGTATTATCTAAAAACATATATTAAACTATTATATACAACTTAGCTGTTCAAAAAGTTTATTAAAATTACCAGCAAGGTCCTGGATAATTAACAAACGTTGAAAAAATCTGTTTTGACAATATTATAAAAGTGTTAATGCATCTCTTACATATTACGGTATTTTAAAGAAATAGTAAAAACTATAAGTCCAATAAAATGATCAACATCTCTACTTAATATACTTATTAAACTTTTGCCACAGGTTTAATTAAAAATCTTTCTGAATTCTGAATGTGTTTCTTAAAAACAAAACCAATACAGGATGTTTCATTTTCACTTAATTCAAATTGTTTAAGTATTTTTCTCATTAAATACTAAAGGTTCTCTCACAGTACTTTTACTGTTTCTAATTTCCAATGTTAATGTTTGAATTTGATGGGTGACAGAAACTGGAGACATCAAACGGTTCCTTTATTTTTTGTAATTACCCTGAAATTGAAACTTGCAATATGGAATACTGATATATATTTATGTGGAGTCATGGCTCATTGTTCTTATGCAATGCCATGTACGTTTCTATTACCATACTGTGATATATCCAGAGACTGGATACAGTGTAAGATACATTGTAAAAACAATATTTATTTCTACTCAAAAACACAATCAAAATAATGTGCACAGGGTGAATTAAATGTCTTTTTTTGTATAGTTAACTTTCTGTACTCTTCAAACAACTTATAATGATGCTCAACAATAATCAGTTGAACACTTACAGGTTAGTCTTCAGAAGAGTTTACTATTTATGAAGAAAGGACTTATATTTCACATTACAACAAATTTTAAAATAGTTTGGGAAAGACACTCTTATGTCCATATGAGGGGGAGGGATATGTATATATATTGGTGTTTGACCTGGTGTGAAACGCACTAACCATGGCTGTAGATATTCAAAAGGTAAATTATTTTTATGCAAAACTTATTAAGTTTTAGTTGGGTGTTTTTGGCAGTAAACCAGAGAAACCACAGTTTTTTTATACTGATATCTATAACATTATATTCTTATAATGCATATGCCATGTATGTCATTATTGCTTAATCAGATTTAAGTATAGAAAAAGATCATAGCCTTGAAATATCATAACTTAACCATTGGAGAGCAATGCTTGGACATTATAAAGGATTATAGTGATACCATCCAGGAGCAAAAACAACTAGAATGAAATTAACTTAATGACTTTCTCAACCGTGCATATGTGAAACCTCTGTTTAGATAGAATAAATACAGTAATATTATAAGAAATTAAAAACTTGTGGTATTTTCATATACCACACCATTCTCTTACCTACTTCAAGCTTATTTGAAACATTAAAGTTATGCTCTGTTCAATAAGCATGCTAACTTTCTATTATCCATGAAAATATGCCACAAAGACACCACAATCCTAAAATTAAGACATGTAACACATGATCAAAATTTTAACTTGATAAAAATATCTTTTAAAATAGAAGAGTGTCCAAAACTATCCAACAAAGATACAGGACAGAAAATGGAAAAACAAAGCTCTGTCACACTGGTAAACATTGTTAAGGTTTCCAAAATGGTCAGTAATTTGGTTGTAAATAACAAAAGTTTGGACTGAAGATGCAAAGTCAGATGAATCTTCTTGATATGAAAGAAAGGTAAACAAGGTTTGTTGATTGAACAAAAAGTCATAGCAGATTAGTCACTTTGCATTTCTATGAGGTTTACAGTTGCTCATGCTATAATCACCCATAAAACCTTTATGCCTGTCTCAACAGGCTTTATAGAGTATCTACCTGATCAATTCCTTATTAGCATTGCTACCATCTGTTGCTATTTCTACAACAGGGGCTAATATGCTTACCCATCAACCCAGATGTATTCTTTCCACTACCATCTCTTTGTTACATAAACAGTTCCCGAGTCCAGTCAGAAAGAAATGGGATTGAGATTATAAAAATAGATCTTATACATACTGCACTTAGTGCAACAATGTATAAAAGTGTTTAGAAAATTGTTTACTTCAATGAATAATTGAAAATATTTCATCACGATGAAATAAAACACTGGGTGTACCAGATTTATATTTGTTGTGATATTCATGCTACTGTTTATGAATTCCATATACTACTGATCCAGGCAAAATACCATGCACCATTCTTAACTAAACACAACAGGTAAAACTGTGTTTTCTCTGGGGTGTGGTATGAGTCTCTGTATTATGCCTATCCTTCTGTGAAAATCTCATTTCATGCCAATCATTTCAGTGTCCAAATTGAAATATTCTCTCACAATTAGAAATAAAAATACCATGCAATGTATGTTCAATAATACTTCATAGGTCGATAATAACAGTTAACTTTGTATCACAAGAGCTTAACATCTAGATTAAGACCTTTACATCCATCCGTATATGTGGCTTGATGCTTGTTTTATTATATAATTGCCCATTTATGTTAAATAACACTCATGAATAATTTCATTCATTGTTCATACACATCTATTTTATTTAGATACATATAGCTCCAATACACGTTATCAGATACACTAGTAGCCTACAACAGACTGCCTCCATCCCTCATGCAGATTATTTCGTAACAATCTTGAATTTCTTTTCAATGCTAACATTCAGTAGTTGTTTTCTCGTAAAGTGCTGCCAACCGTGCTCCGTCAAAATCATTTTCTCTTCAGGCGTCACAAAATAAATTATCACTGAAAGAATTCTGCTAAGTTAAAACTTTATAGCTGAACCTATCGTAAGTTATGATCAACAATTATTCTGTTACTATAGTAACACTTAAGCAAAACACAACTCCCTCACCACATGTGGATCATGTGGCATTCTTTATAGAGTTCTCACCACTCAGATAGGTCAGGTGAATACTTTTTGCAAAACATCTCAGACATTTCATCTTGGAAAAATGTCTTGATAGCTGCTAAAGCAAGGGTCACAAAGTCCTTTCTATTGAATTTTCAAACTCTGAGTTATCATTTTTTAGTTAAGCTGTCATATGTACTGCTACTAGTCATCCTAAACTGTTTGAATCAAACAACTATCATCCTTTGGATATTTCTTATAATGAAACCATGTTTGATAGCTTGAATATTGGTTGCAATAGTTTTTTGGTCCCATTCAACTAGTTATCAAGAAATTGTCTTAACTTCAAGTAATGGAGTGGTAGTCACACAGTGTAGAAACTACACTGTACCTTACAATACCAACTGATAGTTCTGGAAGAAAGTGTTGCAACAATGTTTTAACTGAATTGTTAAACTTCTAGCTATCATCTTAATTTGTGCAAACTATTGATGCACTGGGTATTACATCTTAACTTCATGGTGGTGAACTGAAAATCATATAGAGTAGTGCAACTTCTTTTCTGATCCTTCAGTCAATGGCTTTCCTAGATGTTGATGATCAGGCTTAATGCTCGGTGAACTGTCAGAGCTGTCTCTTGCCTCTAGTTCCAGAACTACTACTTCTGGCTTGCTGTGAACAACCAAATAAGTACTCTCAGCTGTTTTCTCTTTACCAAAATACTTGATTAAATCAAGCATTAAAATATACAGAGTCAGTATGAAGTATTGCACTACTAGTCTATAAATCTTCTGATTCTTCATTGTAACTCATCAGAAATTATTAAAGAAGTGATGTAAACTTTCCTTGCTTGTACACTTACCAGTTTAGGGAGAAATCTGCAAAGCCTTAATCACAGGGATCTGTGAAGACCTTACTCTTTTCTTCCATGAATACTTGGCAAACACCAGACTCAGTTCTTGTAAGCACTGGTGGTAATGTGTGGTGAGAGTGCTTGAGACCCTGACACTCTGGTAAATGATAGACCTCTGTTCTATAATATAAGAATGATGAAGCTTATTTAGTAACTTACCTGTTAGCTCTGCACAACTGAAAAAAAGTTTTGTTATTTGTGGTTGTTTTTGCAGTATACCATCTGAATTAGAGAGGTGCACCACTGATCTATAGTCCACTTACTTTGCCATTTAGTAACCACTGTCTCACCAGCAGGTGATACAGATCCTAGTGACAGATGTTGACTAATGGCACCTCCATTTCCTCTTGACTAGTCTTGAATGGTTTTGAATAAGGCTCGGGTTGAATTACTCTGGCTAGCAAAGTCCTGGTAGTTCTGTACAGAACTCCCTATTCAATATCAGTGTTGCTACAAACCACACCATCAAAATGATCCTCACTTGTCCATGCTTCCCTCGCACTGAGGTCAACTCTCAAGTGGAGAAACTTATCAGCTGTTTTGAGTGCAATATACTCTGGAAGTTCTCCTTCCTGAGAGTGTAATAGCAGTGAGAAAGAAGTTATAGACCCATGTAGTATTAATTTCCTGAAAACTCTCTCAGACAATTGTTTTCCTACAGTGACCAACTTTTCCTCATGATTATAAATCCTTCTAGTTCTGGAAATTTCCATCTCCATAACTAAGAACTCTTTTAAAAGCTATATCACACAAGAGCAGGAATAAAAGGCAGTACATACTCATACTGCAGAAAACTCTGCAATGAGTTATCTTTTGTAATAGCAACAACATTTTCAACATCCTATGCTTTTCATAATATGTTCCAGTAAAACTGAAGTTGCATCAGAGCAAAGATATATTTATACAAAATAACAGAGGGTTCAATAAGATATCTATTCAGAAGTTATTTTGAGTTTTCTGACTTTGAGAAAGACAGGGATTGAACACAATGAAAACAATTTTTGTATTCAAAAGCACAATAAAAATAATTTATGCAGGACAAAAAAGTGTCTTTACTGAATAGTTAATTTCTTATACTCATTTAACCACTTGTAGAGATAATTTATAAGAATTAATTAGCTAATTTGCATATTAAATTTTAGAAGAATGTACTATTTATGAAGAAAGGACAAACTGAGGGCTTGAGTTTGAGAGATAACTAAGAATATAAGTTCCACTGATGTCACTGTTGGTCAATCCTGTTGAAATATGAGGGGAGTCGTAGTCTTGAAATATCATGTGACCTACAATTGGGCCCATCATGGTCAAGCATGTTAAGGCATTAGACTCGTGATCCGAGGGTCTCGGGTTCAAATCCAGGTCGCACCAAACATGCTCGCCCTTTCAGTCGTGGGGGAGATATAATGTGATGGTCAATCCCACTATTCGTTGGTGAAAGAGTAGCCCAAGAGTTGGCTGTGGGTGGTGATGACTAGCTGCCTTTCCTCTAGTCTTACACTGCTAAATTAGGGACGGCTAGCACAGATAGCCCTCGAGAGCTTTGTGCAAAATAAAAAACAACAACAAACAAACAGACCTACAATTGAAGGACAGTGCTGTCAACATCCCTGCACCAAAAGAAAGAAACACATCTATATAAGGTAATAACATCAGAAAATGACAAAGGAACAAAGGCAACTAACATGAAATGAGTCTAACAGCTCTCTTGACCAGTTGTTATGTGAAACCTGCACATGTATAGAATGACTAATAAATTCAGAATAAGTATTTTAGTATTATAAGGTGTTAGGAATATATGGTATTTTCATATACCAGAATATGATATGTTCCATAAAATAACTATATCTACAGAAAGTAGTACATTTTTATTGAAATTCAAAACAAACTCTCTATAGCAGCTACAAAAAAAAACTGTAGAGATTAACCTTTTGATTTTCTTGTAATAAGCAAAGGATTTTTTTTTCATCAGGAGTTTCTGATTTATTTTTTTTATTACAAGAAGAGTAAGAAATAGTGATAAAATTACAGAAAAACTTTCTGTGATAATTTTTTAAAATTTTGTGCAGTTTGTACAAGACGTTTACATTACATAACAGTTAATACATGCTGATTATTGTGATTCAGTTGTTGAAATTTTATTTGGATAAATATTTGGTTTTAAACTGCATAGAAATTTAGAAGAAGTTCCTGTATCTCACAAAACTACAACTCCAAAAGAAGAAAATATTCTAGAGTATGCAGAAAAATTTAGACAACAGTTTTGTTTACTGTATCAGGATCGAAGCCCTCCACTTCTGTTTCCATATAATGAATGTGGTATTCAGGTATGACATTACTGTTTACTGTGTTTTCAACTCTATATTGACAAAGTTCACATAGATTTGTTTAAAATATATGAAATTAATAACTTATTTTAGATACCTATACAGCTAAAATGTTAATACAACTCATAAACCAATGAACTGGATTGGGTTGTTTGCTGGTAGATTTACTTAACTTCCTGATAATAATAAGAGTCTATGCTACTGAAACTTATTGTCTCATTCATTAAGTTATCTGCTGAAGGATCCAGAACACAAAAATGAGTTTTTATATTCAGAAGCAGTAAGGTACATAGTTCATCGTGGACTCTCACTTACTACTCTTTATTGGTATTTTGACCTGTAGTTAATTTAGAATTACTGTGACTGTGGGTTAAGCAATATGCACATACTGTACTCATTAAATCACATATACATGAATGTGTGTATGGGGATATAGACTGGGAAATAAACCAAAATAGGCTGAGAGTAAAGTAAATCTGTATTGTCTTACTGACTGTTTTATTGAATCTGTGAATTGATCAGAAAGCCTGTTTTTATGTTTTGCTAAAATAGAAACTTGTTTGCTGTTTTACTGACTCTTTGAATTGGAATGAAAGCCTGTTTTTACTTATTCACTAAAATAGAAACTTATTAACTGTACTGTTTTACTGACTCTGTGAATTGGTTAGAAAGTTCGAGTTGCTTATTCATTAAAACTTTATTAGGCTAGCATCATTTAGGTTTTGAACAACTTCATGGCTTACTGAAAAGATAGAAAATATGTCATTCATAAATAAGAAAGTAAAGAAATAATTTATAGATTATAATATACAAGCTGAGGTTCCTGTCCTTTGTCAAGGTTAGGAATTTAACACTCCTACAAAAAGATGTTTCTAGTCCTGATTTCTCCAAGCCCGTTCCCCTGGCTGTGGTTTTGCTAGATAGTAGATAGGGACAGTGGGAATCTCGTTAATCCATTCATTAATGGATTTAAATGGCAATTTCATTTAAATACAAAATTATTAGCCTAATATTAATAACCTTTCAAGTTGCTCTGGGGCCTATTAGGCCCCACTTTTCGTAGGAGTGTTAAAAAAGTGTGTGGGTAGTTGCTATGATATATAACACAAAACTGCTAACTTTCACACAGTTTATTTGTAACATAACATATTATTACAGTATTTATTATTACTTCATCAAAAATTTTATATGAAGTTTAAGAAGTCAATATGTATATACTTAAAACATGGTACACTGTACAGTGACCAGGGTGGCTTTGTATTAAGAGGTAACAGCTAAAGTTGTGGTAGTAAAGGTGTTTTCTCTTACCAGCTTTCATAACCGACATCTTAATGCTCCTTTGCAGTGTTTCACATGATTAACTAATTGACAGTCAGTGACCACAGTAGTGTCATATGGACTAAAGCTAAAACATCATGAGTCAAAATAGGATCTGGGTATAATTCAAAAAAATGATTCTTCATACCAACATTATGGTAGCTATTGGAGTAGAAACTTTAACTGAGTTTATATATTATTACAATGACAGCAGCCTATTTCTTTCACTGCACTCCTTCATGAAGAATGTTAGTGCATTCTCTGACATATATTAGATATTTGTATGCCTTCCCCCTACACTTTGTATATGTTGTGTTATAGGAAATTTAATTATTTTTTGTGTGTGTAAGAATATGGTACTATCTATGAATGTAGTTAACATTACTTTATGTCAAAGATGATAAATGCTCAATAACAGCAATAATGGGGGATGGAAAGGTTGCTAATCTCTTATTAATGTGCCTCTTGTTCCAAACTATCATCCAATAAAGTGTGGCTGAGATTGGCTCAACAACTAGGTGTAGTTAGATAGCAGACACACAGATTTTTATGCTTTGTATAAACATATAAATGCTTTAATTAAAAAGCTTTACATAAAAGGGTTGTGGCAACTAATTTAGTCCAAAATTGTTTTATTTATTGTAATATTTTGAATTCTTAGGTACTATAGTGATTTTTAAATACGTATAACTCAAATTATTATTTATTGGATGTTCTTATTTGAAAAAGATAAATAATATTTATTATAATTGCAATAATTTATGTAAATTGTGTTTAATACAATTAAAGTTGTGTAGTTATACATTTATGCTGTTATAAATTTGTAGATACTGTTCTACTGTTTTTAGAAACTTATTTGCACCACATTATGCCCCACTATTTTGCCTTATGCCGAACTCTACACATGGGCTGGTTGTGCTGGTTTTGTTGCTGATTTCCTTTTGTTTAAGCCGCTTGATCCACCAGCAGAAAAAGTAAGGTGTTTATTATTTTATTAAGCTCGCTTCTCATTAATTAAATCAAGCAGTTCACTTCACTAATGATACTATTGTATTTTCAGTGTTTTAATTTGAATCTTTACAAGAAAATATATGGCATTAAGATCAAGTAAGTTTATGGGGGTAGGCATAGTAAGCTTTAAGTTTGATGTTTTGAAAATATAGTAAGTTCAAAGAGTATTGAGAGAGAGATTATATTACAAATTCAAGAATCAGCAAATTAGTTGTTTTTTTTTGCTTCCAGTTAATGGGTGAGCACTGAACAGTGAATGTATATTGAATTGGTAGAGGGTCAGTCAGTTAGTTAAGTATTTGAATCATTATTAGTTAATTATTGTGTATATTCAATTACTCAGTAAATTGGTCATAAAATATTGTACCAAGTAAGCATATTTTTACTTTAGTCATGTTATTTCCAAATGAGTGTCATTGTAAAGTTACTTTGGTATACAAGGTACAAGTGAAAGCAACTTGTACTAGGAATGTTAAGGAAGAAATAAACCAATTTTTATTATTATCCGAGCTGCACTTCAAAAGTATTTCCCCAGCATAATTTAAAATAATTCACCCAATGAAAGAATAACATTACAACAATACTTTTAAGAATATTTTATGTGTAATCAAATGTTTTAGAGTCTAGATACAACTTATTTTGGTCTCAGTAAATTGGAATATAATTAGTTGTAATCAAATAGCACAAATGTATAAACATAAATTTATAGGAATGTAATAAAAAAAGGAGACAATTATTCTGTGACATTATATTGACCTCTTCAACATATGTTAAAGGTATACCACTTCTTTTACACCTTATGTTGTGAAATTAGCAAGTTGTATATGAAATAATTATTGAATATAAATATACTTAAAAATAGATAAACTAAGTATATTTTGTAAATATTGAGTATTTAATGCCTCAAATTTTATGCATGATTTATTAAGTTTGTTTGCTGTCAGTCGTTGTGTTACAGTTGGGGCTGAAGCAAATTTGTATTTCTTCAACATATCATGTGATAAAATTTGATAAGGCATTTCTTTTCATGACTCAATATCCTTAAGAAAGAATTAGTACATGAGGGGTAAAGATTGTCAGAGTTTTAAATATAAGTGGGCTAGTATTCTACTACAGTGGGTGTCTGTGACTTGTAGGTGATAAATTTGAACAATAATCAGACAACACACAATCCACTTGCTTTAAAATAATATATATATTCAAAACAACTCAACTATATTTACAAAAATTATTTACACTATAGGAAACCACAGTTTTATCTAAAACTCTAAATAATTCTCTTTTCTTGTCAAAAGTCTACACAGGCTGATTCAGTTACTTTTGAAACCAGTTGATAAGATTTTTTTCTCTACTCTCATTACAATAGTATTAATAAGTAATTCACTAACATTACCCAACTGAGACATGGAACTTTCTACAAACTGTGAAATGTTATGATGTAACAATACTCCATACACAGTGAAGAAAAATTAGAGGTTTTGAAAAAGATGACATCAACAGTACTACAATAATTAAACTGCGTATATGATGTACAACTCTTACAAAGTTAAGTAATTAAATTTGTCATAAATATCACCTTTAAGATAATTACTTTTAAACAAATAATCATTATATATTAAATCACTGAATTAACTAAACAGTAACTCTTACACTAAACAATCTTGTATGTGTGTGTGTTTTCTTATAGCAAAGCCACGTTGGGCTATCTGCTGTGTCCACTGAGGGGAATTGATCCTCCGATGTAGCATTGTAAATCCGTAGACTTATTGCTGAACCAGTCTTGTATATCCAACAAAGACAAGTCATATTTTGGGTTACAATTTTTCTCTCAGTATGAAAATATGTTACAACTATGAAAATTTTATTGTTTTTCAGCCAAAGTGTGTGGTTTGTCCATGGTATCTTTTAAAATGCCGTGAAGGAAACAGTCTAGACTATAGTATCCTGTTATGTTCCTTACTTCTGGGTGTAGGCTATGATGCTTATGTTGTTTGTGGATATGCCACAAAAGAAGTATGTTTAATGGATACCAGCATGAAAAATTGTCCCTATCTGCAAGATGATGAAGTGGTAAAAATACCATATACTGTATATATTTTTTGTTGGTCATAATTATGAAATATGTCTGTATATGGAAATAAGTAATTTGTGGATACATACTTATGTGTGTGTGTATATATATACTCTTCAAAACAAGAAACACAAAAGGGATATTTTTGTTATTTTAAAGAGAAATATATGTAATAACGTTACAAGCTCAGAGTATGTGATGTTACACGTGTTAAGGCACTGATTGTCAGACCAAAATGACAATAAAAGTTGTGTACTTTGAAAACGAAGGAAAACATCGGATTTTTCACCAAAACGCATTTGTGTCCAATAAATTTGTTTGAGAGATCTGCATGTTCTGCAAGTGCAACATGTGCAAAATCCCTATAAAAGTGACGGGTTTTCGGTTTCCATAGCTCAGTGTTAAGCCACCGACACGCAATACAGTTACACCAAGACTGACTGAAGCACAACGCAACAAAGCCATTGGTCGCTTGGAAGCAGGCAAATCTTGATCAGATGTTGTCAGAGCTGTAAATGTCCACCAAAGCACCATTACAAGGCTATGGAATCGTCACCAACAACATGGATCAACTCGTGACCGTCCACGATCTGGCAGACCTCGTGTGACCACGCCCGCACAAGATTGCTACATCCGGTTACGTCACCTTCAGGATAGGACCACCACTGCAACGTCTACTGCCTCAACCATACCAGGGCTGCATAGGATTTCCAATCAGACCGTACGCAACCGTCAACGAGATTCTTAGGCCTCATCTGCAACCCATCATGGTGAACATCAACGACGTTTTTCAACATGACAATGCCCATCCTCACACAGCCCGACTCACCACTGTCTTCTTTAGACACCACAACATCAACGTTCTTCCCTGGCCCTCCAGATCACCAGATTTAAACCCCATCGAACATCTTTGGGACGAGTTGGACAGACGTCTGCGATGGCGACAACCTCAACCGCAGACTCAACCTCAGCTTGCAGCAGCTTTGCAGGCTGAGTGGACAGCCATTCCACAGGATGTGATTCGTCATCTCATCGCTTCCATGGGCAGGAGATGCCAAGCAGTTATTGATGCTCACGGGGTCATACTCATTATTGACGTTGAGTGACGTTAAACTTCAACTAGTGAGCGTGGACTTCGCCTTTGCAGACTTTGGATGTTCAGCAGTGAATGTGCAAAGTTTCACACATGTCATACAGAACTACCCGGAATAAACTTGTTAACAATATGCCTCAAATTTTGCCTTTTGCTTTTCTTTTTTTGAAGAGTATATATATATATGAAATATATATTTTGTGGATATATATATATATATATGAAAATTGATTTTTATTTTTTGTATTATATTTACTTGAAAGAAACTAGAAACCTATGTGAAATCAAAATAATTTGTTTTACTTATGATAAATAAATGTAGAATATTATGCTACAGATGTGATTCAGTTTCCATTTCTTTGTTTTGTAATTTGTGCAAGAACCTTTTTTAAAAGAGCTATATAATTTATTCTTGTTTCTCATTCTTGAAGATTAATATTTTAAAATATTGATAACAGTTACCCAGAATTTTCTGTATTATAACAATGTAAAATATGTACACAGGAGAGCTCAGAAGAAAAGAGGGAAACTGAGAAAAAGTATGCCGTTAAACCCCTAAGGACTTAAGAAGTAAATATGAACAGATGATTGAAGAAAGAAAACTACAGGCAGAGCATGCTGATATGGAGAAAAGGAGAAAAGAAGAAGAAAAATCTGCTGTGAGTTTTTAACATCATGTAATCAACAGATTACATCAGAGAAATTTGGCTTTAAATTAAAACTAATATATAGTATGTAATATAGGTTTCTTAACTTAAAAAAATTAAACATTTAGAGCTCCCTTAGTTAGTTAAGCACTTCATCTAGTTTTGTAGATAAATAGATTTTTCATTCAGTATGTGTGTGTAATTTCATAATAATATGCACCATGGTTGAAAAGAAACTAAATTAAATCCACACCTCTGTTTTCAAACTAAAAGTAATGTGCCTTAATTGGTAAAAAACATTGCATCTCTATTCCTTTTGTAAACCAAATTTGAAACAAATGCAGGCTACATTTCCTCATTTTTTAAGATATTTGCTAAAATAGAGAAATTTCTAAATGTGTGCTGTATGAAGATGTTGGTTCGAGAAATAAAGTGCATCTTTTCAACTGAGTTGTGCTATGTGTAATACTATTCAACATTACATCTTACCCATGAAGCATTGAATTTGAGTACCAAAATCAATCATGGATAATGGATTAAAATATTATGTCCATGTTTTTAAATATAGCTTGTGTAGCTTGCATTCTATTTCAAAGTTCACAAGGTATACTATTCTGAAAATCAGGGAATTGTGTGTTTTATTTTAAGAAAAATCAGTTTAACGCTTTTATCTTTTGAAACATTACTTGTCTCTCTCCACAAGTAAGAGCTATCACCTCATGAACAATTACTGTGGATTTTCATATGTAAGCCACAAGTATGGAATAAACACCTACCCCTACACATGTTATAAGTATCACACTGACCTGTGACACAACCTCCATATTCAGTAATCCCCGTGAGCACAAACACATGATTATTAGCTCATTCTTTCTTCAGAAATGCCTGTATTCAGGTGTTTCTTCTTCCAATTCTTTTATGAGTTTCTGTTTGCTTTAGTTAGTTTCCTTTATTCGGGCTACATTACTTTCCCTAGTTACCACATTTTGTCTCATTAGACTATAAATATCTCAGTTGGGTAACTAACCTTGGGACTCCTGTGGGGCTACCCTCTCTGTTATTCATCATCTTAGCACTTTTACTCAACATTTTACCTCTTACAAGATGGGACATTAAGACTGTTAATGGTTATTCTTCCATAGCTATGTTTCTTAGCTATGGAAGGAACTATTAGGGCTTTCTTCACTGGAAATTTTTGGGTTGTGCAAACTCATTTCTAAAATCTGTCTTCTTTTTTGTACTTCACCTCTTCTTTTCCTTATTCCTCTCATCTGTCCTCTGATCTTTGATGTTTTAAACATTTTCCCGGATGTTGTTTGATTCCCATGTAGGATAGTCCTAACCATCTCCCTTGCCTTTTCATTCCATGTATACTTTACTTTCAAAGGCTCTTGACTTTCCTTCTCTTCCTCTGTGAGAGGTTCTCTCACTTTTGGAGATGCTGGCTTCTTTCTTACCAGGCATACCCTTTGATGAGCTAAGAGGGATCTGTGACATATGTCTTGTAATCCTTTACCTTTGCTTGTGTTCTTCATCCATCTTCACTTCCTCCTCTATACTAGTGGCTCAATCACTCCAATATGATCCAGGGTAATCCATTTCACTCCCTCCACCCAGCTTGTATCTCTACACTGACACCTTTCTCTTTGGCTTGGAGGGAGACAGTTCTTAACACCTCCACTTATCTCTCTGGATTTTAGCCTCTAGTGAATCAACCTCTGCTTATTAACATTATGGTGATGTCTGCAGCTTTTTGTCAACTTGTCAAAAGTTTCAGTTTTTCTTATTTAGTTATCTCATTCCTTTTATTACATGCCAGGAAGACATCCTCTTTTGGGAACTATGCTTTTCCTTTTATGTTAGCCTATCCATTTCAGTGAGTGATGGTTACCGAATGGCAATATGTACACCTTTCACCTCTTGGCTGGTACTATTCCCTTTCTTTCAATTTTTTTCTCTTCTACTCACTTGTGGTGATCATTATTTAGGCATTCACACTTTTGCTGCTTCTTGTCCTCTATGTCTTAAAGACCAGCTGATCTATTACTTGACCATTCCTTTTGTCTGAAGTCTTGGACTGTCAAGGAAGGTCAGTGATTGTTTTTCTCCTATCTCTCTTTATTTCTACTCTTATGCCATTGTTTTGTTTATTATTGCATTTTGTGTCCAGTTGAAGCTCTTTGTTGGTTATTCACCCAGATTGCACCCTTACATAGCTACAAATAATAACTCATTGCACTTTCTTTTGGTTGGGAACCAATTTAAGATGATTGTACCTGATGGCAGTGGTCACTGCATACTTTTACCAGTGTTCTTTCTTATGTGAACTGGTTAGAAGCAAGTTGAACCTTCTCTTCATTTAAGATGTAAAGACTAGAATGTTAAATGTAAACTGGAAGTGTAGTATAGATAGGTATGTCCAGCTGGATGGGGCTTGAATTAGTTTCAGGACACAGCTGAGGGATCCTCCTCCCTCTACCTTTCTTTATAGTCTTGTCTCACATAAGCATTTGACTGAGAAGGAACAGCCACAAAACCCCAGCCACATTACTTATTCTAATTTTATATCCACCTTGACAACATGTGACCACCAGCACTGGCTTTCCTAGTATCCTTTTCTCAACTCTCACAGTATTTTAACAGTAAAACCTGGTGCCGCTCCACCTAGCAATCCACACTGTCAATAGAAGTCGCACCCTATGGGCTTTACTTTTCTGTTACTGTTTCAGATAGAAGTTTGTCTCTGTAATTGATCAGTACCAGCTTTTACAGCATCTTCAGTATTTGGATTTTTGCTTTTAATAATGCAGAGAGGTAGTAAGTAACATTTCAGGTAGATACTTAACTTCCTCCACTGGGATTGTGATAAGTCTTTGGATTTATAACACTAATAATCAGTGGTTTGATTCCTCGAGGTCGACACAGCAGATAGCCAATGTGGCTTTGCTATAAGAAAACACACACAGATACTTAAATATCTGCATTGTCTATCACCCTTCCTCCTCACTTCTGGTACATTTTGTTTGCTTTGTAAAGAATAATGATCATGTTCTGGTTCTCACAGGGATTACTGTTCATAGGTTTGTATTGCCCTTCAAGTAGTGGAAGGCTACAGTTTTGTGAAGATGATGTCATAAGCTGAAACAATACACATAGACATCTATAGGGATGGCTTGTGGCATGTGCAGGAAATTCTGTAGTTGGATGCAACATAACAAATTTTAATGATGTAGAGAGGTAAATATCTATCTTAAATACATTTTCACATAAATGAGTTGAAACATATTAAAATATCTTCCCACATGTTACATGTAATTAAGTTTTTAGTTTCCTTTTGAATGAAGACTTTACTGATGGGTAAGTTGATTAAAAGCTCTAACTTATTCAGTTTCTAACATGTAATGAAAGCAAACCTGCTAAGGTGTAGCACTAATTTGTTGTAATAATGGATTAAAAAACACAAAAAACTCTAAAACTAACTGCACTATATACCTTCAAATACTAAATTTTCTTTTAAACATTGTATCAGCTTTAGACAAAACACACATGAACATAGTTGTGCAATTTTGTGTACTGATGTAGTGACCTTAATTTATTTTTATTTTGATACTTTTGGTATTCATTGAAATTTATAAAAATTTATATATTTAAAATAATAGTACATAATAATCTTATTCTTTTAATTCTCTCTTTCCCTCTGTGTATGTATATATTTATATATATATATTTGTATCTAAGTAGTTTTCAGTATCTGTTAATTATTATAGTGAAAAATAATTAAATAATCTCAACCCAAGCTTTTTTGTGCACATTTATTAAATAATTTTATCACAAAATACTGAAAATGATGTTGACTCTTTTTTTTTTCATATGGCTCCTTTTTGTTTGCCTATACATATGTTTCTATATTTTTAGGAGCTAGTAAAACTACCACCAGATAATTTGCATGGTTTCCGGTTTCACTTTTGGGTTCTTGTGTTGCCAGGAAATCGTGAGGTTTCAGAGACTTTCTTTATTGAACCTTTGTTGGGAGAAATTCGAGCTTTAGATGATGCTCAATACTTAGGTATTGAACAAGTCTGGAATAATACCAACATCTGGATTAACATGCAGCCCCATTATGAAGGTTGTAAGGTAATTATGCATCACGTACTGAACATCAAGCTGTTTTCAGTAAGTGAACATTTATTGGTAAATAAACATTGAGGTCTTCAAAACTGCAGCTGCATCATTTTTCTTCCTATTTTTAACCACATTAAATTCTTATTTCATTCCTAAGATCCTATATTTTCTTCTGAGCTGTACCATCATTAGATGTGTCCAAATGTTTCTTTGTAATTAAATCATGTGTAGATTCAATAGGCTACAATGAACCAGATTAACCCTGTAATAGTTGGTGGTTGTTTACACTTGTTGCACATAGTTTATTTCAGAATAAGGTCACAACCAAACAGAGAGCAAGTTTACACAAAATGTACTTGAAACTGATCTACAACATCATACCCTGCTAGTTTTTGATAAAAATGAAATATTCCCCAGACAAGCACACAAAATTAAGCTGAATGTCAATCTGAATTACAATATTAAACTTGATCATATATTTATTATGCTAATTTTTTATACTTTAAATGTGAATGTTACACTAATTGCAAACAACAATTAAAATAAAACTAAACACTAAAAACTACTTATTAACAAATAATACAATATAAAGCATCACAATGATTTCTAGTCAAATACTGCATTGTGTTTCTGATGACTTAAAATGTTACAAGTCGAATTCCTTGATGTCTTGGCACAGATTTTTGAGGAACTATGGTAAGGAAAGAGAACAAAAGGGCTGTGAAGAGGGTAATGAGAAATATAAGGAGATTATAGTTATAGGTAACTCTGTAATACAGTACATGGATGGGATATCCTGTTAGAGGTATAGAGGAAATAATTTAGAGTCTGCTATCGAGTAGCATGGATTATGGCTAAAACTGTCCAAATAATCAGTATAATCTTTGTAGTGTGAAAAGGCATTAATGACACAGGGAAAAGAGAGTCAGAGGAGATAATTGATAAGTTTAAGGGATTGATAAAAGCATTTAAAGAAATGGACAGTAATAATTTAGTTTTACCATGGAAAGATTTAATTGTGACTGAATTTTTAGGCTTAGGCTAATATGCAAGGGCAAGCGGATTGGCTGGTTAGATTTGTGAGATAAGTTCAGGGGAAAACGGGAGTTTTGTTTTTTTTTAAATGGATCATTTACATATAGTAGGGTAATGTTTGACATGTTTGCAAGGGCTATTAATTCAACTGTAAAAGAAACTTTAAACAAGGGCTAAACACTAGTGAGGATCAGAAGAAAAAAACAGACATGGAGAAAAGTATATAGAAACAAACTATAGAAGTACTTTTCAATGAAGGCTAAAGTGTTGTAATGCTAGAAATATAAGAAATAAAATTACTTTAGAGCACTAGCTATAAAAGAATATTTTGATGACATAGAAATACCTAAAACCTGGTTAAATTATACAGTTCTGATGACAGGAATTTTTTGAAACACAGCAAGATTTATAGGTTATTTATTAGGGAAAGAAGGTAAGGAGAGGCCTTTGATGTAAAACTTGATTTAAATTTTGCTCAGGTTGAGGATATCAAAGGTAATAGTATTGAATTTGTTTGTGGTTCTAGAAAGAGAAGGACTTTATTTGGAATTTGTTGCAGACCATCAAATAAAACTGGTGAAATTAATGAGACATTCTATGTATATATATATATATATATATATATATATATATGTATACATTGGGAATAAAGAACTCGCATGTTAATAAGATCATTATTATAAGATGGTAATTTCAGGCATATAGTTTCAGAAATTTCAAAGTCAACTCATGATGGATATTGGTTTTTAGAAACTGATCAGGATGCTGTTTCTTTTCTTTCCAGTTGGTCAGGAATTTACTGGGAACAATGCTATTTTAGGTTTAGTGTTAATATTTAATATAGAAGTGGTTGAGTTTGGGGAACATTTGGGAGCAAATGAATAAGGTTTTGATATGGATATAAGAAGTGATGAGATTCTGGTTCCAGATTTCAAAAAAGCAAATTTTGAAGAGGATACAAGAATTATCTTTTGTGAATTGAACAACTGATTAGACATGGAAAACTTTTAAATTGAATTTTTATATGTTCAAGATAGGCACGTTTCTTGTTTTTAAAAAAGGGTGTCTGTATATGAAAAATCAGGTTAACTCACAAAGGGTTCAAAGGATAAAATTAAAGCTGAAAATGTGAAAATAGTAAGGATTTCTTTAAATTTATTAAGGGTAAGATGGGAGTATGATCTTTGAAGAATGATATAGGAAGATGCCTGTTTGATTAATGTGCATTTTACTGTTATGATGACATTATGACAGTGAGTGACAGCACTATTTTAGACATGTTTTTACCAGGGATTTACCTCTGACATTAGAAAGTGTTATTGGCAATGGTGACACTGTTGATCTTACATATCTTTTTATTTTTTAAGGATCATTGTTCTTTTTAATTTTATTTAAGTTTTTATTCAATGATGGGCTACTGTTTTTGTTTTAACTTAATTTCACTTTACACTTTATAGTACTTTCACTGTTATTTTAGCTTTTTTACTGGTTGTTTAAAAATGTTAAAGCTTTTGAACCAGATAATAATTATCCAAAAGAAAGTTAAAGATTGGGTATGTGAGCGACATGCTATTATATTTTTTGTATTCATGAATTGTTGTCAAGTGCCAGAAGAATGGAAGTTGGCTAATGTTACTCCTATTTGCTAGGAATGTGATAAAAAATTGTCCCAGTAATTAAAAGCCTATGAGACTTACATAATTAGTGGGTAAAGGTTTTTGTAATTCTGATAAGTAATGTTTTGCAAAATGATTTAACAAAGTTTAACCTTTTCACTGCAGTGCACTTGGAAATATATGCCCAAGTTGCAGTAGTTGGTTGAAATGTTGTTTGGTAGCATAGTTTGACTAGGCTAAAAAACTCTCTGGCCTCATTAAACTTTTGAGATTCTTTGAAAATGTTTCTGCTGATGCAGATGAGAGTATTGATGTAGATTTGGTGTATCTGGATTTTCAGAAAATATGTGACAAGGTGCTACATAAAAGGCATGTCCATACATTAATAATCTCTGTGGGTGTGGGAGCAAGTTAGCTCATTGGATAGAAATTGACTGACTAGATGGAAGAAAGTGGAGGGTTATCATAAATGAAGTTTAATCAAGCTGGATTAATATCATAAGTGGAGTACCTCAGGACTCAGTATTAGAACCTTTGCTCTTTTTGATTTACATAAGTGACATTGGTGAAGGAATGGTCAATAAGTTAAATTTACTAACAAAATTGAGGTTTTGGATGTTACTGGCTGTAATGAGGATGCTGTTGCTTTACATAATCAAAAATTTGAATTACTTGGTGAGTTAAGTGAATAAATGACCAATGGTTTTTAATTATAATAAATGAAAGGTGAAACATGTGGATATAATAATTTGAATTTTGAATATAATTTTGTTTGGAATATTAGCAGTGTTATGAGGAAAGGATCTTGGTGTTACTTATGCCATCCAAGCAATATGCTGTTGCTGTAGCAGAAAAGCAAATAGCATTTAGGTTGTATCTACAGGAATATTGAAAAACTAGCCTAAAGAACTTGAAAATTGTATTAGTCACAGATTAGTCTCTGTGTGGAATATTGTGTTGTCTTTTCAGTATTGGGTGCTTCACCTTAAAAGGACATTGAATTGTTGGAAAGGGTTTAAAGCAAGGCTACTAAGATGATACGTGGGATGGAAACTTTGTCATACAAAGACAGGTTATAAATTGTTTTTCTTAAAAAACAAATTGTTAGAGGAGATGTATTTGAGATGTTTAAGATTGTTGGAGGAACTGATAATGTTGATGTATTAACGTTGAGAATGGTAGGATTTGTGGACCAAATATAATTTTTGGCAGGATGGGGTCATCTTCAGCTGAGATGGCTTTATTTTTTTAATAGGGTGGGTGGATTTTGAAATGGATTGTTTTCAGATATGGTTGATGAAGTTAACTTAAGGGAAGGCTTGATAAATACTTGAATCATAAGAACTGCCTATGAGTATTTTATTTTCAATATAAAGTTTAGTTTACTAGATAAAGTGCCTTGCCTAGATAAACCAATAGGTCCATTTTAATCCTTACATTATATATACATATATAAATACATGGGAAAATTGCTGAAAAGAGAAACACAAATGAAAAAAGCAAATGCTTATGTACACAAGAAGTTTTGCACTGTATCTCAACAGACATATTAAGTGTCTCAATACTCCACTATTGAGAGTTGCAGGGAGCCTGATTTGTTAAGAAATGTACATAACTTTTATAAAGTTGACTAGTCGAATAATGTAACAAAATTTTCCTGACAGTCCAAAAATAGAGCAGATGGGGGAATGTATGGCCATTGTATTGGGTTCTGTTATTTGTTTTTCAAAAATATATTGTTGCTTTTGGGTGATTTAATGCAAAAGAGACATCTTAATACATACTTCTAAAAGCTATAAGTACTCCTTTCCTCTGCTATTTACTTAATTTTCACAAACTGTTGCTTACGAAAACCTTGTGATAAACACATGAAGTTAAAAAAAATTAAGGAAACAGATACAGTTTGGGTGATAACCTGAAATAAAGAAGAAATATGCTATAATGTAACTCTTATAATTAGTTTATACAAACACTGAGGAACCATTACAGAATCAACCTGATCAGCATCAGTTATCTGGTTCTATCTTGTTATTAATATAATCGTTAATAATATTCAAATCCCAGTAAAGGCTCACTCAACATTGCACAAAATCATGTACTGAAAGAAAACCATAGCAGATATCTCTTAAAAGTGTGAAATATAAGATGGTTCTAATGCATTTGTTGTTGTTTTTTCAGATTTAAGATTTTAAAACATTTGTGTATCTTTTTTACTCCATTGATGTGTGAAAGATATGTACAGTTGATTTTCAGCATTTTAATTAGGGGCTATTTTATGATCTTGGTGACTGTAATCACTGGGAAAGTTTTCTTCCCATGAAAACCAAGCCTATGAGTATGTTTCCTGGAGTAAAAGACGGCCCATCTGATGAGGTATGTTCACATCTAGAAATTTATTGAAACAACTGTATACTTGTTTGCTAATATTTTTGGCTTTTCTATCTCCTTTATAACAAGTTAATATGGTTTATTAAGTTTCATTAATTTTAAACTATTGTTAGGAATATGAACTTTCTGCTTCTATGCTAAAACTAAATCTGAACTTATAGATTAACCAATTGCAACATTTTCTTTTCAACAGTGAATTTGACTAAGGTTTATTAAAAGTAATTTATATATTGACTTAACTTTGAATAATGTTAAATAATAAGCCAGTAAAATACTTCAAAACTAATCAGTAATGACTGTTTAGTTTTAAAGCTCAAACTCTGAAATACTTTTTTTGTCCTCTATAAATAAGAATAAATCAAAAATTAAATCCTCCATATACAAACTCACTCACTGTTAATGATTTAGTTTTAAAACTTGTATTCATTAACATTTACTTTACTGGTTACTCTAAGTGAGCTAAAATAAGTAAGTCTTACTTAGGTATGGAGTAAGTATTTAAAAATAAGTTTATCTACTGATATTTCAATAATAAGAAAGTAAAATATTCTAAACTTAATTTAGTGGTAAATGGGAAAGTTTTGGATATAACATTAAAAAAATAGTTTTAATTAATATTTTATCAGAAATTACCTTTAAATTTTTGCTTTTGAAATTAGAGTTTTGTTGAAGATCCTGAAATCCCAGAAATTCCATTGTCTTGGGTTAACCACTTGAGTGTATCAGTAGAAGGTATGATATACTAACCTAGCTTAGAGAAAGAATTTTCATTCGCTGAACTTTGATTGTCGTGCAAAGAATGGTAGAAAATAGTAATTTAACAAAATAAGTATTATTTTTATTTTATATGAGCAACAAGATTCATCAGTCATTAATATGTTTCAAAGTACACTAATATAGGATATTTATAAAGTCCTGCTCTGAGTTCAGTGAAATGTACTCAAACGTGACCATAACAGTTGAGTTGTAGTTTATAGGCCAAGTGAGAATTGACCATCATACAGATACAATTACTAAAAGTAAGTTACTGCAGGATGGCATAACACTGTTTCCTAATTGATCTTAGGACTTCATTTAAGCCATTTCTTCCTGTAGATTCATTCTTTTAAATTAGACACACATTTTTTTGAAGTACAAATAGTACATCAGCTTCTGCTTCTGAATAGAGTTCAAGTCACATATAGTGCCATCTAGTGGTGATATTTGTGATATTGTGGCCCATATTTTATATTGTAGCTAGCTTGGTGAATTTTAACTCAGTCTGTACTCTTCATATTACACCCTTTTCTAGATTAAGTGATAACGTAAACAATTCTCAGAATAAGTAAACCCCTTGCAGTTAATAAACATTTGCTATTATAATAGAGAACTTGCAGACTATGTTTCAGATTTTAAACTGTTAAAGTAAATATTCAGTTTAAAAACTTCTTTTGTTCAGTATTTCAGTAAGAAAACATTGTGTTTGATATTGTTAGATCGATAATTTTGTATTGAACACTTGGATTTATGGTACATTGTTCTAGCACAGTAACTAAATATACATAATTTTGCAGATTTCCAGAAAAGATTTCCTTATGGGAAGAAAGTAATGCTTTATAAACATGCAAAGATAGAACATTATGCTCCATTTATGTTGAAAGATGGTCTTGTCAGAAGGTTATCAGTTTATTCAGACCTAAAATGTAAGCAATCCTGTAATGAAAATATTTGTGACTAAGTCTTTTTGTGTTAAATATGGACTAGCTTACATAAGTTTCAAATCATTTGTTTACTATAATAATATTTTAAGCTGTGGCCATGCAGTAAATAAATAAACAGTGGATTTAATCATTTTTAATTTATCTAATCTAAAGGAAGATAAATCATTAGGGATGAAAGTATAAGATGATTAAGACATAAAAAGATGGAATCAAAACTGACTTATAAACAAGGGTTATCGTCATCAGTATAAATGAATAGTATTTATTATTTCTTATAAGGCCCCTGTATTTGATTGGTTGAAAATTAATCTGAAAATTTAATAATTTAAGCCCTTCTAATTTTGCTTTTAAACAGTCTTTCTTAGCATGTAAGTATAAAAAAGAAAATTGAACCTTTTTTATTTTTTTACAGATACACAACTAGCAGAGGTAAGAGAATATTTTATGAACAGACTGGATCACATTTGCCTTCGCATTACCAACATACTGACAGAAAATGTGATAGAACGTTTTAATTCAGGAAGAACAGATAGCTTAGCCGGTATTTAGTTTCATTCTTAAACTTTATCAGAAATTAATGTAGATATATGAATACTTGTTTTCTAACTCAGTATATTTCTAAAAATTCTCACGTATTAATTCCACCTTGTTGACATTTAACACTTGAAAAGTTTAATTGGAAGCCTATGACAGAAACGTTCTACACTTCATAAAAAAAAAAGTGTAAAAAGGATTTTGCAAATGCAAAAATTCAACTTTGACCATAACCATTGCTATCAAATTATATTAATTTTTTTTGTTCCAATCAGACATACAACATTATTAATCAAGAAAAGATCTTCCTTTAAACTTTAAAACCAAGCTCAAAAATATGAAATTAATTATTTTGTTGTATATTTTTTCTCAATGTATAAGAGATATATTGAAAAACATATTCCAAATTGTTATTTCTAAATACACACATTGTTTTGTAATCTTATTGTATTCTGTATTTTATGTTGATAAAACGCATGATCCTTATATCTGACAACATATTGCAAAAATTATATGTGACTGTTATTTTACAATAGATTGAATATATGGGCAAATTTCAGTGCATAAGGACATTAGGTATATACACTCACACACACACACACATGTATATATTTAGATGATACTTTAATATAAGTTGCAGAGAAAAGTTTACAAACAGTCTAACTTAGTATTATGTCTCTGTCTTAGTGTATATTTATTGTTAGACATAATGATGCATTTTGAACATAGAACACAAGTACAAAGCATACGATCATGGACCACATTCGGAGAGACTGATCATCTTCTATTCTCATTCTCGACCCGATGGACTTAAGTGGAGAAAATCAGGACAAACATTGTTGGAGGAGGCATTTGACAAGAGAGAAGACTTTCTAGAACATAGAACCACTAAGTTTGGTGCTAAAGAAAAAAAATTTGGACCAGTAGAAGACTCTTGCAGAACAATAGAGGTAAACATTGTGGTAATTATGTAGTCAACTAGGTTTCCTTTGCATGATTTGACTGCAAAACTTCAGTACACATAAATTGATTTGTGTATTATTGAGGTCAAATTAATTACTAGACTTATAATTTCAAAATTTTGTGCAAAGCTAGTGAATTCAAAATATGTTTTTTTAGAAAATTTATAATAGCTCATTATTTTGTTTTATTATATTACTGACAGTCATAAGGAATGTTGACAGGAAGGATCACTAGTTTAAATAAGAATCAGTGGCGACATCAAGGGAGGGCTTGGGAATGCTTGAGCCCCCCTACATATTGTTAGCTACATATATTCATAAAATATGAAAAACACAATTGTCGTTGTTGCTTAACAATTAACATCAAAGAGACATAGATCTGTAGAACTCAACGTCTTCATTAAGACAGAAGTATGTGTCGTGTCCCATAGCAACGTACTGAATGTACTGAAACTCATGCGCTGTATTGCTGTTCCTTGTGTAATGCCATTTTATCTTGAGCTATGACAAAGATTAGACGACCATGTTGATTTCAAGTTACAACAGATCATCAGGGATTTTACTTGATAAACCAAAGGTGTCACAGGTATATACCCATTAATTTCATTTATCTTTTATTGAAAAGTAAAACATAGCATGCATGTACAAGTGTATTGTGTATAGGTCAAAACTATGAAGCATTTAGCCAGTGTTGTGTCCATTGTGAGATCATTTTGCATTGTGTATCAGCCATCCAAAATTTGCTGCCAATCACCAGAACAGGTGCATTGTTTTGAAGTAATATTGACTATAAACACAACATGATGAAAGATAGTTAGCCTGATAGTGACCTTACTTTTCCTCACAGTGTATTAACTTTACATGGGATAATTCGTTTCTGCTATGTAAACTATGTCTTTATGTTATATTTATTTTGATTTGTAGCTTTACCCTTAATGGTATATTAAATGTTCAATCTAGGCTAATCTTGATTTTCTTTATTATTATGTATTACTTTGGGTGGAATTTAGGTGAGCTTCCTCTTTTACATATGTGCATATTTTCATAAACAGATTATTTCTAATTTGTAATAATAATTGCAGTTCAAAATAGCACACCTTTCTGAAGTGTAACTTGGTAGTTACATTATTATAATTTACCATCTATACTTCATATTGGTGGCATTTTGGGAAGCCCCTCCACAGTTTACCTCAGCCACCACCCCCTGAACGAAAATATCTTGGAGCCACCACTGATAAGAATATGTGATACGTTTTATTTCACTGTTAAAGTCATTGGTCTCTCTCTCAGTAAAATATGAGTGGACATACATGTTACTACTGCATTTATGTTTCTTTCACAAAATATTTTTACAATATTTTACAAAGTATGTATCTTTGAATTTAAATATAGTAATAATTTATTTGTAAGAAAAATATTTTATGTCAAAAAACAATAGGTGGGAATAATGATTATTTTGTGACCTTTGTACAGAATTCAGTATTTTGAACTTAGTATATTGGAGAATAGTTTTTGCTTTTATTTGTGGCTTCTCATCATGAAAAACATTGAAATAAAAATCCTAGTATTTAGTTATTTAGGCTTGGGCTTACCCTGTGATAGACCTCAGGATTTCACAGCTTGGTTGCACTATGTGCAATACCACAAAGTATTCCCTCCCATTTTAGGTTATGACAGTGTTATAAGAGTGACAACAAGTCAGTTCTGCAGTATGGATGGTTGGTAGTAGTAGTGTTCTGACTGGTCAGTAGTTCAGTAATAGTGAGATAACCTTAGTAGCTTTGGCATAAGTGTAAAATAAAAATACAAATTCAGTTACATTTCAGAGTTAACCTGTTAAAATGTGGTAGTATCAGTATCTATTCTAGTTTTATACTTTCAAAGTGTTGTATCTTTAGATGTGGTTTGTTTAACAATATAACAGTTTCTGCTATATTTAATCATTGATTAATTCACAAAATGTGTGAAACATATCTGAAACAAATAGAAAATATACATTCTAATACAGAAACTGTAATATACATTAGAAATTGTTTTTTAACTTGTTGGTATTTATGATCACCTATCTCTCATAAAATGCAAATATCAGAGAACTTGTGCCAGATGTATAACAATGGGAAACTATAAAGTAAATTTTTTTACTATTTACTCTAGATCATAGCAAATGTAATACAAAGTCACATGAAAATTCATGGTCAATCATTTGGCAACTTTACAAAAAGAAGTAATTCTGTGACAAGATTATTTCTTTAAATCCAATGTGTGTTCCCATTTACTTAATAATTTAGTGCATCATACATTTATCCAAGTGTACGTCATCTCTAGACCCACAATCTTATATTTAAATATAATAAGACATCTGGTATTTTGGTATACACACATGTTCTCACATTTTAAATTAATGTTTATAAAGCACTTACTCAATACACCCACATGAATTCAATTACAGGTAGTAAACTACTATCACATAAGTGCACTATTATAATCTCAAAGACAAATTCAAGTTACAGGTTGTAATATGTGGTAGCTCAGCTAGTAAAATATATCAGGCTTAGAATGCTATTATGAATTAGGTTTAAGCTTCTGTTAGAATATTACTTTTCATCACTTTCAAGTTAATTGTTACAACAGGAGGCCTTTGATATATACACCTTATAATGAAATGTTGGATGTGCTCCATAAATAAGTAAAACACAGAAAATGAATTATTCAAAAATCATAATAATGAGTAGAAATACTTGTCATTTAAAATACAGGGTGATTGTAACAAAGGTTCTACAGTTCAACGTACCATATCTCCAAAACATGTCGTCTGCCTGTACATGACTTATCACAAGAGCAACTTTTCTTCTCAAATGTTTTTTTATGAATTTGCACATAACAATACTGGAACAGAGCCTCTTGCAGATGCTGTGCACTGTATGGTGATACCTGAGTGCTGCCTCAGAAGTTTATATTTTAATGTGATAAGATTTCACTGGTTCACCTCTTTGCATATTTTTCAGGTTCATGTTGGGTGAATGAGTTGTACTACAATCAGAAGGTCTATTTATACTCATAGGAAATATGCAGAAGAAGCCACAGTGAAACCTTGATGGCAATATGTGACAACTGTGGTGTTCACACCCAAATTATGTCCCTTACATTCTGTGTAATTTCACCTTTCTGTATCATGTAGTTTGATAAATGTAATACAATGAACTGTAGAAGTTTATTTACAACCACTCTGTAGATGTATGTATGTATTCACATCTAACTGCATGGTAATGAATCCATTTAATCATTTGTTTCCAAATAGTATTTAGAGACTAGTTAGGACAAGGGTGTCCTCTATATTGTAGCATTCAAATCATCCATTGATATTCACAAAAAAAAACACAAAATGCAGGATAAAAAATATCAAGCAAGGAACAAACTTAGCATGTTCAGTAGCAAAGGATAAAGAAACAAAATTATAATTTTAAATATAACATTCATGCCTACTTTAATCAATATAGCAGTAATTGAAGGGATTATATAAAGATTCAGTGGATGACTACTTGCTTGGAGTTTGAGGTCTTTGTAGTTTAAAAAAAAACACTAAGGTACATCTGATAGTAGATCCAATTTCAACATATCCGAACTTATCTGTTGATAAATCAAACAACTGTGTTACTTTTTTTGCTTAAGAAATTAAAGTTGTGTGCAACCAAGTTAATGATTTTTAAATAACTTAAAAGCAATATTTAATATTGTATTAATGTTGTAATGTTAAATGCTAAAAAGGGGTGAGACAATAGACTAATTGACATACACTTCTGATTTCAAGTGGAATACTTAAGAGTAATGCATAAAAAATCTTTGATCTGTTGTTAGGTGGTGTTCAATAGAAAGTTAAAAGTGGCATTAATAAATCAATTTTCTAAAATGTAAAATTTTGTGTAGAATAAAATGAACCAACAGCAAAGAAAAGCAAGTAAACACAACTTAACAAATAAAACAAAAATATCTATTCACTAATAATGTAAGCTCTGACTTGTTAGCTAGGTCAGATCAAGGTCTTGAAAGGCTGACATGGCCAGGTGGTTAGGGCACTCGTAATCTGACGGTCATTGGTCCAAATCCCAGTCTTACCAAACTTGCCTGCCCTTTAAGCCATGAGGGCATCATAATGTGATGGTCAGTTCCACTATTCATTGGTAAAAGAGTAGCCCAAGAGTTAGTGGTATGTGGTGATGACCAGCTACTTTTCTTCAAGTCTTACACTGCTAAATTAGGGACAGCTAGCACAGATAACCCTTGCATAGGTTTGCACAAAATTAAAAAACAAACAAAAAATAAATCAAGGATTTAGTGTAGTATCCCACAATCCTTATGTCAACAGTCGTTTCTATTATACATATTGAAGAAGAGATAAACTCCAACTCTCACTGCTTTGTATAAATCAATGTATCACACCTCAAAATAGCAAGATTTCAACTCAAGAGGGTATAACACAGAAACAGAATCAAGTTATTATAAGGCATAGACAACAATGACTTTTGTACATTTGGTTTATAAGGATGTGAAAAGTTAGAAAAATATATCAGAATATAACTAATAAATATATATGTTATTTACTAATTATGGAAAACTAACATTTTATATACTTTCTAATCACCATATTCAACAGATATATATATATATTAGGCATACAAAACATAATCTTCTCTGAGTAGTACATCAACCCAGGGTTTACACTAGGTTTTGATACTGTATTCTACTGACTAAGCTACTAGGGCTTCAAGGCTCGGGTAACCAAATAATCATCTGGTTCATTAAAGTATTTTTTATAATTAGGTGGAGTATTATGTACAAGTCATCAGTGCAAAGTTAGCTAGTGCTCCATGTGTTAGAGGAATAACTATTTTACTCAGGATAGTGAGCCTTGTGTATGGGACTTAAACTAATTTAATAAGTCAGTGGTATTGATAACATTAATATGGTCCATATATCTTGTATATGTTGAAGTTCTGGTGTATTACAGTAATTTTCTGTTGTGTTTTTTTATGTTGTAGTGTATCTCAGTACAAATAAGACATATATGCATATGTATTGCTGTTTTTATTGACTCATATGTACTATTTTTGTCTGCTTTTGATGTTATAAAACTACACTGAGTCTATCTTCTGAATTTCCTATTCCAGAAAGTGATAGAACGTTTTAGACGAAATGAAAACCTTGAAGCATATGCTGACATTGAGACAAGAATTTTCAACCTAGCTGAAAATTGCATTTACATCAAATTCCATAGAGGCAAACGTTTTATAACTGGATCTTTCATAGAATTTTTCAAGCCATCAGAAGAGGATGATAAAGTTCAAGGGTTCACACTGAAGCCAGATATGTGGAACAGTTACAAAGTAATTTTATCATTTGTATGATTCAACTATTCATTATTGTATGTGCACAGAATGAGTACACTATATTAAAATTATTTTGGAACCTCACTGTTTTGTTAATCTCCATGTTACTATGTCCTATCATGTTCTCTCTGAAAACCATATATCTTGACAGTAGACCTCCAGTTTCAAAAAAGTTCTGTTCTGAAGTTGTCATTTCCAAACCACACTACTCCACCATGTATACTTTCCATATCATATAAAATGTATGAGAAAAATAGTTTCTTAACCCCTATTTCAACAAATAGTCTGATCACACAGAAGTCAATAAGTGTTGTGCCTAAAAACTTGTCCAGTATGTTTCAGTATGAAATACTGTGAATACCCGTTTATTCTTTGGCTGTTTGAATTAAGTGACAGCTGAAAAGAAATATTGAAGAAGAAATTTGTGTAATTAATCTGTGTTACTTTGTCTGGAACACACAGACAGGTTTCATCATTGACCTTTTGTGTTTCTGGATTCTTATCTATTATTAGACTTTGCTTGCCACAGATGTGATATAACTTGTTGTAGGTCTCTTTCGTGATGGTTCTGGTGCACTGAGGTGATCTGTGTTTTTTTGTTTACCAATCCCAGTGAGTACAAGGGATATCTCCATCTTGGGAAATCTAAACTCCCAATCTGAACATCTCTATGAATTGTGTGTATGAATATCTTGCTTTGAAAAAAATAGTTAAGTAACATTCCTAAAAGTAACCAGCTTTTTGGTGGTGTCATACTACTTACAAAACACCAAGTAATGTTAAAATGCAGTTTTCATATATGCTGTTCTATTGTGACCTTATATTGACTGTGGTGGTCATGTGACTTGGTGATTTGCTTTTTTAAAGTAATTTTCATATAATGTGCTTAAAACTTTGTATATTTCATATTTGTACTCTTAAGTGATGATATTAATTTAAGAAATTAATTTTCAGTACATCAGTATACATTATATTGTTTAGTGTTAAACCTTTGTCACTAGCTATACTTATCAGAATTAGATATTTAGGTGTTTTCAAAATACCTTAATCTATTTGCATTAGATCCCAACAAAGTGGCATAACATTTGCTGTGCTCCATAACAAAGTACTGCACATGTAGAAATATTTTAAAGATTTTTAAAGGTCTGTCTTACAATAATATTATAAAATGTCATGAAACAAATATGCAAAACTATGCTGTAGATGACTTCTTTGTATCTTTAAATGTTACACAAACCAACAGTTAATATTTATAGGCAGACTACATGGCTGCACCATACACCCATCTAGACCTATATTTAAAGTTTTCTCAACTGATGGAGGAAGAGAAGCAAGTGGTAGTCAAGATTCGTCAATCAGAAGATGAAGTATGTAAGGCGTAAAAAATCTTAATATTAATTCTGTGTATTTGATGATTAATTTGATGAAATTAAACTTCTAGTACATAATATTATTTTGTCATTATGAAAATCTGTAAGAATATTTTTTTTATTTCAAGTAACTAGTTACATTCTTGTACATGTTTTTGTAAATTATTACTGTAGCCTAATTGATGGGCAAGAACCTATGTTGTTAGAAGAATATTAATTAGTAATAATAATAATATAAAAAATACAGAAATGCACATTTGTAGCTATAAATATGAATAAGAATACAATTATA
Organism: Tachypleus tridentatus; assembly: GCF_004210375.1. NCBI lineage: Eukaryota > Metazoa > Arthropoda > Merostomata > Xiphosura > Limulidae > Tachypleus > Tachypleus tridentatus. Next base: position 158,378,856 of record NC_134825.1, on the reverse strand, counting down.
TCAATAATTATTGCATATTTCTATTCCTAAAACATCCAAAATCCTATTAAAATTAAGTAATTTATGACAGAAATTTGTAAAACATATCTAGTTCTATACAGTGTTTAGTAATGGTTAGATTTCAAAATCAGTCTATTTTGTTTTCTCAATTTTTAAAAGACATAGAACCCTACTAAATATTCTATTGTTTAGTTTATAGCTGATGCAAGATCACATTACTTTGCTGTTGTGGTGATTGCTTCTTTTATTGTATGTATTTTTGCATTTATTTCTTTGTCTCTGATCTTTGTTTTATTTGAAATTACAAACTGAAGTTTTTATATCTCTCTTTTTTTATTTCTTTAGTCAAGCAAAACAGTAACTATTTTTGTTGTAGCTCAAGCAGCTACTCATTTCACACTTCTCTAAGTTGTATAGAATATATCTATTTAAATAAATTCAGGAACTTTTTTTAATTTTTGAGTTGATGTCCTGCATGTAGTTATGATTATTATTAACAAGATTTAAACACGTGCAAGGCCATTTACTTAGGCAGAGGTTACATAGAATGATGCTGGAAACTTGTATCACTTTTGGCCCTGTGCCCATGTTTGCACAACTATCTCAGAGATATATATGTTGCTCAAAACAGTCAGTAACATGTGTAATTTAGGATTAGGAAACATCATACTTTAACCCATTATCTGGTTTAAAACTGCTATATAATATTATTATTTCTGTATGTTGTTCTACGTGGACGTTTTAGAAAAAATTCCTCTTATGTCATCAGCTAGTAAGTTAATAAGTTAAGACTTATACAGTTGTATAGAGATAATACAAAACTCTATACACAAAATAATGCTTTTGTTTTTCTACTCACTGTAGTGTATTTGTTTTCCTTTGCTGTCTGTGTTTGATTTATTTTTCAAATAACAGTCTTGAGTTTGTGTTAAAGAAAAAAAAGTTAACTCTTGGGTATCAGCATAATGAATATTAAAGTGTCTGTTTGGTTCAGTGTTTACCATACCTACATAATTTTTCACAGGATTTGTCTCATATTTTTTTAAATTTAGATATTGTTATGTTTGGAATCATTATCTCTTTCAGTGCTTTAGAGTTGAGATTATAAAGTTCTACTTGTAACTAAGCATAAGGTCAATCAGTAAGATGTTTTGAATATACATAGATATGTGATGGGCAAGATGAAACTAGAAATAACATAATATTTAGGGACAGTAAGGGATCGAGCCATCCATCCAGATTGTCCCAGCCTATAAACTACACCAAAGCTATTTAAAAAACAAAAAGAACAAAATCAGCTCTTATCATTCATTTAGTTATCAAACTTTCTCTCAAACTCATTTAAATTTACTACCACCACAACATCAGACAGCAAACCATTATAAAAGTCAACTGCCCTATTAGAAAAATAAAACTGTCTTAGCTGAAGATGGCTCTTACCCAGCTATAATTTATATTTGTGTTCCCTAGTCCACCATTCTCACCAATAAGTATGTAAAAAGGTAATGTATCAACAATATCAATACTCTTAACAATCTTAAACACCTCAATCAGGTTTTCCTAACACTTCTAAGAGAAAACAGTCGGAGATCTTAACTTGCCAGACTCTCCTTTTCAAGCACCATTATAGTAACTGTCCTCCTCTGAACAATTTCCAACAATTCAATGTCTTTCTAAGGTAAAGAACCCAAGACTGAACATAATACTCCAAATGTAGTCTAAATAGTGACCTATACAATGAAATTATAGCCTCTTTAGATTTGTATTTATTAATTCTATAGATACAACCTAAATATGCCATTTGTCTTACCACTAGCAGCAGCATGCTGCTTGGAGTTGGGTAGTTAAAGTACATTTTTTTTACCTTATTTAACTGTGTTAGCAAATCTAGATCATATGTTTTACATGTGCCATAACCTAGGATGCAGTGGGAAAGACCGTGGTAGATCATAAAAATATGATATTCTTCAGCCCTATTTCCTGCAGCAACATTCTTTTAAATGCACTGATGCCTTTGGTAATAGTAGTTATCATGGTGTTAGCATGGTTAGAGAAGTTGTTTGTCAAAGGTCACTCCATATATTTACTTGTATTTATCCATGTGTAACACAGTCTGTTGTTGAATGTGCATGATGCGACTGTGGCTTTGGTAAAATTAATGACTGTTTCTTTGTTGTTGCACCATTGTAATTTTTTAAGTATATGTTAATGATATGTTTATTAATTTAATGTGGAAAGGTTGTAAACCTGTACTAATTTTTTACTTCGCAAAAATATTACACATACAAAAACTCATATCAATTTGTACAAATATCTGTTCCATTCTTTGAGAAGAAATTGTTCTGTCTCAGAGGATGTTCATAGAGAAAGAACCAAGTTTATATAATCAGTGATGTCGAGAAACCCACTTGTTGAGAAATTTATATGCAAAAACGGCTCGTTTGGGTTGAGAAAATATTTTACATAGAAGAGCGAACAATGTTTGACCTTCTTGGTCATCGTCAGGTTCACAAAGAAAGAGGTAACTGACCTCTACATTTCTGACCACAGTTTGACAACCCCTTGTGTAACATGTGGTCAGCTTCCGTCAGTTATGTTTTTCTTTGTGAACCTGACGATGACCGAAGAAGGTCGAAACATTGTTCGCTCTTCTATGTAAAATATTTTCTCAACCCAAACGAGCCGTTTTTGCATATAAGTTTATATAAGTTGTTATAATTTCATTTGTAATAGTTGTTGACCTATGTTATTTATGAAGTAAGTGATACTGCACTATGAACCATCTGTCTAAATTGTAAGTGCACTATAACATTTTCCTTCCTGAGTTGATGATTATTTTACCACTCTTTATTTTGTGCAGGCATAGTATTAAAATGCTCTCTTACCTCAGCACCAGCTGAAATCACAAGAAAAAAGTAAAAGGCTGGCTAATTTAGTGTTGAAAATAGACACATTATTGTGAATAAAGATATGCTTTGTTTGTTAATTTGTACATACTTATCTTTTCTTTGCTCTCTGTCTTCAAGTTATTCTATTCAACACATTTTTAGAACCTGCTTTAATGTAGAAACGTATGGCGTCCTACTGAACATTAGTATATCTAGTAGATTTTTAACAAAAAAATCCTTGATTTTGGTTTTCAAACAGGTCAACTAGTGAAAGAGGTTAGTTGTTTCAGTCAATAATTTATCTTGGCCAGCTATATATAAAAAAGTATTCTTCATTTAATAACTCAAAACTTTCTTTGGGTAAAATAGGCTTAATATTAACGTTTAATATTCATCTCATTATTCAGGTCATTGCCTTTCTTAATAATCGAACTTGGGAAGAAGCCCACTCAGAACTTTATGCTTCTGTCTATAATATCCTAAAGAATGAAAAAGCTCTGAAGAAACGCCAATACTTGGTTGGTTCTTTATTAAAACAGATGAAATTAAACTTGGCAATCTTTATATACATTAACTATTATTTTTATTTTAATTCTAGAAGTTGTTGATCGTAATAACTGAGTATTCATAATTTTACAAATAAAGAGTAATTTTATAATCATATTATTTAACACCAGGTTATTACACTTGAATTATAAGTTGCTGTTAATATAAACTTTAAAGATATAAATAGTTTTTACTGGTTCATTTGATTGAATTTTGTAGACTGTACATTAGAGAAGTTTTATGTTCAATCAACAAAAATTAAGTAAAAATATTGTTATTCAATCATTAATTGGAATTTTTAAATTTATTGTGATGTAAATTTTTATTTGACTGCAACATGTATCAGCAAAAACAAAAAGAAGCAGCCAGATGTCAGTCACAAGAAGTTGTAGTAGATCTGTTAGGCCCTTACCTAGCTCAAAAAGGCATAACTGGTCAAATGACTAAACAAGAAGCTCAGGAGATAAAGCAGAAGTGTTTACAGGACTTCAGACAACGATTAGTTAACACTGCAAATGGCATTCAGTCTCTTTTTGATCAGGTAAGCAGTTTATTGAGGAATTATCTGTATTGAACTCATAGTAATTTGTAGATTTCTTTACAATTAACAAATAATCACAGAGTCACTCAAACTACGTACAGTATTTCACCTGTGGGCAGCACACACCCATTATTTTCACAACTTTCGTGCACAGTCTCTAGAATATACAGCAATTTGAGAAACACAACAGTACTTTTCAACTGAAAACCTTAAACAAGCATGAGATGGTGTGATGGTTTTGGTTTTTGAAAGACAAAGACATGTATACTAAACTTTACCTAAGATCATGAAGTTCTTCTAACACAACATACATAGACAGAGAAAGAGACTCTAAAAAAGTCAATAATTATCAGGAACTGTAAGAAAAAGTAATATATTTTCTGTCAAGATTGCACATATCTAAGAAGACAGATATCAGAAGCATTAGGATCAAAGTTTATTTGCAGCAGTGAAGCAGATGTGAATATGATAATGATAAGATACCAACTGTAGAGGAAGAAAACAGTGAAAGAAGCCAGGTAAGAATTTCCATTGGTGCTAGTAAAAATACCAAATAGCCAGAGACAACCATGTCTGCCTACAGACTAAGTATATTTACAGAATCATGGAAATAAAAGGACAGCCATAAATAGAGTGGTAAGATAGAATACCATTATACAAATAAAACTATTACTACCATATCCATAGAAAAAGTCACAGCAAATGGGCCCTTAGATCAAGCTCTATAGATCCTTAATTGAAATCTTGTGACAACTCTCCTTTGTTACCAAATGTTATATAAGTTTTGGTCCACTTGACTCAGAGTTTCATTATTAACTAAACAGTCAAAAATATAGAAAAAAACCTGTTACTTGGTTTGAAAACAAAGGAGTCACTTTGGAGACAGGCAAAACAAAACTAGAGATGTTAGAATCATGTAAGATGGAAAGAAGTTAACATACGTAAAATTAGAAAACATGTATAAGTAGATAAACACAAACTCTCTGAGTACAATGTTTCAAACTTTAAATTACTTTTTTTTATAAATGACTCCATTTATGAGAAAAGTTTATAATCTTTTATAGTTTTATTGTGAGTTGTTATGGTATGTGTATAAACTATCTAAGGAATTTTAAAGTCCTAAAGGAAATAGTTCATGGTTATGTTTTGAGAATTCTTGTATTTAATTCGTTTTATGTGTTTGGTGTAATTTATGTAGCTAACAGATAAAATTTGTAACTGAATTTATTAATGGGAAATCAATCATTATTTTGTGTCTAATGACATCATTTATTTAGAAAATGGGAGAGTTGGAGAAAGAACGTAATTGGTTTCAAGAACATCAAATGTCTCTTACAAAAGAAGAGGAAGAAAAACACAGAACTTTCATCAATGAGACAATGTTCCAGCTTCATGTCTTAGACTTACACCTGAACAGGTAATGTGTGAAAAAGACGAAAAATTAATATATGTAAAAAACACACATTCTATTGTTTTATTTATGAATTTATTTTACAAATGTTTATAACAGTTTTATACTTTAAGAAACTTCTGACAGTATTTTATAATTAGTTTCCCAATGGTAAGCTTCAAAACTTATAGCCCCCTTGGTGGCTCAGTGGTATGTCTGTAGACTTCCAATGCTAGAAACCAGGTTTTGATACCTGTGATTGCCAGAACACAAAAGCCATTGTGTAGCTTTATGCTTAATTACAAACAAGCAGAACTTATAACACAAACATTTGTGGTTTGATTCTCACAATGCAGATAGCCCATTGCTCAAATGCAAAGCTGAAAAGTACTCAACATTTCAAAGTTTATATTGTGTTTTTTGTAACAAATTCTAATTTCTTTTCTTTGGTATGTTTTCATTTAGCATAAGATTTTTTTTTCAAAAGTTTTTTACAATCAGAAGCTTTTATATCTTGAGAGAAACGTATGTTTTATTAAATTAGTAATTAATAATATGTTTTTATACAGTAATACATTTACTATTAATTAGTTATTTTTGTCATTTTTTTCTTCACAGACACAAAGAAATGGCTCCTTTAAGATATCAAGCAGTTGAGAAAAAATTAGACTCAGATTCACGGCTTGGAATATCATAGCATTCATTTTTCTCAATTTATCAAAACAAAACATGCTTATTTTCTAATTAAAAAAATAATTGTAAGAATTTTCTGTTAACTTAAAATGTTTTAATGTGTAAAACAATTATCTTAAAATCCAACTTAAACATTTATTCAAAATTTTGCATCTGGATGTGCGTAATAGAATTTGAATAGACATTCCTGTATATACATGAATATTATTGCTATTATTACTTATATTATTACAATAAACATTTGTGAAAAATTACAACAGATTATTGGCAGAAATGTTTTTTTCTTACAAGAGTAAATTATATATCAAAAACATGAGTGAACTTTTACTTTGCTAAAACTATTGAGACACTATTGTTAACTTGTACAGTTATATTACTTGTTAAGCACTTTTACCACTATTAGAATGCTGTATTATATATCAACAAAATGGCTCATGATACCTAGAGAGCCAGAAGATTATTATCACTCATTGGATAACAACGTTGCACTGGTAGAATTTCACCACATAATACTAAGTAAGCTGGAAGCACGAACATTCAAATAGAATTCTCAACAGCAAGTGTAAGCTTGTCCATTTATCAAATGTTCAAGTTCAAAACACAGTACTACTAAGAAAACAAAATATCAGTTATACTGATGAGACATGCAAATAGTTAGGATTCCAATGAAGAATAAATGTTAAATATGATGATAGAGAAAATTCAAGAGAAGCAAGTGAATGAACCAGTTATAATTTGGGCAAAACATGCTGTGCAGCAAGGTAAAATTTTACTATGATGAATTAATAAGTTTACCATAGAAGCACATAGTCTCTGGCAGTTATCTGAACAATTGAAGTGTAGAAAGAAATGTTATATCATCACCATAACCCACATAAGCATGGTACCTGGCCAGTGATGCATCTAATAACTTCATAGTTCCTTCAACCAAAGATTATCTGAATATTACATGATGCATACATTAGAGGACACCAGGAAGATTTTCACACTACAACAAACCTGCAGAGAAACTTTTAAGGCTGTGTTCCAAAACAAATATAGAGGGTTATAGGTTTCCATTGTAAAGGACATCTCTGAATGCTTACCAGGCCCCTTTCCAAATCCATCAGTGATTATGATTAATAATTGCATACTGGTGGCAATAGACTATTTATGATATTGAACTGAAGTTGATACATTAGTGGATATATCAGCATTTAAAAAAATCACCAATGTATAAACTGAACAATGATAACTTGCTTAGGAGCACCAGAGGAGTTTTGTATTGATAAAGGAGTAGACAATAATAGCCAGTATTTGCCACGTTATGGCCATCCAAACTGTAAAGTCTAAGCTTTCCACATTTGTGAATTCAGTTTGGGAGGATCACTTTGCATAAGTAATTGTGACAAACCATATGGCAGTAAAGCAACATTCTCCAAGTATATAATGTCCACGGCAGATCTTAAGCATGAACCTACAACAGCTATGGGTTTGTTGGAATGTTTGCAAGAATATGTAAAGTAATTGAGATCACCAATATTTGATGCTCACGTTTTTTTACTTCCAACAAACTTGGTATTCAGCCTAGATATAACATATGACAAGTTAGTAATAAATAAATAAAGCAGTTTGTGTGAGCAGATGGAGTGTAGTTCTGATTAGAAACAAAGACATGCAAACCTCCTAGATTTGGTTCTGTAGGACTATGTTGTATACTTCATTGAATAATTATATCAAAATGAAATATTCAGCATCTCACGACATATAAGAGTTCATGGGACATATGTTTAAACTGAAATTGTAAACCACTGATGAGCCTTTAATAAATTAGATTGATCAAAATGTAGAGAGTAAAACATTTGAAATCGCACTCGGTAACTACTTATGTTTTGTCTAGTTGGACCATCTCCAGCTGCCTATGATGACCCAGAGGCAGAAAAGCCAATGCTGGTGTGACTTAGATGCACAGCAACAGTGTTAAGCTTTAAACTGTTACAACTGAGAGTGATAGATAGATAACTGCAATCAACAGAGTTGTCTTTTTTATGGTTTGTTTAGTTGTAAGGCAAATGGTTAAAAGGAAGTAATGTGGATTTCTTAATATAATATTCCCTATTAGCTACTTGATTTAAAGAAGTAGAAAACTGGATAACAGTTAGAAAGTCTGAAATTATATTAGTGTATGTAATGTTGGATTACTAATTCTTAACTTAAACGTCTGGTTTGTAATGACTTAAATAAAATTTGTAATAATTACAGCTCACTTGTGTATTCTTTTTCACACTGTAACAGTTATTGTTCTTGGAAGTTGATGACACATATATCTGTATACTAGTGTAAGTACCTGACTTCACTCGGTTTATGTATTCCAGATGACTATGTCAGTACATGTATTTTAAACTCATTTCAGCATAAAAGTATAACCTATATACTTTTCTTGATAAGCAGCATTATGTACAATTCTCTGTTGGAATGCATTGTTACAATAATGCACTGGCTTTCTCTTAGCTTGCCTCATTACATGAAGTGCATGCATGTGCATGAATACCAGTCTGTGATTTCTATTTGCAATACAAAGAACCATTTCTTTTCTATGTGGCTTTTTGCTAGCGTGTATCATAAAAATGGGTATATAGATAAATAATAATAATCGAGTGCACACTCTCAGGGTCCACTTAGTATGAGTGCAAAATTTCAGGTTTGTAGGTCCTTTCTTCTTACAGCTATAGTGGCCCAATGTACATATGCAGTACAGAACTAAATGTTACAGTGCCAGTCTAGCTAAAATATGCCAGACGTGTGACTTCATCATTAGTATAACGTATAATGATCTCATATTCAAAACCTGACTTCCATTTTTATAACTCCATTTTGAAACAGAAAATACTTGCATCGCGAATCGTCTACGACTTCTTTGATCTTCTTATATAAGTAATGACTTGAATATGCATATATTACTTAGAGAAAACAAGCAACTCAACTTATTTTAAATTAAGCAGTAAGTAAAAAACGAAGAACCATTATTCAGAGCTACAGTAGTGACACATTACACCGACTTATTGAAGACTTATGCAAAGTTCAAGATGCCTTTTTTTTTCAGTTATAGCTGTTAAGATACATTCAAGGAGATCTCAGTAACAATTTAAAAAATACGAAAGGTGGCGCGACCACAGATACGCTATTTTCGAGTAAAGGAAAAAGGAACATTTTTACAATGAATTAATTATGTAAAAAATATTTATTTTTAAGTAAGTTTTAAAAACTCATATTTTATTACCTTACTATATTTCTAAATGCGCCACAGAATTAACAATTTTGACTCACAATGCTTTTCATACCTCTTGTCCTGCCAACTCAAATGACTAAAAAAAGCGACCTTCATTGTATATTATATGAATAATAATCCTTTTAAAAATAAGTACGTTTTAAACACACAATATAATTATAAAATTTAACTTAATATATGTTTTATTACTATATTCGTGCGTCGTAATAATTACGTGACGTATGACACAAACAACTCGTTATTTTAATGTTCTGACACTTGCTCTTCAATTAGAGTGGTCGCTTGATGCCTGATGCCAGCTTCTGGGAGAAGAGTGACAGAGTATATGTGCCGGATGGTCTGAGAGAGCTTTACCAGTAGACACGGAGAATCATACAGAGCGAGAGTGTTCTTCGAAACTCTGGAGGTTTACTTACTAAGGACACCGAGTAACCTGCATTTTGCATACATATTTCAGGTGCCGTAACTATGCTCCGACAGCATTACACTTGTGCTCAAAATAACTAGCATTTTATATTGTGTCACTGGTAATTGTCTTGTATGCCCATAGATGGCAGGACAATATGCTAAAGTCTGCAATTGAAAACTTCCATAATACGAGTAATCTCCCATTGCGCTTTAAAAATCCTACTAACCGAAAGATACACTCTTTGTTTATGCTTATGTTTCCTGTTATAATATAAGTATTTATAAAAACCATATTAATTGAAAAAAATGTATTAAATAACTGAAACGTCTGAAAGTAGTTTATGCACAAATTAAGAAAATACTATTAATTTTGGACCGGCATGGCCAAGCGTGTTAAGGCGTTCGACTCGTAATCTGAGGGTTGCAGGTTCGAATTCCGGTCGCACCAAACATGCTTGTCCTTTCAGCCGTGGGGGCGTTATAATGTGATGGTCAATCCCACTATTCGTTGGGAAAAGAGTAGCCCAAGAGTTGGCAGTGGGTGGTGATGACTAGCTGACTTCCCTCTAGTCTTACACTGTTAAATTAGGGACGGCTAGCACAGATAGCCTTCAGGTAGCTTTGCGCGAAATTCAAAACAAACAAACAAATTCAACGTTTAGTCAATTCTACCTTAAATATCCTGCGCTTCTTGTGGAATCTTTTGGCTTTACCGTCAGACACCAGTGAACCTAAATATGGTTACTGCATTGGACATAGTATGCTCTAGAAAGCTGACTTTGTCAGTTGTATACTGTCATTATTGAAAAGACGAGAAGATATAGTCTTAACAAAAAAAAAAAACATTTAAGAATTTTTAAACCATAAATTTGGAAATTATTTCAAGTTTCTGTTGTAGGACAGAATATAATAAAGTACAGCTTTGATATGCTGTCTTACCATTATTGATACCCTTAAAACATACACATATCAAGTCAATAAAACAAGGATTGAATTTCGATCACTAGTATTTTTTATATTGGTTTCCCGTTTCCCCTCACAGCAAAAAACTTAGGCATTGGATTTATAGATCCCAGGCAACTTTATTGCCAGACCCTGAATCGCGCCGTTTGATTTGATTTGAATTCTATTCATGTTGACATTTGCTTGACTTCTTCCTTTAGGGACAGGTCTCGGACTTTCTTTCCGGTGCTGCCTTTGCCTCCACCCAAGACAACATTTAGAGAGACATCCTCCACCCAAAGAGTTAAAAATAATAATAATAATTAAATAAAAAACAAAAAAACAACTTATTCCTAATAACAATTCACGAAAGGGGACGAAGAGGAACCACAACGTTCCTGAACACCCCAGTTGGAGAGAGAACTCTTCTGATTTCTCTCTCTCTAAACTAAACCCCTGCCACGTTAGTTTGGGTTTGGGGATCACTAGTAAACTTATTGGAGTCGAGAGAATGGCTGTTAGCTTGTAAAGTAATGGATATGACAAAGAACAGGTAATCCCACACTCCACACGCGCTTCATATTGTTAATGTATTACTGTTGTAGTTTATTTGTACAATTTTATTTCGAGTTCACAATTTTTTATCAATTATTTTGTGTCACTTAGTCCAGAGAAGTGGTTTCCAAATTTATTTCACTGACGACACCCTAACCCATTTACTGTGATTTGCGTGACACTTCTACTGTCATGTACACTAGTGTGTCTTGACGCTTAGTATGGAAATCCTTGGTCAAGAGTTGTTTATCGTGATAGTTGAGAACTAGGTACTTGGTCTCCAGGTTAAACAACAACCAGTCATTCCATATTGACACGTACGATTTGTTTGTTTGGTTTTTGAATTTCGCGCAAAACTACTCGAGGGCTATCTGCGCTAATTTAGCAGTGTAAGACTACAGGGAAGGCAGCTGGTCATCACCACCCACCGCCAACTCTTGGGCTACTCTTTTACCAACGAATAGTGGGATTGACCGTCATATTATAATGCTCCCATGGCTGAAAGGGCGAACATGTTTGGTACGACAGGGATTTGAACCCGTGACCCTCAGATTACGAGTCGCACGCCTTAACCCACCTGACCATGCCGAGTCGACACGTACGAAAATAGGGTGAAAAATATTTTTCAAAGAGACCTTCATGACGAAATCTCTGTTTGATTGGCCTTTCTTCAGTTCTATCCATTTTACCCTAAGAACGCTCACACCAAACACACACACACATATATTTCGGGCCCTCTTTACACACTTGAATTCATGATCACAGGACAGGTAAAACATTCGGCGCCTGTCTTGTGAAAGTGTGTTTTCTCGGAATACCCCCCTCCCCCCACAGCAAATTCTGAGGCACTTGGATTTATTGATCCCAGTCAATCCGTGACCCTGATCACGGGGCGTTTGATGGATGTTCCTCGCCTTGCTTCCTGTTCCCTTTTGTTCTTCCGTCAAGTCATGCCACCGACAATACACCAACATCGTCAGGCTACCAGCCTTGATTGCTTTCCTCGGCCACCTTGATCCGACTGGACTCTTCTACTCGCACTTCTTTGAAACAACTACAGTCTCAAATATCAACTGAGCATAACAAAACAAATCCAAACTAAAAGGAAAATATTCTACCGCGAGCGGGACGAAGGGGATATTGAGAAAGATTACAATCCTTCGAAACTTGTCCCCCTGCTAGTACAGCGGTAAAACTATGGATTTACAACGCTAAAATTAGGGGTTCGATTTCCCTCAGTGGGCTCAGCAGATAGCCCGATGTGGCTTTGCAATACGAAAACATACACACACACACACCATTTGAAACTAAACTACTATGGCGAAATTTCCTTTCATTTGCTTCCCTGGATTCACCAGTGGTTTTCACATGTTTAGGGGTCTTGTCTTCGTTCTTATATGTACCTTGTTTGATGATGTCTTTCAATGTACCTGTAAGTCTAGAGTACATACTCTTTCAATGCGCTATCAAATTATATTCTCCCATGTTATGTCCAGTTAACTGAAGACTGTAGTTCATTTCAAGTATAATTTACAATATCTTTAGCATGTGAGCGTCAGCAGTTAAATAAAGGAAACGAGACTGTTGTCTGCACATATCTCACTCTTTTATATCGTATTTTGATATAGAGAACATATGTTTATGCATTTTAAAAATCCAGTTTAGAACTTGATAGATCTAGATTACTATTAGTTAACGTACCCGGTTGATAGATAAACTGAGTCTGCGCAGTGGAATCACGGGCACGGTGTAACAGTGACAGGCTACTCCCACTATTCTGTCAGATAAGAGCAGCCCAAGAGTTATCAGTGTTGTGCTATTGACTAGATCTAGTTTGTACCCTAGTGAGACAGCAGCAAATTTACGAACTTTCAACGCTACAGTTCGAGGTTCGATTCCTCGCGTGGACACAAAAGATAGCTCAATGCGGTTTTACTCTGAAGCAAATAACTAAAGCTCCAGTGCATCGTTTTTCAACCTGGAGTTCATGGATCATATTCCAAATTTCCTAAGCATCTATATAAATACTACACTTCCATTTGTTGTTTATCTGTCCAGAACTATTTTCATAAATTTCTCGATCAAGCACTATAAATCTTATTTCACTAAAGAGGGCTTTAACTGAGGAGTCCAGACTGCATATTGGCTTCAACATTTAGGATCACCTTATCTCTTTTTCTCAGTCAAACTTTTCAATGTAACGAGCCCCCGACTTGTACAGCGGTAAGTCTACGGATTTACAACACTAAAATCAGGGGTTCAATTCCTCTCGGTTGGCTCAGCAGATAGCCCGATGTGACTTTGCAGTGAGAAAACACACACATACACAATACAACGAGTATGAAACAAGATTGCACAGTGTCGTTGTCATCGCGTGACGACTGGCTTCAACTTCAACTTTATTTTTTATTTGCACATTTTGTTCCTACAAATGACACTGAAGCACACTTTCCTTTAAAAAATAATATGACAACAAATACAATTGTTATGGGCTTTATAGACTTATTTAGGTCTAAAATACAGCGCTAGAAACCAGGTTTTAGATACCCATGGCGGGCAAAGCTAAGACAGCCCAATGTATAGCTTTATTCTTACATTACAAATAAATAAACAAGTTCAAACGAATTGATTAAGATATTTATCAAACAGACAAGGATATATAGATGTAACACATAATACCTGAAAAATAATGTTGCTTAAATGCCGTGTGTAAAGTGATAAAATAAGGAAAATTCGAGCAAGAACATAAAAACTGCGTAAGTATTTTGCGGATCTTTGAATAAATATTCAAAATATGGATCACAGAAAGAAATGTATTTCGTAATGTTAAATTCCATTTTTTTGTTTTGTAGTTAAACACAAAGCAACACAATGGGCTATCCGTGCTCTGCCCACAACGGATATCAAAACCTGGATTCTAGCGTCATATGTCTGCAGACATGCCGCTGTGCCACTAGGAGGCTAAATTACATTAATTAAAACGTTTGGTTTTGGAATAGATACTCTCACGTACATGGAATTTTATTTTATTTTTCAAAAACATTGATAGGTTTGGAGGTCCAGGAAAAAAAATTGAATTAAAAGGAGTTCTCAGCTTACTTACGTTTTAGAACCTCTACTGCAGTCTATCAATTCCAAATTAGAAAAGACAACATGCAGAAAGTTCTTTTGTATCTTTGCGCTCAATTAAAAGTCTTGCCCAAAGTGTCTCCAAATTGCACAGCGGCATGTCTGTGAACTAAGAACGCCAGAAAGTAGTTTTTGATACCCATGTAGTCTTGTACTTTACTACAAAAAAATAAAAAATGAGCGACAACAAATCATGCTTGTAATTTCCGAAAATATATAACTATTAATACCTATTTTATTCTTCTTTTCAGGTTCTTAGTTATAAATAAGTTGAAAGAAAAAGATTATTTTTCTTATATGTTTCATCAACTTTCTCGTTTATCTTCAACCTTATCTTATGTGATTGACTAATTCATATTCGTAAATGATATTGGTAAATATACAACTACTATTTTTAAGAGCTGATATAAATAAGTAAAAAAAGGCCTGGCATGGCCAGGTGGTTAAGGTACTCGACTCGTAATCTAAGGGTCGCGGGTTCGCATCCCCGTTGCACCAAACATGCTCGCCATTTCGGCCGTGGAAGTGTTATAATGTAACGGCCAATTCCACTATTCGTTGGTAAAAGAATAGCCCAAGAGTTAGCGGTGGGTGGTGATGATTAGCTGACTCCCCTCTGGTCCTACACTGCTGAATTAGGGACGACTAACGCAGATAGCCCTAGAGTAGCTTTGCGCGAAATTCAAAATAAATTAAAGAAAGAAAAACGAGCTGTTTTTACATATATATTTTTCTTTACAAGGGGATTTTCTCGTCATCACTGATTAATAAGACTAGTTGTTCAGTGTGACTGACTTGCTTGACATTTCGTGCAAAGTTACTCAAACGCTATCTGTTTCCAATTTAGCAATGATAGACAGGAGTCAACACTCGCCAACACCAATTCTTGAGCTATTATTTTATCAACGAATAGTGGGAATGATCGTTACATTATTTACCTCACGGTGAAAAGATCGAACATGCTTGGTGACGGGAATTTAAACCCACAGGCTACAAATTGAATACCTTAACCACCAGACTATGCCAGACCATGTGTGTTATTCCAAACTCGTGTATCGAAACCTGGTCTTTAGCGTTATACGCTTTTAGAACTACTACTGTACCACTGGGAGCGGTTGCTCAGTGTGATGTTTAAGAGTTACTCTAAATTTTCCAGACGTATGCTTTATATTTTAATAATCATCCTCCCCCCCCGTTTTGTTTTTTTGTTTTTTTACCGATTGCTTTCATTAAGAAAGTTTAGGTGATTGTAGAGTTTGAATTGAGGTCTTCTCTCACCGCTCTGCTTTATGACATTATTGGACAACTTGCATAATATATTGATTGGTAAAAGTTAATTATTTTTTTTATTAAAATAGTAGCTTACTGTGGTTTTCACAGATGATTATTAAATTTTATTCGTTTGATATTCCGCTGTTATGTGTTTTGCTGAAATGTTGCCTGTAGTATTGTAGTGACGTGCTATTAATTCCACCAATGAAAATATAAGGTGAGCTAAAATTCTGGGAAAAGGAATTTCTATGTGAAGTAGCGTGAGTCACTATCTGGAAAGTCAATTTTTATATCAGAGTTAGTTATTCTTTACATGGGTAGAACTCGGAGGAAACATATTTGAATTTTGAAGAGGTAATGACAACTAATACAACATTTATTGATTTTAAGTTTACTGTTTAAAATCCGTAGAATATCAGACTTTTTATTCACGTGTAATAGTAAGATTCGTATTTGATTATCTATCATAATTTATAAATTGATACTTTAGGCTTAACTACCGGTAACTAATTGACTTATTCAAGTTATTGAATTATTTTAGAAAATAAAATTGAAAATGTTACTTAGTAAATCGTAATTAAGTAATGTATAGCAGATTACTATACTATAATTTATAGTTTTCGAAAGGGTTATACTCGGAGAGGTTCGATAGAGGTTCTACTTTCTGTTCGGTAATTCTAAATTTTGGTTGTTGAAAAATCAGCTCTACCTTTTCCTTTTGGAAAAAAATGTAGAGATTGGAAATATAATTAAAAATTATAGAACTGGGTAGTTATAAAAAAAATAAGGTGGAGTCAAGGTTTCTGTTTGGAAGAAAGAAAGCATTAAAATATTGAATTGATATAGATGTGTAGTTAAAAGAGGTCAAGGTCACACTTCAGGTTAGTGATTACCAACCAAGCGTAAATATTAACCCTCTGGCATTAACTAGTGAGTTACTTTTTGACAAATGAAACCACTACATTCTTCTGTTTTTACAAACAAATTAAGTCTTCAGGGTCATGATATTGCTTCACATCAGGTGACAGTGTGGTAATTGTATTCATTTACATTTGCCTCTTATTTGAAATTGAACACAAGCCACAGTGTTGCCAAATCTAAAATATGAAAGTATCATATTGAAATTTATTATTTTTTCATTTTGTAAAAGAATATTACACAGTTCAAATTGTTAAGAATATATCAGTTGAAGGTTTTGTTTGTTTCACATGAACTATGACATCAAGTTAACCTGTGCAGGGTACTGTACTATCACAATCCTGTGCTTTACTGCTTGACAGAACTCACTGTCATGTTTTCTTAATTCTGCTTTCCAGAAAATACAATATTTATTGCTATGATTATTCTTTCATATTTGCTTTGTTGTTGAAAGTTTTCATTTGACACTATTATAGTATTTTACTTACATTTTAGAAATAATTCAGATGCTTGCCTTCATGTCTTGTCAGCTATGCTGATCCAACAGTGCACTAATTTTACAACATTGTGCAAAGGAGATTATAATTTTGTCATCATAATGCACAAACATGTGGAAACAATAGATCATGTGATGAAGTAGTTCAGTACTTAACAGTTGTTGATGTCTATATCAGCTTTTATTATAGTAACTCTTATATTGCATATGTTTTTGTTGAACTGCAAAAAGTCTTTGCTTCAAGAACTGTTATTATTATTTGGCAGATCCATAATTATAATAAGACTGAGGTGTTTTAAATCTAATGAAATGACAAAATTACTGTATATTGTGACCATTTGTTATATTGATCTTGCATTTGGTTAAAATTATTGTAGAAATACCATCATTATCATATGCCTGGCAAGACTTGTTATGGATCAGGAAAGTGTTTTACCAATTGAATTAAAGGATTGACTTCCCCTAGCAGTTAATACTAAGTCGCTTTTTAACAACTCCAATTGTAAAATATCTATTGATCAGAAGATACACTTGATGGGCATCCAGTATATATGTGTGTGTGTATGCATTTTTCTGTGTCATCTATGTTAGGTTTCATTTAATTGTTTGCAAGAGCTTTGCTAACTTAAATGACCACAGAAAAGGTTTTATTACAGTAGAAAAGACTTTCGTATATAATTTGCCTTATTGCAAGTTAGGGACATGCATAGCATTTAAGAATGGTCATACATTTAGTCTTAAACTGTAGCTTTCTTGTTTTAATATAGTCATGTTGTTTTCATACTATTATTATATGATGGTCGTGCATGTACGTTCTGATAACATATTCAATATTGTATACAATTCTACAGGTAGCATATGTGGTGGGAGATTGTAGCTATTTGGATATTACAAGGATTTCACATGTGAAATTTGAAATGTTTCTGATACATAAAAATATTTTAAACCTTAAAATGAAAAGATTCCAACATGCAAAATAATGGGGCTTGAGAAAAACATTGTTTAACAAACTTTAAGACTTGATAAGAGAAAAAAATATCTGATATTTTGCATAGGAAAGCATTATAACATTTACTGATAGTCTGCCAAATTTGTTGAACATACACTTACTAATTAGAGTTAAAACAAAAAACAAGCACAAAATTGCTACAAGATGGTGCCTATATTGAATAGCTAGTGCGATACTCCATGAAGATTATTTTTCTTTCATTATCTTACCTAGTAATTTTCAATTTGTTTTAGTTACTTTTATAATAATTATTGAAAAACATTCATAATTAAATACCAAACATTTTTATTTTTATTGTAAGAAAAGCTTTGTTTACTGTGAAATTACACTTAGTTCTCCAGTTTGTAAATAAGTAATCATAGTATAATGAAAACAAGAGTTGAAAATGCAAAGTAAAATTCCATTATTGTCAGTACTTATCACAAATGTTTGAAGTACTTATATTTTCTCTCCAAAATGAACAGTATTCTGTCCTTTTCAGTATGAACAACAAAGCTAAATACATCTCTTGAGAATATCTGTTAATCTTTTTGTACCTAGTTCCTATGTTTTTTCTACTCTTAGTGGCTGAAGTAAGAAGTTGCTGAATATTAAGTAACGAATCACTGTTCCTGTTTAGATGTTATTGTACTTTGACACCATCTGTATCAAATAAACTTTTGCAAAGCAATTTCCAGAATTTTCTCTGCTTTGAAAACACACTGCAGTAGGATTTATCAACTTGTTGATAGTATAATGGTTATTACAAAAATTGTTTAAAGTATTATAAAATGCTTATGTCGTGTTTGAAAAAAATTTTGACCGATCCTATAAAGTTGGTAGGTATTTGAATTTTGGTTAATAATTGAATATTTCCTACAGTCTATTCAAATTCTCGCTCTGAAAACGCAGTGGAGTAGGATTTATTGGCAAGTTTACACAGTACAGTAGTTGTAATAAGAACTGTCTAAAGTACTATATAAAAGGGAAATAAAATATTTGTGGATCTGTGGAAAGTTGTATCTGATTTAATAAACTTTGATGGTTAGTATTTAATGGTCATGAGGTGTGAATGTACATATGAACATCCTGTTTCCTATTTTACCATATATTATTAATTACAAATAAAAATTTAGATTTTATTTTTCTTAAAACATAGAACAGTAAATAAAAAATTATTCAGGTGACAATTTGCACCATTTATGATTTGAAGTTGTTTTTTGTTTTTTTTGTGCTTGCTAATCCCCATTGTAAGTATTCTCCAAATTCAGGTTAACCCGAAGATGACTGAAGAAGGTCAAAATGTTGTTCTCTGCTTTATTAGTAAATGTGTTGATACTTGTACCAGCTGTTCTGAAAAACATAAGTTACAAATAATGACAAACATCAAAATGACATGCTGTCACATAACAAAATATAATGAATTAATGACACGCTGTTGCATCACATTTATTAAGTTATTTCTGCTTTGGAAATAGAGAGAAATGCATTTTTAAATATTATTATTAACTGTGTTGTTGAAGGATAACCCATTAAAATTAAATAATCCTGAATATATGTTTGGAGTAATTATGATAGGTTAGTTATGTGTTTGATTCATCATTATTTTGTTCTGTCAGTGAAGTGTGACAAACAGGCCTATTAAGAGAAATTTGCTTTTTTCTTAGAAATTTAGACAATATATTTTTTAATACTTTTAATTATGCTAAATTTGGAAGGTTCAGAACTTGCACTTTATTACATCCTGATCTGACAGTGGTTGTTGTGAAAACAAATTTGTAATATGGAAATGAACTTTAGATAAACTTACAATGTTGAATAGTTTATGCTTCAGATTAGGCCATTCTGACTACTAAATAATGGTAAAAGAAAAAAAAATAGAAAAAGTCTATATATAAATGTAAGGCTTGAATGAAATTTTAATAGTTAGGACTTAAACACCAAAAGCTGGCAAAATATTAAAAAATAAATGTGATTTAAAGATTAAGTTATTTTTCTTCCACATTCCTTGTAAGAAATATCTGCATTTTTATAACTTTTAAGAATATTTTTTCAGTATATCACACTTTTTTAAAAATCTAAATATATGGTTTGCAAATATAATTACTTTTGTAGAAGGTAAACAACAACCTTTTCATGTTATTGTTTTAAATGTACTTTCTTGCAAATGGCATAAGCAGTGTATAATTTAATTTTTCAGTACTCTTTTTAGATCAACATTATATGCAGAAGTTTTAGTTCCAATTTCACCACATTCCAATCACAATTATTAATAATTTAAATCATCTGTATATAATATCTAAATATATATTATATATAAGCAGAATAAAGGTTTTATTTGTCTGGCAAACAATAACATTTTATTGCTAAAAATACAGGGTCAAATGACAATAGATGTCTAACTTAGAGATACTTTGAATCTCTCTTGATCCTTTATTAATGACGGGTTGAAACAAGGTATTTTATTGTTTCATTTTGAGTATGGTATAGACCCTGTTAGATACAATAGGACTGTGTAATTTAAACATTGTTGATAAAAAGAAATTCCACTTAACTTTTGGGTTTGTAATTGCACATTATGAATGCAGAGAAGTTGTGAATGAAATTTTCTGTGTTAAAACTACTAATATTAGGTGTGCTTTCATTTTAATGTTTTAACTGTTTTCTATACAAAATACATAGGGTTATTCCAGTCACCCTAGCAATAGTTTGTGACTTTGATACTGATGGTGTTTTTCATAGGATTAGCTTTCAGGGTGTGTATGGTGAGAAATTTCCCTTGCTTTGAAGAATGGAAACAAAATGTATCATTTGCATCACAGCTTAAACTGTTTTTGTTAGTGACAGAATACCTCCATGTATACTTCAAATATAGAAATGTCTTCCCCACTTTCAAAAACAGTTATGCTAGTGTTTATTTATTTTTGTGACACTTTATAATTAATGACCTTGTAGCCAGCATTGTCATGTATGGTTAACCCACAAGGAATATTTTACAGAAGTAGAAAGATTGCACCAAAAAAAGATAATCTGAACAAGTTTGGAAAATGGACCATATTTAATCTTCTTACTATACTGAATGTAGCGTGTATGTCAGTATCTATGTATGCAACCAGAACTCCTCTGTCATATATTGAATAACTCCATATCCAAAACAATCCATAAAATATTTCACACTTTAGGTACTGAAGATTCAAACAGTTAAAAATTTAACTGTGGTATGTATAGCAATCATTTCGTTATGATAAAATTTGAAATAAAAGTACTCTTCTTACAAAAACATAACTTTTCTCTAGAACTGTGTGTGTGGGTTTGATTATATCTTTATTGGTTTTATTTTTTAAATGTAGTACTGGGAAGCTGGGTTTTGTAAACTATTTTTTTCAAAAAATGGTGACATTTTTAATACAAAAAACATTGAAGATTATATTAAAATTTCTGAACATGTTGAATTGTTCTGATACAATTAATTGCATACAACTATAAATAGAACAATCTGAACTATTTTCTTGTGCAGTATTTCCCAGAAAGAAAATTCTTTTTTAGAAAAATGCATTTTTTTTTCAATGAGATATGAATGCTACAATTTAGTAATTACTGTCACAAGCAGCCACGTGGAAATTGGCACAATGTATATTGTTGATTGGATTATTTGTGTCAGTATAAATTAAACATGCGATTGCTTTATATCTACTAATTACGTAAATTTATGGATCAAGCGTTCGCTCATCTTGTGGTAAAAAGATACACGTGTATGTTTATAATGGTGATGATCAAGTATTTTTATTTATTAGACATGAGTGTCCCAAGAAATTGTAGTTAGAACTTTGGACAAACTGCTTTTTCTCTCCAGTCTTTCATTTTAAAATTAAATATAGCAAAGGTAATTAGCTATTTAGCAGTTTACTGTAATCAAAAGTAGAATTTTAAAACTATTTTAAGATTAGCAGAGCCAAAATTTCTTTTTATAAGTATATCAAGGTTTCCAAGACGTTTGCATCATGATTTCTTAATGTGGTGTATTGTTTATTATTAATATATATTTAATTTTATTTAAGTCAAGGTAGAATGATTATCAAGGTTACTGTAATGACTGACCATTTTACGGTGGGTTGCATGTAAAATACATTAATTTATATGTATATTTGCACATGTTAAGTATTTTTGCTGAAACTTTTAATGCTGTATGTGTATCTTTACAAAATCTGTTTGATGTTTAATAATGATTCCAAGCCTTTTGTATACAAATTCATTTTCTTTAATGAAGTATTTTTACTAAATATTTATAAAAATATTGAGTCTGTTTTGTTATTAGTCCAAATGCAAAGTGTTTTTCATGTCATGATTAAAAATTTTGTCCCAAAAATCTCTCTTTTTAATTTTTAAAACCTCAATACATTTCAGACATTTTTTTTTCAGTAAAACTATTTTGTTATTTTTTTAAACACTTTTTGGTCTGTAAATTGACCAACCTTGTAACCATCATAAAGAATTAGGAAATTATATGTAGCCATTCTGTTTATATTTAACACACAAATACAAATTTTTAATTGAAGTAGCTTAAGTCTCATAATGATATATATTTATTTTTATCACTGTTTCAAATTTAAAATGCACCCTGCTTTTAAAAAGGGAAGTTAGTGAAAATTGGATGATGATTAGAAAGGAGTGAATATGTCTAAAGAGTTTTTATTAATGAATCAAAAATGTTAGTAATGTACTTAAAATGACATATAATAAAAAATATATAAAATATACAAGAAATTTTAAAATGTTCATTACAATATTGTTTCTTCCTGCTTTCTTTATTTAATCAGAATGCTACTCCGATGTTTCTTTGACTCTCTGTTATATTCTGAACTTATAGCATCTTTATTGCTTGATTCATTATCCTCACAAAGAATGTCTGTTGCATTCCATCTTCCACATTGGAGAAACATCATTTTAAAAACAATTTTTTAATATTATCCAACAGTTCTTTCCAAGCTTTGGAAATCTATTCCACTATTACTGTTGCTGATGCTCATTTTATTATACCACTCGGTGTCAAAGTATGACTGTTTTTATTCAGCCAAGCATCATAATGCTTACAAATACAATCTTTGAATAACTTGTTAATGGTCACATAAGAAGGTTGTAACTGACCTGTCATTCCATCAGGAATTATCACCAGATCACTGTTTTTGTTCCTTAACCTACTCTTGATTTTATTGAAGAGATGACCATGAGACGCATCCATTACATACATGCTCCACTGCTCTAATAATGCTCCAGGCTGATGTTTCCATACACATCCCAACCACTCTTTCATTAATGCTGTCATCCATCCATTTTCTGTGCATGAACTATTACATATTTACAAATATTTTCTTTTGTCAGTGTTTTTCTGTTTTAATGACATATTGTGGTAACTTATTTCCATGCACAGAACATGTAGCATGACACTAACTCTTAATTTTTTGTAATCAGTGGTTTTGATTGTCATCTGTTTTTCTCCTTTGGCATTTAAACTGTAGTTGTGCAGCATGTTGGAAAAAATACTGCCGTTTCATCTGCATTACAGATTTGGTATCGGGAATATTGATTCCTTTGACATAGACCGTTAATGTAAGGTTTATATTCAATAAGTTTTGTTTCAAATTTTGACAGCAATTTCCGACTAATTGTTGTCCTTCACCATAATGATAAACCTTCTCTTTTCATAAATTTCTCACACCAGCCACAACAAGCCTTGAAAGAAATACCACTATTTCCTGCACATTCTTTTGCTTTTAACGTTAAGACTTCTCTTGTTACAGGCAGTCCTTTATTTTGTAACTCTCTGAAAGATATTAAAATAGTAACATCAATTTCAGGGGCCAGAAAATGATTTTATAATTTTCTTGCAAGAAAACAACTTGGTTCTCGTACCACGTCAAAGATGTGCATTTGCCTCACTCACTGTATACTTTTTACTGGCCGCATGATTCCCAATATGTTCGGGGCACAAAATAACTTTCTGTTAAATTCGGCATCACGTGTGAAACACTTTTCCATGGGTATAAAATATAATAAAATAGTGTCTGAACAACAGGAAAGTCGGACAGAGACTGAGGATGGTAATATCCAACTACACTGGTAGAGGTGTTGACATCAGTAAATTTGAAGTTGTGTACATGTTTTGTTTAGTCTTTCTAAGCTAAGTTGTTTTTAAAATATAGTCTCATCTGTTCATTAATGCAGGATTTTTTTTTAAATCTCTGCTGTTCGAGGAAATTCATGTTCCAAGACTTTTGAAGAACGAAAAATAGTACCTCGAATTTAAGATACACTGTAATTTTCAGTTTAAAACAAAACATGAAAAAGGTTGTCTTAAATTTGAAGTAATATGGTATATTGACTTTGTAGTTGTTCTTAGCTAACATTACATAACTTGCATTGATATGGTGCATGTACACTCATTTTATGATATCCAGTAATACAAAACTGATCCAGTCTTGGCTGTGTTTTAGTGGACTAGTATTTTGCATTAATGTATAATAATTTAAATTTTACTCTGTGTGTCTGTACATATAGATTATTACTGTTTACAACAAGTTATGAAACTATGATGACGAGAAAATCCACTTATAGAGAAAAATCTATATGTAAAAACGGCTGGTATGGGTTGAGAAAATTCTATGTAGAGGAGGGAACAACGTTTTGACCTTCTTCGGTCATCTTCAGGTTTACAAAGAATGAAAGAGGTAACTAACTGATAGCTGATCACATTTTTGAAGGGGGTTGTGTAATTGTTATGAAACATATTTTTCTTAAAATATAGAACAATAAAGTAAAGCAAATAATTTTATCTATGACCTTTGAACTCCTTCACTGCTGGACATAGACTGCTAAGTCTTAAAATTTTGCACTTGGAGGATGTCAATCAAAAAAATTTTTTTTAACAGTTTATATATACATTTGAATAACCAAAATCATAACTGTACCAATACTATAGCTTTCCACTACAATTTATTAAGCTTACTAACTAAGCTGTATTTAGGTCTAAAAAATAGTATGAAACTTCGAGTAGACTAAAAACCCAAACTATCTCTTTGAAATCTTGGATCGAAAGAACCTGCTAGTCTTTTTCACAGATTAAAATGGCTGAGAAAACTATTAAGGGGGGGGGGACATACTGAGCTGTCAGTTGGTCTTCACATGTCTTTATTGTAGTAAGAGTATATAAGGGACCCTTTTCACAGGGCCACTGTGTTTGTTTAAGTTCCTAATTTATACAAAACTAGAGACTTGGTACTTGGACATCACAAACATCTAATATTAACCAGTACTGCATTCAGTGTACTGAAGTGATTCACTAAAATCTATATTTAGGTGGGTTCTTTTAATATTTACTTTTAAATTAAGAAATTAACTTAAATATAACATTAAAGTTTGAATTATAATCTACAGTTTGATTTTAAACTCATTGACATAAATTTGTAAAATAGTAGTTCAATGAAATTTTGAATGCAAGTCTATAAATACAATAACATGGTCTCTTACCTCTGACAAAAGGATTGAGAATTGTGTACACAAGGTACAAGGATGCATATCCATGATGATAGAATCCAGTTTCCAGTTGTCTTTATTGTGTTATTTTCTTCTTCAGCAGTATTTAGAGTAAAAATTATACAAAAACTCCAGATCCAAGTAATGGATGATTCAGATGTGTAAGCTACTTGTACATCTGGTATCATTATGTATATTGGATATTTCAGTGGTCTTTATTTTTAATGTCAGGCAGTAATAGTTTTTTTGGTGTTTTTTTTAATGAAAAGAACACCAATGTATGTTTGTTTTGAGAAAAATAATTTAGTATAGATGGTTTATAAGTAATAGGCCAGCATTTGCTGAATTGGTCTTCAAAGCAGGCTTAGAAGCTATGACACAATAATCATTCAGCCTTTTATTTTTTAATTTTATACGAGTTTGGGTAGATAATAGTAGACACATGAAAGTTCTACAATCTGCAGTAGCTTAATGAACTCTTCAGATATGTATGTGTGTCACTCAAACGTGTTTTCTATTTGAAATTATGTTTAGGAATTAGAATCTTAGATTTCCCTTCACATTTTGGATGATGAATAATACTACATAATGTTAATATTACTTTATAAATTGTTTTATAGTAAAAGTAACAGATTATTTTTCTTTGTAGTTCTGTGTGGTAAATTTGGCTGCTGCAGGTCACATTCCAATATGTTAAGTCAGACTTTTTACTGGAAACAAGGTTCATTAAGTCCATCAATGGGTGCATTCAGTTAAATTTGATAAAAAATGGAAATACAGCATGTGAATTCCAATATGTATTTTGTTGCTTTTAGAATTAAACTGTGAATGCTTACAGCTTGACTGTAGAAAAGATTTTTGGACAACATTCAAGTGAGAGAAGTCATGAGTTCATAGTGCACTGAGAATCTGATTGCATCATTGTTTTAATGTATAGTGGTGTTTAGACTACATTTTGTATTTACATATAAATGGTACAAGCCAACAGTACATAGATAAAAAGGTAGAGTTAACTTCTGAGTAAACAGGTAATCATAATGGAGGATTTTGTATGGTAGATAATTTGAGAAAATATAAGTTTAAACTATTAATGTTTGTGTGTTGGTTATTAGTGAGAGTTGATGCAAGAATCTCGGAGAATTTGTATGGAATAATTGGAAAAAATGACATAGATAGTGAGACTAACATTACAGCATCCAGACATTGCTTTATAAATAAGGTGTCAAAAAGATAATTTTGTGTAAAATGAGATCAAATTTACCTTGTTGCTGATTTTGAGATGAATGATTGGGCTTAATTTCTAAAAGATAAACTTTTGTATTTTTGTTTGAGCTGTATAGTGCCATATAAATAAATTGTCAATGTAATTATTTGTATATATATTATAAAATGTCAAGTTCATAGCTTCCTGACTATCTGTAAGCCTTCTATTAGATACAAATAGATTCACTTGAGGGAGATATGATTTGCTGAATGAGGATTAGTGTCTGAAAATAAAAAGTATGTATCGTTATGTTGTTTGCTGATGTTTAGAGTCATGTAAAATTTACAGTAATGGGCATGACTTCTTTTATTTAATCTGTAATGTTCACATGCTTTATTAAAATATCTTATGAAATACACATAACAAGCAAACAAAACAAACCAGTATGAACCTGGTCATCAGGAATGTGCTCGTGTTTTTGTGAAATTTTATATAGAGGTGAAATATAATTTTAAGTTTTTTGTGTTTTGTTTAGTCTAGAATAATTTGTAATAGTTTCATAGGAGGTTGTGTGTGATGAAGATAAAAACTGTCATGGTTTCTATTAAGGATATATCAATAACTGTTGAAAGTGGGTATATAGTAGCTGAGTTTGCTAGTGTTTTGATGTATTCTTAAAAAATGGTATTTGGAATAAATAGTTAAACTTATTACTACTTCAACAGAACTTTGATAGTTGGAGATTCAGTCTGCAATAATTAATTTAATTTGTGATGTTAACTATCGGTGGAAGACTGTACTGTGATCGTACCACTGTGCTTACAAAGTTCTGATAATAGAACAAAAACGGCCAAAGCAGTTGTTGCCAGCATCAGGTTTTTAACAAAGAGAAACTAGATAATGTATGTAATAGTTAGGTATACTAGCAGTCAAACACAGTTGTAAATACTAAAGTTTGCCTGTGAGATTTTGACGTATTGTTAAATCTTCAAACATTGTTTTTATCCTTTATCTTGAGAATAGAAGAGATGTAAGGTAAGATTTATGTTGGGTGAAGTAAATACCATAAATTGTTAAAAGTTTCATTCAACTATAGGATTAATTATTTTAACTAGTATGTGTTTGAATGTAACACGTACCATCTTAGGTTTTTTTAACTCAAAGTACAAAAAAGTGTTATTGACTGTGCAAAAAACAACTATTAAAATATTTTTAAGTGAATTGCATGAATGATAGTGTTGGAATAGCATTACACTTACATGTTTAAAATTATTATTAGAAAAACAAACTTGTATCCTTAATATCAGATAGCTGGAGGTAGTTTTATACTGTACAAAAACAACAAAAAAACGCTTATCTCCAGCCAATAGTATTAGAAGAAAATAAGAAAGTACAGTGTAGGCAGAGTAGAAATTTTGATGCTATTATCACTAGGATAAGATGCCCACATTGCCATGATAAAACACCATTTGTTTTATTTATTTGAGGTATACTTTATTTTGTAATAGTTTGTGCAAGCAGAAGCATCTTAGTTACTCTTGATAAATGATATGGTGAAGCTGTGGCTAGTACTAGTAACATTGGCCAATACACTTTTTATAGACTGCACATGGGCTAAAATACTGCATGAGTTTCTGTTGTCAACAAAGTTTGAATTTTTTGCAGGATAACCAAGGATAAACTAGCAAGTTTTTGGTTTTTTTTTAAATTACATAATTTATTTTGTAGACTGTCATTCTCTTTAGATTTTAAACAAAATTTATCAAAGTGTATGCCTTTTCATGCAACTTTTGTAAATAAGGCTTCTGTTAATGGATGTCTCAGCATATTATATGCCTATAAATTTCCTTTTCGATAGTGAGAAAATTCAAATTTTGTAAGTCTCTTATTATCCATGCTTTTATTCCATCAGTATAAAATACCCATGCTTTACTGTGGATTGCAAAAACACTTTGTGAATCATAGGGGCCCAGTCAAATTCCTATATTATAACCACTTACTTCTATGACTATCCTTGGAGGAGTTCATGCCTGGGGGAAAAAAAAACCCATAAAAACATTAGGAAACCTGCCCATATAATACCTGAGCTGGTGTTATTTAACTTGGCATCTGCAAGTTTCGACACATTAAAAAAAAAAAAAAAAAAAGGTTTCGCTGAGATCTTTAGGGGACTTGGAACACAAATTATAACAATATTTTCAAATTCAGAACTCTACAAACCTGCTCCTAAACTGGTGATATCTGTGTGACCATCCAGCTGCATTTTATTCCCCTTTGTAAGGGGCAGGGTTTGTCACATGTATAAGGACACAGGCCACATTAAATCTTCCTGCTAATTTTGGTCTTGTTAGTTATATACATCCAAAAACTTTAATGTGTTTGTTTTTTTAAATTTATATGGGTTTAGAAATATAAGTTGGTTTTTAAATCTTTGAAGTTCAGTGGTAATGATTACAGAAGGAAAGCAAATTGTGACTTCAGTTAGTTGATCTGTTGTTGGCACTGTGAGGCTTGTTTTTTGCTGTTGTCGCAACTCTTTGAAACGTTTGTAATATACTGGTACCTTTATTTTCAGTTTCCAGTCAATCCTATTTTATTGCTGAAACCCTAAAGATGTATTTTAAGGTTTTTAAAATAAAATTTAAATTGCCTTTTGAATCTCTGTAGCTCACTAGTGATGATCATAACAATAGATCACAGTAAAAAGGATGTCCAGTTCAAATGACCTGGTTTATAATATTCACTATGTTAGAATGTGACAATATTATGTGGTTTAACAACATTTAGCATAAAGTATAGTTTTTCAAGACCTTCAAGTTATTCAATGAACTTATGAATTTGATACTCTGGACTTCCTGTTTTTGTGAATTAGTGGAAGGGCAGTATGTGTAATGTCCCATAGTTACAAACCCAATTCCATATTGTGCAGTTCATGAATAGTGTTTTGATAACAATTTCATTTGCAGCATCAAATCAAAAAAAAAAAAAAAAAATTACAGTGTAGTAAAAGATACTGTTAAAGGTAAGATTGAAATAATATCAGCTGATTAGTTTGTAAATGTGTTCAGTAAGTCTACATTTATAATGAAAATTGAGAAACTGCTGGCTTAGCTAATGTACACAGCACAGGTTACATGTATCGAGACTTCTATAACTCTGAGCTACATGTAGCTTTCTCTGATTTGACAGGGTGTTCAAGTATGAAGATCATGACTAAATTTAATATATTGTACTCTTTATTTGTATTCTAGTAATGCAGTATTAATTTAGTATGTAACATTTATGTTACTGGGTGTTTCAACATAACTGAAATAATATTTATACTCTTAATATTCCTCCTTACTTTTTTGCCCACCAAATTAATATAACACAAACATGTTTAATTGTGGATGCAAATGTATCAAACACTACAACGTACACAAGTTGGCTTGGGTAAAATTAAAAACATTTAACAAAAGATAATATATCTTAACACTTGTATTGAAGAAAGATTGTTTATTTTTTTAATTTTGTGCAAAGTTGCACAAGGGCTATTTGCACTAGTGGTCCCTAATTTAGTAGTGTTTAGAGAAAAGGCAGCTAGTCATCATTACCCACTGCCAGCTCTTGGGCTACTCTTTTACCAATGAATAGTGGGATTGACTATCACATTATAAGACTCCTACAGCTAAAAGGGTGGGCATTTTGAAGAAAGATAGATATAATGATTGCAGCAATAATCATAAACAATTGTGTTATTGAAATATTACCATTTAGTTTTTGTCTGTACACTTGTATGGTTTTTTTAACATAGTAACCAATATGATTAAAGGCCACAGAGATTGGTATGATATTTAAATTACCATTAAACTTAAAATTCTACAAAGGAAGTCCAAGTTAACAGTACTCTGCACAGTTTTGACCAGCAGCTGATAAACACATCACAAAGGAAGCTTGTAGTTACTCAGACGTGGTTTAGATGGTTGGTGCTGCAAGTTCTCATGGGCTTTACATATTTGTGTATTGCATAAAAAGATTACAACAAAAGAAGAGTGCATATATTTGTATGTCTGTAACTTAGTATTTGGTTAACTTTTTTGAGGCAAGACAAGGATGATTCTTTTTTGTCTCACTGGATTCAGATACTATCCAGGCTGGTTCCTATTACTGGTTCCTAAAGGTCAAAGGTCTTTGTCACTTCCTGTGTTGACATTTGTGTTGACACAAATCATGGATTATCTAATGTTTAATTAAAAGATGGATTTTTTTTTTTTTAAGTACTGTCATAATATTAACATTCTAAAACTACTACAGTTCCTGCTTATGGTGTTTCACGACTACTGGTGTAGTACTGCTCTTGTTTCACTGCAAAACTAAATGCTTTACCTTCATGGGGATTTAGTGCTTTAACAAAATGTTTGCATGCCTGCTAAAAATTGCATATTTAAATCTAAAGGGGTTATAACCAACTTTGTTACATAGAATGTATTGTTCTGCTATAGGTGTTGTGCATTTCTGCAACATTTTGAATACTCTGGCATGTTTCCTACAGGGGCTCAGCCTACTCGAGACTCTCTCACCATTGAAGATGTGGGTAAGGCTGGCATTAAAATAAACTATGCTTTTTTAAGTTGTACGACACAATGTCATGAAGTTTGAAGTAACTGATCATTTGTTTTACCATTATTCTGCATAAAATAACTAATAATCTATTAGTCTTAGAGTAGCTATTTGATGTTTGTGACATATATGCTCAGCCATTTAACTTCTTTTTGTAAATTTATATAAACTTGAGAAACAAGCTAAATGATTGCTTGTTCCTTTATCTAGCTTTGTAAGTAGTAAAATTCTCCAGAAAATTGTTTGCACACTAATACTAATATGAGTGTGTTTGTATTCAATATACAGTTCTAATTTACAATTTTCAGGTTTGTTGTAGGTTATACTTTTCATCAAATTATAACATGCTCTTTAATGCTAAAATTTCATAGGTATGTAAATTTTTGTTAAGGACCTTTATGTTGCTTTATCATTAGCAGTATTTTAGTAAATATATACTTGTGGTCCTTATTTAGAGGTATGATTTTAACTTTAAAAATTCTAAAGTCTCGCTCCTAATTTTGTTCTAATGTACGAAAAAACATTGAGTGTGAAACTTAATCCTTCTTGGATTGTATTTAGAGGTTGCTCAATGACATTGATAATTCCAGACTGCAGTAACCTGGCACCTTTACTGTATTATATAAAACTGTGTGGTGTAAATAATTTTCTAAAGTATGCTATTATTTTTTGCATGTACATTAATAGAATTACATAATCCTGCTCCTTTGGTGTGGTTATTCAATTTTGTATTGTTATTGTTTCCTTTTAGCTCTGAAGAAAGTTTCTTCTGTGATACTGCACAACTCGAAGGAGGATTTGTTTTTTTTGTTAGGATGATTTTATCAATAAGAGCCATAACCCTTTCAGCATTATCATTTATGACAATTGACTGTTGAACTGTCTATAGTGCCTCCCTATAGTCATTTGAGTTCTTGTACCTTGCAGTTATAATCTGTAAATAAAGATGGAATTTCTAGGCACTTGAATTCTTTTGTATTTTTTGTAACAGAATATTTAATTGGCATGTCATCAGATTTCCTGGTATTCAGCTACCTGCATGATGGAGGTTTATCTGTCTTTATTCTAACTTAGTGATTTTGTCTGTGGATACAGCTGAATCAAAGAATGCCATTCAATGAGTTTTTTTATTGAAATACCAATACCGTAGACATCCAACAAATTCTTTACAGGCAGACTATAAAAGAACATAATTCATCAACTTGCTTTAGAAATTATTGTTCTGTTGTACAGTATTTCAGAAGTGAAAAATTGTAACATTGAATATTTATACATGGAAGGTTGTTGAACAACATGAATGATGTAGAATACTCTGGAATACTTCTGAATGTGCTACAGTACTTCATAATAACATTCAAGAATTACCTAGAATCTTCCAAAATTTGAATATTCTGGATCATTCTAAATGTGCAGCTATAATGCAAGGCACAAGGTAAAATTTCCACCACCTTGAGCAATCTTTAAACGTTATTCAATAGGAATAAAAGTTGGTGTGGATTAGTTCTACTTTGGAACAAAGTGAGAGGGTGAGAATTGTGAGTTATAGTTAAGTCCTAGCAAATTATTACAAAAGTGTTGCTTCTCCTGTAACATAATTTTTGGTTTATGATAGTGAAGAACTTGTAAGGTTATGTACTCAGTTAAAGCATCATACTTTTTCAGAAGAAGTGATTTACCAGCAGGTCATGGACCCATCCGTTTCTCATGTTACTTCAAAAATGGTGCCAACAAATCCTACCCCTTATGTAAGACTTGTGGAGCAGCCTGCATCACGTGCATTGAGGTTCAGATATGAGTGTGAAGGTAGATCTGCTGGAAGTATTCCTGGAGCAAATAGTACTGCAGAATGCAAGACTTATCCCACAATACAGGTGAGTTAACCACTGCAAGACGTATCCCGCAATGCAGGTGATATAACCACTGCAAGATGCACACAATTTTTTTTTGTAAATTGGTTTTGTCATCTTTTTTATGAAAATAAAAATACTGTTAGATTTTGATGATACTTTGATAAAACTTCATTTCATTTAGGCACTATTGTAAGATAGTAATAATATTCACAGATGAAAATAAATTAAGTCCATGGAAAATTTGATCCAGTAAAAATTAATCCTTGAACAATTTTGTTAATCTCTTGTTATATGTAAGAAAAACAAAATTTGTCATTGTTTTTGTTTTAATGTTTTTGGCTTTTTTTTTAAAACCAAGTTAGGATTCTGTTAGCTATAGAACAGTGTTTCTCAACCTTTTCAGTATTGCAGCCTACCTAAATTTAAAGAAATATTGTATAGCCTACCACAGAAAATATAAGTATGACATGTATAGCAGTGTTGTTCATTAAAAGACACATAAACATTGATTTTTGTATGGAATGTGGAATGCAGCACTGGTTCAGATTAGATGTTTGTAATGTTAAAATAAAAATGGTATAATTTTGTATGAATTAGGAATTGAAATTACCAATATATAAAAGCTAGAGTATGAAATAAAAACCCTTTTAATTAATTTTATATAACATGTGAATAACCAATCAAACTCAATGTCCCATAAGTGGATTTCTCAGCCATTTCCAAATATAACTACATCAAGACAAACCTTCACGCTGGTAAGTTGAGTCTTTAGACTGTTTGATACTCTCAGTTATTCTCTCAGCTCAGTTATACTAAACTTGATAAACTATAATGGAATTCTATAGTATTAATATAGTAATTTGATTTTTTGGTCATTCAAATTTTTCTGTGTAAAGTAAAAAAAAAAAAATTGTTACATATCTTCCATGTGTGATATTTCTTAAAGCTTAGCACTCTGACAAGCAGCAGCCAAGTACAAAGGTTGTAACAAAGATAATTGTTTGTTTTACTTTTCTATGTTTTAAAACAAGGTTAAAAATGTATTTGTAAATAGTAGTAATGTATATGCATATGTAATGTATTGTAACTGAAACTGACTATTTTACAAAATACTAGTCCACTAAAACACAGCCAACAAGACAGGTTACTTTGTAAAGGTCAGTTTTGTACTTCTGTAAATGGTAAAATAAATGCATGTGCAGTGTGTGAAAGGTCAGTATAATAAGAAATATTTATATATAAGTATATTTATACTTATCATGTATAACCTTATCACATTTAAGCTATTTTGATTAAACATTTGTGTTTTTGAATTTAAAATTAATATTACTCTGCATGTTGGATAGTCAACATTCTATAATAAAATATAAAAATATTTTAATTAAAATGTCTTATTTAATTCAGAAACCTGATATTTTGTTAATGAAAGCCTTGTACTGTTTACCGATAACTTACAAAAATTTTTAACTGGATGCATAATTATAAAACATCATAACTACTCTTGTAGATATTTTTGTGGTTATGAGCTGGATGGATTCCACTAAATCTGTAATAAGTGTTAATTTTTTACTTAACACTTTGCATGCTATTATGTAGTTTACATTATATATTTGCTGTTTTGTTTTATTTTTAAAATATCTAATCTTAAGCCTTTTTTGCATTCCATCTCAAATTGCTTTGTGGCCCTCTAGTGGGCTGTGGCCTTTCAGTTGAGAAACACTGCTACAAAAGAAATAGTTGAAACAGTGATTCAGAATAAATTTCATAAATTGCATTGGTTTAGAAAGATAACTCAATTCTGGAATAAAGTTTTTTTAAAAAAAGCATGTACTGTTTATTTATATCAGTGTGGTAAATACTTTTTAGTTTTAGTTGTGAACTGATTAGTTTATTTTAGTTGTTACCTTTTAAATATCCTTACGTAAAATTTTGTATTATTGCTTCAGCAGGTAATAACTGGAGACTACTGTGTGTAAAATTACTGTTATGTTATTTTATGTCTTTAAGTTCTTTCTTTCATTTTAAAATTGTCTTGTAGATGTTTTGGCTTTTAACATGTTATTGCTACCTTCTTTTTATATTATACCCGTTTATCTGCTTTTAGGAAACAATTTAAATTTTTAATGACAAGTGTTATTCTACTTTTTTATTCAGGAATGTATTGAGGGTTGTCTGTTGTGAGGAGTTTTAAAGTCTGTTGTCATTTTCTTCCAACTTTCAGCTGTCAGGAGGTGTAAAAGTAAAGAGAGCCACACAGATGCACTAACAGACAATTCTCAATCAATTTCCTGGAGATAGTTTTCATTAGTAAAATTATGATGACAGTAGTCAGATATGTGGTAATATTTTTGTTTATGTCTTGGTGTCTTGTTTCTTTTAATTATATTATAATAATAACTTTGTGTTTTAGGTTTTTTGCACTTTTATGTGTCACCTTCCACCACTCCATGTTGCTGTCACACATACCATTTTAAAAAAGATGGTTAGTTTAGGGTTTTTGTGCTTTTGTGTTCACACATATCATGAAAGATGGTTCCTTCTGATTGATTTTCAGGTAGTTAACTACAAAGGTTCAGCAGTGGTTGTTGTATCGTGTGTAACCAAGGAAGGTCCACCATTCAGGCCTCATCCTCACAACTTGGTTGGTCGAGAAGGTTGCAAGAAGGGGATCTGTACTATGGTTATCAATAATCATGACATGACCTGTAGGTTAGTAGGACGAAAGGTTTCTAGTGTACTTCACTGTGTTTATATCATTTTAATTAAACATTACTTTTAACTTTCATCCAATTTTTCATTCTCATTGGCCTTTGAAATGCCATGTTGAAAGACCTAAACACTTTTAATTTACATAGTTTAACTTATTGATACATTCAGTTGTTTACTGAAGTATTTTTAAACCTATAAAATGCTTCTGTGACATCAGCTCATTAGACTTAATGTGGTAGTTTAAGTTTCATAAGTGTTATTTGTATCTTTTCAATTCTTGCTATTTTAAAATTATCTAAATGCTGTTCATGGTATATTTTCTTGATGTTGTTGAAACACCAGATAAATCCTTTTCTTAACTGAGATTTTTATCCTTGAAGATCATCTGAGGTTGAGCATCCATCAGGTCATTATTTCTGAATTGTTTAATATGAACCTTATAAAACCATAGGCTTTAACTGATTTTATATTGCTTCTTATTAATAAATTGTTCTTAAAAAATTATACAATCATAAGAAAGAAAAAAAACCTGTTTTTTTCTTTTCACATTGTTTCATCTTTTAAGATGTGGTTTTACAACTCTACAGCTTTTCAAGTCTTGGTATCCAGTGTGTGAAACGAAAGGATATTGAAGAATCTCTGAAACTTAGAGAGATGATAAAAGTTGATCCATATCGAAGTAAGATATTTTGTTATATGTTAGCATTGTTATGTTATTGACAGAATTATTTCAAACTAATTTCAGATTTTGATTTAATGTAAATATTTTGTATAGTGTTTTTCTTATTATGATTCAAACAGAAAAAAAAAGACAGATTTGTAATCTGCTGTTAATAATTGTCCCACTTATTGATTGATTTCTTTCATCTTTATGAACAGCTGGATTTGACCACAGGCTACAGACAAGTAATATAGACCTGAATGTGGTGAGGTTGTGCTTTCAAGTTTTTATTGAAGGTTCACAACAAGGAAAGTATACTGTTCCTCTTCCCCCTGTGGTTAGTGACCCAATCTTTGACAAAAGTAGGTTCTTCTTAAACATTGTTATGATTGTCAAAGTCTGAAAATAATTACAGTTTCAGAACTTGCATTTAAAAACATAATAGTTTTCCCTACATACAAACAAATTACTAATTCTCTAGAGAACTTGAAGTTACAAATCATAACATGGTTTAATTTCACTTATTTTTTTAAATGTAAAATAATCAGATGTTTAGTATTGTTTGTTCATTCAGGTCTATTAAAAGTGTCTTAAATATTGCAAAACGTACAGTATTAAAAATAGAACCAGTGTCATAATTCAAATAAATTGAAGGCTATGGCATTTTATAACTTAATATCTCTAGCCTTTATTTCTGATAATGAAGCTAAATGTTGCATAAACTTATACTCTTTTATTATAATTTCCAGGAGTGAAATAAAATTATTTTCATCAGAATCTCTTGAGTTGTAAAATACTTCTTTTCAGTCTAATACAAACAAAAGTTGGATATTCTTGATGATGAGAAACCAACTTGAAATAAAAATGTATCTCAGAAGGGCTGTTATGGGTATTAACACTACTATTGATAAGGAGAGAACAACGTTTCTACCTTCCTTGGTCATTTTCAGGTTAAGAAAGAGAATTTGAATGTGACTGTTGACGTACACGTCTTAGGGGCTAGAGTATAAATGGTTACCAGATTGTAGGGGGCGTTGCAGGTGGATGTTAGGTTATTAATTAGTATAGGTATGCAGGTATTCCTTTATATTGGTTTAATTTTGGTTTTAGTTGCATAAGTAGGGCTTCTTTGATTTTGCATTTGTTTCCCTACTTAATATCTGGGTGTTTTCTATGATTATGTTGTGTTTATTTGATTTGCAGTATTCAAAAATGTGTAAAGGTGTTTTCTTGTGTTCTTTAGATCTAGTTTCCATT
This sequence comes from Tachypleus tridentatus, assembly GCF_004210375.1. Classification (NCBI taxonomy): domain Eukaryota; kingdom Metazoa; phylum Arthropoda; class Merostomata; order Xiphosura; family Limulidae; genus Tachypleus; species Tachypleus tridentatus. Next base: position 158,341,012 of record NC_134825.1, on the reverse strand, counting down.
TTTCTGCTTGTTTCTCAAATATAGAAGTTGTGGCAGTTGTTGTATTGTATTTTATAAATCATGTTGGTGTTGTGTTTGTCAATGTAGTTTTTTACATAGTGTGGACTTTAGTTTTGTACCTGGGTTTTGAATAAATTTGGTGTTTACTGGAATGTTGTGTGTTAAGTTTTTTCCAAATGATGATTATTTTTTTTGCTGGTGTCGGCAACATGAGATATGCAGCAGTATGAGGTTTTGTAGTTTGTTGTATCTTGGGATTTATTGTTGCTTGGTCAAGGTGTGTGCATATAATTTATCTGGATTTCTGTTTTGAATTGTGTATCAGTTCTAGTGATTTTGAGGTTAATAAATGCTATTTGGTTAGTTTTTCCTGTTCATAAGTGAACTTAATGTTGGGTGTATCGAGTTAACATGATTGAAAAAAAAGTGTGTGTTCTGTACATGTGAATCCAGTAATTGTATCATCAACAAACCTGTACCAGTACAATGATGGGTATAAGGCTGAATTGATTGCTTGTGATTCAATCTGTGTTATAAAAATGTTGGCTAGAACTGGTAACACAGGATTCCCCATACTTAGGCCATTTGTTTGTAGGTGGTTTTGGTGGTAGTGAATTCTATGAGGGTTGCTAACTGGTTGCTGAGGATGTGTATCAATGGGTTGGGGTCTTGGATATAAAGTTCTAAAGCTATCTTACAGGCTTCAGTTGTTGGGACTTCTGTGAAGAGAGAGATTACATCAAAACTGGCCAAAACACCTTCACATGTTTTTGAATACTGCAAATCAAATAAATAAACATAACCATAAAAAACACCCAGATATTAAGTAGGGAAATAAATACAGCAACTAAAATAAATACTAAACCAATATAAAGTAATAACCTAACATCCACCTGCAACACCTCTTACAATCCAGTACTCATTTATATTCTCGTCTTTAAGATGTATGACAATGGTCACATTCAAATTCTCTCTTTTTGACCTGAAGATGACCTAGGAAGGTCAAAACGTTGTTTTCTCCTTATCAATAACAGTGTTAATACCCATAACAGTTGTTCTGAGATGCAAAAAGTTGGATATATAATTTGTATTGTAGATTAAGTATAATCATGTTTTGCAGAGAGCTCCATTTGTTAGCTCAACCTTGTGTATATGCAGTAATATAAAACCAAGTTACCTTTAAGTCCAGTACAATAGACAAAATTTAGTATTTAGCCCTCAAACAGCAGACATTGTCAATCAATGCTAGGACCTACAACATTCCCACTGTTTAAGGGCTAAGTAATTTCATTATTTAATTTGTTTTCCTTATAAATGTAAAATTATATCACATTAAGTGCTTGTGCTGCAGAGTGTTGAAGCTGTTTTTCAGTAGAAAAACTTGTAAATAATCTTTGTTCTTGCTACTTGATTCCTGGGGTTAATCAGTAAATTATAACTTTCTTTTGGTAAGCATAAAAATGATTATTTGGAACTATGTAGAGTTGAAAAATAATAAAATAACATGTAGCCTGAGGCAGATTAAGTTCACCTCTTTCAGAAAAATATATATTGGAACATGTTTGAACATATACAATTTCTTAAATATTCTTTCCTAAAATGAAAGATGTTTATTTATACAATACATCAAAATTTATTTAACTATTACAAGTTACGTAGTTTTCATTGAAGTAATGTTTTACAATTCAGTGTTTGAGATAGCCATGTTATTGTTAGTATGAAACAAATATACTTAAACATGCATTAAAGTGCATGTTTTAGGACAGACAAAACCAGAGTCTGATTACGATAGATTACTTAAAATGGAACTTCTGTTATCTTATGTTGCTGTTGGTATCTTATAATTTGAAATATATGTGCTGATATGTAGTTATTTCTGCTTGTGAAAAAAATTGTTTAGAATTTTAAATGTCTTTAAGAATAATAGTTGCAGCTGACTGGTATATCTGTGTTTTCTTATTAGAAGCTATTTGTGAACTTACAATAAACAAGTTGAGTCACTACTCGGCACCTGTTTGTGGAGGGTCTGAAGTCATTCTTCTTTGTGATAAAGTTGCTAAAGGTAAAATCTTTTCAATAAATTTTTTCAGTTTTTAAGGAAGTGTAATATAAAAATATGTATTTAAAGGAAAAGCACTGTTAATTTTCTATAAGTAAAACCTTTTGTATTTATATTATATGAAGTATTTCCACTTCAAAAAGGAATTTTTCCATTATTTGTTATTTCAAATACACAGTTTAAAGTTGATCTTAAAAGAATCAAAAACTAGTAACACTGGTATAATTCTGATAAAAGATATGTGAAACCCTAGACATTTTTGATGATTGTTTTTATAGGGAACTTTTAGTTAATTAATGAAGTGTAATGTGACATACATAAAAATTTGAAGATCAAATATGACAGACTCAAGTTTATAACAATGTGCATGTAAAAATGGCTGGTTTGGGTTGAGAATTTTTATGTAGAGGAGCGAACAATGTTTTGACCTTCTTCGGTCATCATCACATGATCACATGTTTGAAGAGGGTTGTGTAATTGAGTGTAGGAATGTAGAGGGCATGCTTAAATGTTTGATTTATATTTATTAACAAGTGGGTTTTCTCGTCATCACCAAGTTTATAACAGTTTCTCCACTGGAGTTTCAACAAAGATAATCCCTAACACTGCATTAAAGGTTTTGTTTTTATTCAACTAACCAATATAAAATGTAAAAACTTTTCCACCTGGTCCTATACATGGGTGAGCATAAAGCATTTTAAAGCTTAAGAAATATTCTTTTCACAAAAGGGTGTTAATATCTTGTTTTATATAAGATTGGAGGTAATCATCTTGTATTTTAGTAGGGGAACCCGGCATGGCCAAGCGTGTTAAGGCGTGCGACTCGTAATTTGAGGGTCGCAGGTTTGCATCTCCGTTGCGCCAAACATACTCGCCCTTTCAGCCGTGGGGGCGTTATAATGTGACGGTCAGTCCCACTATTCGTTGGGAAAAGAGTAGACCAAGAGTTGGCGGTGGGTGGTGTTGACTAGCTGCCTTCCCTCTAGTCTTACACTGTTAAATTAGGGACGGCTATCACAGATAGCCCTCGAGTAGCTTTGTGCAAAATTCAAAAACAAAACAAAAATTTTAGTAGGGGAACACTATTTTACAAAGCCTTAATTTGAGTTCAGGATTTTTTTATTATTATTTTGTGTGTGTGTGTGTATTAAAAAAATAAAATAAAAAAAATTAGGTTTCATTTTTGAGAGAAACTGTTTATTGGGTAAATTTTTCAACATGTATTGTGGTGATTTTGTTGCGACATTTTTGCAGCCTTGGGGTGTTTTGTTCATTACCATTTGTGTACTTTTTTATTTTAGCATTTTAAGCTCGTGATTGAAAATTCATATGCCACTGTCTGTTTCTTTTCTTACCGTAGATGACATTAAAGTAAGATTTTATGAAGAAAGAGCAGGACGAGTGGAATGGGAATCTTTTGGGGAGTTCCATCCAAATGAAGTACACAAGCAAGTAGCAATTCCTTTTCGCACTCCTCGCTATCGAGATGAAAATGTTCAACAGCCCATACCTGTCTTTATTCAGCTGTACAGGCCATCTGATGGTAGTAGTAGTGATCCTCGACCTTTTCAGCTGCTACCAGTGAATAGAGGTGAAAAGAAATTACTCGAGTTCAAAATCAAATTTTAGAAACAGCTTAACACATATCCCTCCCCCCCTCCTCCACTTTAGATAGATTGTCAAGTTTATTCACATATCCCTCTCCCCCCCTCCTCCACTTTAGATAGATTGTCAAGTTTATTCACATATCCCTCTCCCCCCCTCCTCCACTTTAGATAGATTGTCAAGTTTATTCACATATCCCTCTCCCCCCTCCTCCACTTTAGATAGATTGTCAAGTTTATTCACATATCCCTCTCCCCCCCTCCTCCACTTTAGATAGATTGTCAAGTTTATTCACATATCCCTCTCCCCCTCCTCCACTTTAGATAGATTGTCAAGTTTATTCACATATCCCTCTCCCCCTCCTCCTCCACTTTAGATAGATTGTCAAGTTTATTCACATATCCCTCTCCCCCTCCTCCTCCACTTTAGATAGATTGTCAAGTTTATTTACTTTTTCTTCTAACTTTAAATTTATTTGAATTTTCTCTTGGCATTAACACTTATTTTGATTCTTACATAGCATACATTACCTAATTTTAAAAATGCATTTGTTTGATGTTGATGTTCTTGAAATTGTGAAGAGAAGTTAGCTCATTATTGAAATAAATTAATTCAGATCCAGAAGGTCTCAGCAGAAAACGTCAAAAAATAGAAGATGGCTGTTTAGACAGGTTTCTGAAAGAAAACATCTTTGGTGCTGCTAGAGATGCAGGAGGTGAGCAAGAAGTCAAATGTTTCTTTAAATAAGTAATTTCACTTGATATTGAAATAATGGTCATGAAGAACAAATTGTTTGTATAATTATACATTTGATCTTTTATGAAGCATTTCATAATTAAAGCAATTAACACATTTTGATTGAATTTTGGTCACTTGCTAAATACTTAAAATTTACAGTTAATATGAATTTTTAGTTTTGTTAAATTGTCTGGACATATTTTGTAAACAGGTCCACTGACATCTCATACCATTCCAAGAACAATCAAGCAGGCAACAAGAACTGTTTTGAAACCAGAAACTGGTAAGAAATTTTAAAATATTTGAAATAAGTGGCACTAGTTCCTGTTTTGGCAAAATTGTTCATGTTTTTAACCCCACACTATCATTACAGTCATACCCATTATATTCAGATATTTTATTTGAATTTTGTGGGTTTAGCATTACACGATCTTAAATTTGTTTTGGGGTTAAATTGTAACAACAACCCTGAGAATGCTATAATTTAAGAGCTTTACTTAAAGAAGAATCAAAATATTTTTGGGATGATGAGTAAAATATCATTTAATTCAGAAATAATACTAATAATTAGTTCATTCAAGTGTTGGAACAACCATATTAGCTTCATCAGAAAGATATAGATATTAAAGTAATCTAGCAAGAATGTGTATCCAAGAAAGCATAGGAAATGGAGTTTCATGTCAGGACACTATCCTCACAATATTTGAAATTGAAAATAAACAGGCAGAAACAACAGGTAACTTGGTTGGTACATATAAAGTAAGGGTAAAAACAAGAAAAAATATCAACCATAAGTCACAACATAAAAGGTATATGTGTTCCAGTATGAAACATTGCCACATCAGGCCACAACCATCACACCAAAGTATCTCAAGAAAACAAAGACGAAACCAAAAGAGGACAAATGTTTTATATCTAAAGTATGTTTAGTAAATTAAAATGAACAAGGAAAACACTAAACACACAAATTATAAATGACATCTTTATATAGAACTATTGCCAAGAATAAATAGACAGTGCAGAAATTTAAGTCTTAAAAATACTTCCAAATAGCCATTCATTAAACATTTAAAAATAATGGATATGTGTTTCTTTTATTCTGCAATATTTGGCAGAAAGACAACAAAATTAAGTCATTTCTACATTTCTTTTCAGTTTATAATTATTAAGAGACTGACATTCTTATTTTCCATCAGTTAGAGCTCTTTATGGGGGTTTTGAATCCATTTAGGTGTGTGAATGATGTTAAAACATTGTGCCTAATTCATGAACTTTATTTTACAGCAGGCTAACAGTTAAGTGAGTTATGTTTTCTTTTCTACCAAAGGTAAAATTGGAAAGAGGCAGAGCATTTCTTGATTGATTATACACTCTGCTGTGGACTGTTTTGCCTATTTAAATACTTAGCATTTCTTGGGTTAGTAGACCAAAGAAATGCAATTAAGCCTTTTATATTGTGTGGTGAATTAAAACAAAGGCTCAAAATTCCCTTAAGTCTTTAAATAGCAACAGAGAGTACATTCAATAAAGGGATGCATTAGGCTTCTACACCACAGATTCTGTTTCCAATTTTCCCTTTGATGAAAAAGAACTTTTGTAACATGTGTACAGGGAATACCCACAACATATCATGATGCATTCATGGAAAGTAGGATGTACATCTGAAATGTCAATAAGCAACACAATCTTTACATATATAATAGAGAGGGTGCATTCCTGAAAAATTTATTCCACTCTGGAATAAGGTCTTTAAAAGGTATGACATATTTTTTAACTATAGTGTACTATACAAAATATGCATGTTAAGAACATTACAGGATTAAATGGTTTAGTACCAAAATTAACTGGACTTTCTGCCAAGGAGCACTTCCACTACATTAGGTAATTCCTTTGGAGCCATGTTGGAAGGGTGGAAGCAAGTTTTCTGGAGCTGACAATGGGATATGTGAAGTGTATACATCCTCCCCTATCTTGTCCAGTGGACAATGTATCACACTGCTCTCTAAACTAGTTCAGCAACATTGGCACAATCTAGTAATGGAACACGACAACATTGCTTTACACACACACGTTAGTAGTACAGTACAGTAATTGGTGAACAATAAGCTTGACAAAGAAGTCCAACAATGTCTTAACACACTAGTAGTGAAACAAGGCAACATTGTTTGAAAAATATTGGTAGTAAATGGTAAGTGCTACACCTGGAAAATTATTTGACAATGTTAGAATGCTCTAATAGTAAAAAAAAAAAAAAAAACAATAATTTTTTGATACATGGGTAGCAATTGGTGATTGCTCCAATATTGAAACAACACAGAACATTGCAATGTATAATGGGGATCCTGTGTCTGTGTGTATAAATTAGGGTTTAAATTTGTAATTTTATGGTACCAATGATACATAAATAAAATCTATTGGTTTCAGAAATTAATTGTTTTGCAAATACTTAGAGGAATATTTACATAGTTCTGTAAACATAATCAGATTGCACCATTATTTTTTCTATTTTACTTCTCATTTCAGTACTGGAAGGGAAAAGTAATCCAATGCCTGAGCTGTTTCTTCAACCATCACAGTTGCCTCATCTTCCTGTTTTCACTCCAGAACTGCGGGCAGGTGCTACAAGTGGAGGTGTATTGACAGTAGGAGTTACATCTACATTAACTACCTGTTCAGGGTTGAGTGCTACATCTGTAGCTGAGCATCAGGACAGAGTTGGTCTCTGTTCACCTTTTTATCCAAACACCACTTTAGCTACAGCTGGCAGTCAGGACATTTTGGCAATTGCTACAAAGCAGGTTAGTTCTGTTCCCAAGTCTGAGCCATCAAGTGTTGTAGGACATCAGAGTGCAGAAATGTCTCTGGAGGAAACTACTGAAAAACTGGATAGCCTTGATCTAGGGATAGAACCACTTGACATACAGAACATTTTAGATTATGGTGAAACAGGAAACATATCACTCAATCTTTCACAGAGTCTATTTGATAGCGGAAATAATCTTCCTGTAAGTAACATGCTAGTGGCCACCAGTGTAGATTATATGAATGCCTCAACAAACAGCTTCTCATTCTTGCAGAATGAATTGGAAACGTTGAACGTTCTGTGCAAGTCCAGGACAAATGAATCAACGTAGTCTCCACTGGATGCTCGAAGAATATGTTTGGATTTTTTTTTAGATGCCATGGAGCTAGTCTTCCTACAACTGTGATTTGATTGGGCTATCATTAAGGCAGTTATTAGCTTAACAGCCTCAAGTGGTGCACAAGTTTACCTCCAGGTTGGCATATAGGCAGTAAAAACTAAGTAAGTGTGTTTAGAACAATCTTACTGTTGTTGCAGACTTTGTAGATTGTGTATGTATGTATGTACTAAATTGGAATTTTCTGTACAGTTACCTTTAGTAAGATATACAAATTACAACTGAATAGACTGTGTGTGTACATCATTTATGGCATTGGAATCTTCTGTACAATTATATAAAGTAAGGCATACAGGTTGCAATGGAACAAATTGTATGTATGTACATCATTTATACCATTAGAATGTTGTGTACAGTTGTATAGACTAAGGTATACAAATTGCAACTAAATACTGTGTATATTATGTACACCATTTATGGCATCAGAATCTTCTGTACAGTTACACGAGTAAGGTTATAAATGGTGACTGAATAAATATTTTCATAATAAAATGAAAACGTTTACTCCATTCCACACAAATCTCGAGTGTGCCTAGTTACTTGGAATATGTTCCACAAAGTGAACTAACTATTCATTAACTGTTTTGTGTTTTCTTCATATTATACTTATTTTCTTTATAACTAAAGTATTGTTTTCCTTAATAAAAAAAAAAAAAATAAATAAAACAAAGAAAGCTGTAAGATTTTAACAACTGTTACAGTTGTGCAATTTTGTTTCCTGGATCTTCATAGCATTTCATAGAGTATTAAGTTTATGCAAGAGTTAATTAGGTCACAACTATTGTCAATAAATGTGATTTCTTCAGTTAATTATTGTTCATTTTTTTTACTCTTAAGTTGAAGTTTAGAATGGTGTGTAATATTTGAAATAAAATTGTTTTAAAAAAACTCTTCGATATAACATTCTTTTTCTGTTTCAAACAAATGAAGTTTTTTTTTGTATTGTAGATTTATGTACAAATTGTTTTGCTCACATTAAAATTGGTAATATTCAAGCTTAAAGCTTTTGTTAGTTATGCTTTACTAGAATTATATTCATTTAGTAAAAAATACTTTAATCTCCATTTAAAGTCACTTGTAATTATAAGTATCATCTTTCTTACTGATAAAATGGCAAATGTTCAAAGTACATTCATACGAGGAATATGTTTATCATTTGTAGAAATGATGCTAAAAGACTTGATGATACAGGTAAGCTCAAGTGTAGTTTCAAAATAACATGTTTTTAAAATATTATCCATGTGGGGTATTAGTACCTTTTTTTTCAGTTTACTTCAAATTTGTGCACATTTTACAATTTTACTGATGTACAGTTGGTTGGTTTTAAAGAAGTACTTGTGTGATTTGAATGTTCTTTAGTTGAGTTGTCCTCATTTTTAAAATGATCAGATGTTGCTTAAGTGATCTGAACAAGGGATCTGATTGATTTGTTTAAGTGGTACAGTGGAGATTCACAAACTTTCTCATGTTATAAGAAGTTACTAACTTGAAGGCTTGCATACATTGTGAAGCATTTCAGTATCATATTTGCTATTATGTGAACATTTATGTATCATCTTGAGTGAGATTGAAAATGAATATATAATGGATATAAATGAATAACAGAATAGGTTTTTCTTATTGCTTTGCTTTTGTTATTAATAAATATCATTTGCTTTTGTTTCATTGTAGAAATCATTGATTATTTCTTTATCATGACACAGAAGTTGTTGTAGTTGTTCCAGTCATCAACACTCTGATGTGTGACTTAAATCATCAGTGATGAAAGTGGCTGGTCAGGAGTACAAATAGTTAATGTTAGGTGAATCTAAATCAGTTTGCATATTATTCTGAATATAAAATGTTCTCCAGGAATGCCGTTCAAAAAAAAACTTTCAGTGAGGAAATTTGAGTAATTTGTTCGATCCATTAACTTATCATTCATGATTTTTGTTGTTGTTATTGGAGATAATTTTAATACTGCAGTGTTTGAAAGTTCACACCTCTAGACAGGTAGTCTTTATTACTTATACCTTTTCATTAGCTACTAAAATTACAATATTTTCTTTTGCTATCAGTTTCCAAGTAGGTTTGTTGTTTAATCTTCTGCCCACTTTGTTTTTCAAAATATTTAACTGCGAGTGAAAAAATTTGGATTCTTTTTTTTTCTTCCTGTAACTAAAAATACAGCTGCATTTTTTTATTTCAGCCAGATGTATAATGCTAGTTGATGTACTTTGTGGTGTGTATTAAAAGTGTCAAGGTCATAATAATATTGATGTTACTCTGTTGCAACATATTAGTAGACTCTTTTAAGTCAACCATCTAAATCAAGGCCCAAAAAACTCTTTGATCTTTGTATAAGTCTACCCCACCCTCAAATTATACAAACTCTCTATATTATAAATATATTTCTAAAGGCAGATGAATATCTAAAGGAAGATTTGTAAACAGTTTTGAAAATAAAATTTAAAAAATCTGAAGTTCTCATCAGAATCTGAATTGCCGAAAACTTAATTGAATCACTTTCATTTGCTGGATTCACATGGACATTGTATTCCTTCATGGGATTATCATTCCAATTCATTGGACAGTCATCATTTTCTCTCGCAGGATCAATTTCTGCTGCTTCATGAAATGGCTACACCAACTCAAATTTACTGTTAAGTCAGAGATATTTCTCCTCTTTGGCTGTTTCTTATAGTATATTCTAATTTCTTGTTAGTCAGATCAGGCTTGCAGTTTTTATCAATCCATTTCATGAGGTCTGATTACAGTCCAGGCTAGAAACCAGTTTATAGTCCCCAAGCAGCACACTTTGAATTCATCCCTATCTGTTTTCATCAATCTATTTTTTTATTTTTGCCAATTTTCCCACTTGCTGCACAGTTCATCTTTTTGGCAAATTTCTTGTATCTCAAGTTACTTTGCATCTCGTATGTTTTGGAGGCATTTTGACATTCAGCTGTTTGAATATATTGCCAAAATAACATCTGGAAAGCACATTGCAACCTTTATAAAGTCATTTCATATAATTTCAAGGAAAGGCTCTGTTTCAGGAGTGTTCTTGGCATCTCCAGATTGCTGATCAAGAAGAGTTTCCTCCAATTTTTGTATTTGTTGTACAAGTTGTCCCCTTTCTTGGAATAACATTCTCATAAGAACAAAAGTTGTATGTTACAATATACTGTATATAAAATTTATATTACCATGTTATAAAGTTCAGCTCATTTATTGTTGAAATAAGTTTTTACTACATTTATATTTTGTTTTTGTTAGTGTTTAACTTTTCTTAACTTACAAAAATGCAAATTTAATTGTTTTTTGTCGTTTTTTTATGATCTAGTATTTATGAGTGGACAGAACTCTGAGAGTAGTTAGATATATAAATTATAATTTATCATTGTTTGATACAGTAGTGGTTTAGTCTCAGTAAATAAGTGTAGGCTATGATTGAGCTTACTAGTTTTTATGCATCAAAAATACATACAGAAATTTTTTTCAGATGACTTTTTTATTGTAAATTAAATTATAGAGACAATGTTATTTCACTTAACTATTAAAGCTGTGCAAACCTCAACATATAAGAAATTGTTAGTAGTACTTTATTTTTAACTTAAATGCAGTTTTAACAATAACTTAGAATTAAGAAGCCTTACTTTCTTTGTACTTGAAACAAGATTATATATTGATATTTTTTCAATGTAAAACTCTTACTGCCGGTATGTTAACATACTTGGTATTCAGGTAAATTATAATTTGAATTTAGAGGAATTTATCTGAAGAACTATCAAGAGACTGGGCTTACATTTACATCTTGTAAATTTTTTATTAGTTTTTTTTTTAACTCCTAATTCTGATCATTAAAAAGTTTCCATTTTGTTTTTACTAAATATTTGTTTACAATTGTTCCTGTAATTTTTCTGAGTGAGGATAGCAGCAGGTCGATATTTTGGCAAAAGATTTCATGTTGCAATGATTATGATACTTTAGCAAATTCTGTTTCATCTGTTTATATAAAAAGATTTCAGATAGGTTTGTTTTAGATTAATGCATACAGTTTACTTAAAGACTTACAAAATAAAAAGGTATTTCATTATTTGGCTACTGAACATTTAAATTATTCAACATCATATCAACTTTACTTAGATACCTTTTGTGTATTTTTATTAAACATTTTAAACTAGTCATTATGAAGATTCATGGTAATGATTCAAAGTTCAAACAGCAATATTTGAAAGTGTAACAGCATTGTTTTACACATACAAGTGTAAGACAAATTTTTAAGCCTCTTACAAGTTTCTGTCAGGGAAATAGTTGCATAATTTCATAATTAATCAATTTCCTTTGGGATTTGATTTTTGTGTGAACTTTGATTGTAAATTATAAAATCTTGCATCTGATAATCATTTCATTTGTAATTAACTACTGTTAGATTTTATTGTAAAAACATTGCTGTTGAGTACTATTTCATTTAATAATTCTGTTACTTTGAAATTGTAATTAGTTAACTGGTATCATATCAGCTTGATTGTTGCCCTTAATATGACATATTAAAAATATTCTTTCAGTTGTATCAGTTATTAAAACTATGAAGATAAAGCTTATTAGGTTAATGTCTTGGAATAATGACTATAGAAATTTAGTTCACATTTATATTTAGCTTATTTTTCCTTTAATATATCATATGGAACTGTTATTAACCCTAATAGTGGTAAACTATTTTTGTCATTAAAGTATCAGTAGGAATGGTTGTTTCAACAAATGATGTTAAGCTTAACTGACTTCAATTTTTAGAGATGAAACAAATTTAAGTTTGAACACCTCACAGTGTTTTAGAGTTTAGTCCAACCCTAACTCAGCTTTATAAATTGTTACATTCCTCACAAGTTTATAAAGTGCTGGAATTGTGTAAGAGTTTAATGTTTCTAATACATCTTCCCAAACGTCTGAGCTACTATAACATAATCCAACAATTTTGTTATAATACATTCTGTAAACAGTACAACTTGGTTTTTCTTCCTCCTAGTTACTGTATAATGTTTATTTCTTTTGTATTTTCTTTTTTAGGGTAGTTAAATGTATTTGTGTATGCTATTTTGGAATCTTTTTGCTCTATTAATTTGCTATTTCAGTTATCAATATACAATTTTCAGCAAAATATTTACTGCTCAACAAAGGAAGTATCAAAGGTTGAGATGGTAGTGGCACTGTACACTTAATGGTTTGGTGAAATATTAACATTAGTTTATCAGAATTTTATGTAGACTTTTTAAAAAATTATTTGGCTTCTTCTTGGAAAAAATATGATGCATAAACTCCCAATTACATGCACATGGGTATTATGTAGGCTGATATTTTTATATCGGGCTTTATTTTCTTGTACAATAGGTGGCTTTTCACAATAAGTTATTCAAATGCATTTCCCCATTGTTGCTTTGATTGAGATGCCATTTAGATTGAACCTTTTCTTGAATATTTTCATATGGTATTAATATGAACTTGCATTTCTATTATCAGTTATATTACAGGTTATTTCCTTCATGTTATGTTTCATTTTGTTCAGTGCAATCATAAATTAAAGCTCTCTACTTATGCTCTGCATTTATTTTTAAAGTTTTCATTGAGCTTACATTCCAATTACTTTTGTCATAGTTTTTATAAACTTTTGAAATAAGGTTAGTTTTGTGTGTGAAAAGTACTTTATTTCAGTTAGCGAAGTTTGTCTTTTTTGGTGCTTATATTTAAAGTGTTTTGTATTTTAAATACACATGGTTTCTTATTTAAACTTTAATGAGAAATGTAGGTAATAAATCACAGTTTTGATAAATTAAAGTTGGAATAAAAAGTTTCTTCATTGTATAAAAATTTGTTTTATTATAACTGGTTAAAGACAGTTGTTAGTAGACTAAGCCATTTCAAAATTATTAATCTTATCTCTCATACAATATGAAATTAGAAAAAAGGGATTAGATGTTTCAATTATTTGTAATGCACAATAAAACAGTTTTACTTTCAAGCCTCTGGGTTTCAATTTCGTAAAGTTTCTAACCTTGTAAATGCAGCATGTTTTGTACAAAAATGTCATAACAGTAATGAGGGTGTGTTGATCACATGTAGTTTACAAGTGGGCATAAAAAACTGAATCAAATCATATATAATATAATTTCATGTGGTGTTTTAGTCTCTTACTCTTCACAGTGAACCTATATTTAAATATAATATTTAGCATTCATGTTAATAATCCATTTTAAATCATGCAGCATACAAGCTTCTTGAGAAATTAAATATGCAACCAATTTTTCAGTTACAAAGCAGAATTGGTATATTTAACTGTTTTTTTGCTTCTTATGATGTTCTTGAGGTCATGGAATATAGTTAGATCCATTCTGGAATTTTGTTTCTGGTCCAGTGTATGAACTTGCAGCTTAAATAACATTAGCATTAAGACTTTTCTACTTAGGCTCAAGTAATCTGTTAACCAGATTATTATCTTTTAGAATGAGTATTTATGAGGTAGATGTGTAGTTCATAAATGTTACATGTTCTTGCAAAAAACTTTGTAAATTGTAGAACTTCTGACAAGAATCGTATTCTGTTCAACATTAATGATCACATGACTCCAAAATTTCCTACCATTGCTTGGATAAAATTGTGAATTAATCATTGAAATTCTTCAGTTATAAAAGAACTTGACATCTATACCAAGTTTTTTTTTTATCATTTTTCTTACATATAGTTATTCCTTTTGAAGGCTTAAATTTTAAAAGCCTAATTTTTAATCTTGGAAATGACCTGGAAAATCATGAAATGAAATTTGATTATTTCCAAGACTAGAAAATTAGTCCTTTTCCAACAGATCAAATCTATGCCTGTTTTTCTATATTTTTAAGTATATCATACATCACCTATTCATACTTTTGACTTTTAATTTTATATTGTTGATAGGGTGGTAAAAATACTGGGGAGGTAAAGTTGGTTAGGGGCTAATGAGAAAACAGTTGAAGGTAGGAACTTGTTAAAGCAAAACAACACAAAACAGAGTTCAAACTAAAGTGGTAGTATATTTTATACTTTTTTCATTTACAACAATGAAAACTTATAAAAGCATTCTAATTAATACAAGTTCAAAAAATGGACTGCAGATGGCCAGATGTGGCTTTGCTATAAGAAATTATACAAGTTCAAAAATACTTTTAACAAGTCTTTTCGTTTTCTTTTTTTATATAAATATTTGCAATATGCAAGACATGTCTTAGATTAATTATTGATTGTTAACATAAACACAGTTTAAACTTAATTTATTGCCCCCCCCCCCTGCTAGTATAGTAGTAAGTCTACCGATTTACAATGCTAAACTTAGGGGTTTGATTCCCCATGGTGGGCTCAGCAGATAGCCCAATGTGGCTTTGCTGTAAGAAAAACACACATGAACTTAATTTATTAAAAAGAGCATAAAAATGAATCTATGCAAAAATGAATTGTAGCTAAAATAGTCTCAAAATTGAACAAGTTTTTGTTCAGGTATAATGCAGAAAGTTCATCTTCAATAAATAACTTGACTCAGGATGTGGACATTACAGCATGTAAAAACAGATTTTTACAAATTGGATTTAAGAAAAGCTTTGAAGCCAGATAATATTTGAAGTTTTATTAAATGACATGATAATTATATTTTTCAGATATAGGCATAGTTTTGTAATTTTTTGATTGCAGAGTACTGGGTATCTTCCATGGATCCTTTCAAGTGACTAATTAATTTTTCATAACTTTTTAATATAAATTCACTGGTTGTTGAGAAGAAGGTGCTATCCAATTCAACAAAACCTCTGAAATACACAGTTCTTATGTTTTTCTGGTTTGTGTAGAAATGTTTTGTATATATTTTAGTCTGTGTAAATAGGACTCTCATTATTATTTGAAAATGCTGAGTTAAAGGAGCAACATAAGTTTAGTCTTTGTATGATAGTCATTTTATTTGTACAGAGTATCTTTTTAATTATCAACTGGAAATTTATTTCTGTCTTCAGTAGAAGCTTGATAAAATTAGCCTTTGTTTATAAGAATGCACTTATGTTAGAAGGTATGAAAAACTTGATATTTCTGTATTGGAATTACATAAATTGTCTTAAAAGGTATCATCAGTTGATAGTTATTCATTAAGAAGCTAATTTGTAATACGTACTTATTTTTTTTGGCCCCCCGCTAGTACAGCAGTATGTCTTTGGATTTACAACACTACAATCAGGGTTCAATTCCCCTCGGTGGGCTGAGCAGATAGCCCGATGTGGTTTTGCTATAAGAAAACACACACACTTATTTTTTGTACAGTGTTGGTAAAATAATATTTAAATAAATTTTTCATATGGATTAGTAGTTTTCCATTCAATCTACTAAGAACTAAGATTAACATTGAGAAATAAAATTTTAATCTCTTTACAAATTTAATAAATGCTGCCTGTTTCTTGGGCTAATTTCTCAGATTGTGGGTCCTTAGTATAAACAAAATTTCCATGCAATATTAAATTGTGGAATTTTTGTTATCTCTTCAACTAGTACACATTAAGTCTTCAATAGTGTACATGTGGTTTCAGCCTTTAGGATGACGTTTTACTCTGTGTGCTGATGCTGTTGTTTAGATTAATGCAGTTCATTGAAGATTTGTTGTTGCTAGTTCTGTTTGCTCTGCTAATGATGTTTAAAACCAGATTCTCAAAATTTTCATAATTCCTGGTTTTGGGTCTGAATTATTTGTTCTGTATATTTGAATCTATTTTCATTGATCTAGTGGATGATTTGATTGTTCTCACAGGTGTTACATTTTTCTGCACTTAAAGTTAGCTTTCTTTTATAATTGTTGCTTGTTTACATGAAGTTGAGGTATAAAATTGGATACCTTTATGATCAAGTTCATGGCTTTTGCATATTTTTTTGTATCAAAAGGGAAAAATGATAATAGTTAAACTAATTTTAGTAAGTGTTTTTGTACTGTACTGTGGAGATACTAACAAATTTTACAGATTTGGTTAATTATCCAGTCTTCTTTGATGCAATTCTGAAAATAGCATTGATTTTATTGGTCTTTTCCATTAATAATGATTGAATTTCATCCATTGTGATAATGGTGTTCAATGTACAAAGAAACGTTACTATAAATTTGCATATATTGCTTGAGGGTGATATTAAAGTTGAAAATTGTTCTAATGTTCTTGCAGACAGTAGTAGTCTACTTGACATATGAACAAAATAAATATTTGACCTCTGTGAAGTCGTCTAACTTGTTTTAATCTCATCAAGTTGAGGAACTTGGCTGTATCTGAGATTGTTAGAGCTGTGAGGTTTGTGTCATATGCTGTTGATGATTAAAGAGAGGGCTTCTAGCTTTCTGGTGTAACATTCTTGGAAAATTAGTGAATATCAGAAAATAAATCCTTAGTTCAGCATTTCCATTTGTTTGTTCTCAACTGAGAGTATTGGTTCTTTTCATGTGTTGGTGCCTGGTATTGAGCATATATTTAGGCATTTCCCATGATTGTCACCCAGATTGTTATTAGTCTTGTATTAACTGAACCTGAATATTGTTCTGTTTGCTCAATAGAATTAGTTTTGTTTAAGCTGCTTACACTTGAATTTTATAATACTGATGATAAAATGCTAAACAATTGTATGAATCATTCATGTAAATATTTTTCAGTTATTTTAAGTATAATGAAAATGCATAATGGTATATTTAACTAACATGTATCTCATTCAATAATAAGCTTTTATAATGTCAACTAAGTGATGTGTCCTATGTTTTGAAAAAATAAATGACGATTCTCATTTCTGAAAAATGACATTACTTGAAGAACAAATGTGGAAATTTAACATCAAACAAATTGTGATTATGACAACTTTGTGTCTTTAAAGTTTATAGTTATGTTGAATATATTAAAATACAAGAGAAATTTGCTTCTTTACATTCAATAGAAATACAGTTTCAACAAAATACATTGGATGTATATCATATAGTAAGTTTTCATTAAACACAAAGACTGTGATGATTATTTATATAATTGATGAAAGAGCAAATTTTATATACGAAAACTGAATGAGAGATGTGTCCTCCCATGTATTATCAGAAATAGCTCTTTGTTTTGTATTCAGATTTGAGACCATTAAAACTTCCCATGTTGTATGCATTTTAATTTAAAGGAGCAAGCACTAGGCTGAGAATAGTTTAATTATTGAATGTTTCAGGCATAATGAGAAATGTTTTGATGTTCCCTTGTTGTTTTGTGTAATCTTCCGAGGCCACTGACAGTGATGTAGAGACAGGTCAAATGGGAAGATTTAAAACACTTAATTGTTTATTTGCTTCAGTTGGCTTTCACCCATAGCTTTAAGAAGACACAGAATAGTTTTTTTTTAATGATAAAAGACGTTTAAAGTACTTATAACATCTTTCATAACACAACGTTTCTGAAAAATATTTAATAGTTCTTTGTTCTTGAATTATCCATATTATTTTAACTATAATCAACAAGAGTTTAGTTGTAATGTATAAATTAATAAAAGAATTAAATACACAAATGTGATTTCAAAAATAACATTTTAACAATTGGAAGTATTCATTTGTGAAAGTTAATATTACAGAAAATTTTAAATATGTAATACATATACTTTTATTGCAAATATTGTTGTAGTTGCATTTATGCTTTGAATCAGACTTGTAAATTTTGATCTAGCTATATTTTCAGGCCTATTTTGTAAAGAAAAGATCAGTTTTGTAATAATGTGATTGTTGGATTAAGATATAGTTGAAAAAATTGCTATCAGCATTGACATTTTGTCTGTGAAGGCATTAAAAAAAACAGAACTGATATATCAGTATAAATTAGCATGTGAACCTATATCGTTAATCTCTCTTTGATAAGTCCTTTCTTTTAATTAAAAGACTTCAGTGACCAAGAGCTTGAATATTTTTAAATAAATTAATATGAATCAGGTGATTGTGTAGGTCAACCATTAGCCATAAAAAGAACTTTTTTAAACTTCAACTTATTGTTTTATGTTAAGATTAACTATTTGAAGTACAATTAAAGCAGTTATGTGGCTTACTTATGTATGCATTAATGTAAAAACTTGAAAAGGAAACTACATTTAGAGAAAATTAAGTTGCATTGCATTATGTTGTGAATTTTATGTACGTTTTAACTGAAAATAAAGTACTTCTTCTAAAACTGTTTTCTTTCAAGCTTGTACACACTAAGAAACATTTTGTTTCTAATAATATTAGGTTTATTTCTTTCATTTCCAAATATTAGTGTAGAAGTTTTATGCTCAGTAAAGTCTTAGCATGTGCAAAACTAAATGTGAAAAGGCACATAAGTTTGGATTTTGACTGAAATAAATACAAACATGTAAACTCTTTGCACACTAGAAGTACAATGTATGTATATATATATATGTAGTTGGAAAATATCTTTAATTTCTGAAATGTTATTTCCTCATCCAAAGCAGACAAATCAAAATTTTGTGTAAAACACTTGGGAAATTTAATGTTTTACTAAGGCATGAACAACATTGGAATAGCTACTTTTCGATTAAACTTAGACTCGAAAATAAACTGTTTAACTCCCAACCGAGTATTATCAGTAAAGTTGTAATTCTTGTTTAACTGTCTGTATGTGATTGTGAGGTTCATTGTTAATTATCTTCAGCAATGAAAATGTTCTCAGATTGGTAGTAATTATATATGTTATTGTGAAAGTATTTGTGTAAGGTAGACATTTATTGTTAGTTACTTCCCTTGTTTCTAATGTTTGCTACAGGATTAGAGGTTTTGTTGGGAATGAAGTATCCTGGTGCTTATAAAAGTTATTTTTTCCAGTTTTATTTTCTGATGTCATGTAATTAAAAAAAATTATAAATATTGATACAGTTGAAATTGGTAAGGAAGAACCATACTTTTTACTAATTAGAAATTGCTAGGATGTTATAATCCTCTTTTTATTTATTATAATAATAATTAAACCACACATTAACTTAACTATTTAAAGAATGGATAAGTATAACAAAGTATAATATAGAAGTACATTGTAAACTGAAACAAATGGAAAGCAAAACAGCTGGTCCTACTTACAACTTTTCATTAAAACAGTTTAAGGTACCTGGTTTACTTAAACTAAAATTTGAATTATAATAGATAATATTTGCCTATAATAACATGAGTTTCCATCCCAGATTGCTGGAAAATAAAAGATAATTTGAAGCATCCATTTTTTTCTCATGGTTGGTCAAAAGAACAATAATTTGGAATTGCTCTGTTGTGAACTCTTAAAACACTGTAGTGTAAGCAGTTGAGTTCAATCTGGTTTGCAGTGTGTTTGAATGAAATTTGAACTGCTACTACTGTGTAAGTAGTATAAATTAAAGCATTTGTATCTGTATAAAATAAAACCTTTATTTTGATATTTCTCCCCTATTTTCATTTCTTTTTAGAAAACGTTTTGTAGGAGTCATTCTTGCATAGTAAAATTTCACAGTTAATGTAACAGTTGTGGCCAAAATCTCTAGAGACATCTGGATCCTAGATTAATTTGGTAGTCATTTAAAACATTCATAGCTCTGTAGTTTCAGTTGCTCAATGTTGCATTCCATTAATACTAAAATAGGTACAATTGATTTTATGTGAAGTACAAACTCAGATGAAATGAAATAAAATATTCATCTGTAATTGGAGTATAAAAACTTGAATCCTTTCTCTTCTCGAGACAGATGTTTGTTTGAAACAATTATTGTAGACTTGTTGAACTTCACTCTTACATTATTTTTAGCATCTAGTTTTTCATTTTTCTTTATTATACATTTTTGAAACAGAAAAAAAATTGGATATTTATTTTGATTACTCTGTTTTTCTGCATCTATTGCTAGCTTAATCACAACTTATTCACTGTTTAATAGTGGAGACTTATATTTGTATAGTTACTTATCAATAAGGATTGTTTGTTTTGGAATTTCGCACAAAGCTACTCGAGGGCTATCTGTGCTAGCAGTCCCTAATTTAGCAGTGTAAGACTAGAGGGAAGGCAACTAGTCATCACCACCCACCGCCAACTCTTGGGCTACTATTTTACCAACGAATAGTGGGATTGACCGTCACATTATACGCCCCCACGGCTGGGAGGGCGAGCATGTTTAGCTGATGAACCTCGGATTACGAGTCACACTCCTTACGCGCTTGGCCATGCCAGGCCCGATAAGTTATCTGTGTTCTGCCCACCATGAGTATCGAAACCAGGTTTGTAGCGGCACGAGTCCGCAGACATATCAATAAGGAACTGACCTGTAACAAGTGATTATAAATCAATGGGTTTTGAAAGGAGGCCAAATAGTTGGGATATATATTAGTGAAATTAAATAATTACATCCACATGAGGCTGAACAAATAAACAAAATCATGAAGGGCTGCATTAAAAACAGCAACTCCCAACCCCTAATTTATTATATAATAGCCATAAACAAAACATGAAACAAAATACACTGCATACTTTTAAAAAGGATCCTAGGGTACAAGCTACAATGTGGGATTATAAAATGTATCCTAGGTTTTGGAGGTGACTGCAGATACCTTTTATAATTCTACATTGTAGCTTGTACCCTAGGTCCTTTTTAAACATATGCAGTGTATTTTGTTTATGGCTTAAAAATTTATGGTTATGTGTATGTGTATATATATAAAACACTGATGCAGGTGGTAACATTAGACTTTCATTGCAATATCATGTACATGCAAAGTGTAAAATTTTACACGCACACAAATATTTTATACTTTTATCTGAAATTAGCCACCCTCACAGTTACTGATGACAAATACAAGTTAACATGCATGATAATCAAGAGAAGTAGGGGACACTCCTGGAATCTCAAATTTAAGGCCTGCTGGTAAAAGTATTTTTCTACAAGTTTGCTGCTTTAAACAAGACCAAGATTAATATCTTGATCAAATATTAAGGTTTCTGTTCTTTTTGTAACTATTTTTTCATTCATGTTTCAAATGAAGCAGTGGTTTTGTCAGAGACATAATTGGAATTGTGTGTCAAAGTATAATTATACATTGATGTTTCAATCTTTAACTTACTAGGCAGTTAGATTCTTAACATCATCATTCAAGAGTATTTGGTGTGTTTTAATGGAACCTAATCCAGCATAATAAGAATGTAAAAATTACTTTTTTTTCACAATAATAGATTTGTAGTAATAAATTAGAAAACAAAACATTTGATAAAATGAGCTCTCCTGCCAGGCTTTTAGACAATATTATATCTATAGTTTAGGATTTCAACAAACTTGTGATAAGAGAAGGATGAAGTTCACAAAAATGATTCAATTAGAGTTTTAGCAATATTTAAAACACTTGTTCCCAGTTATTGATTTTTATTGTGATGACTTAGAGTAAATAGATCTCTCATTTCATGTGCTGGGAGAAGTCTTGAATTATTGGTCAGTTAATGGGCACTTAATGACTTTGTATGCAATTTTTCTATTTGTTGAATAATACTTGTCTTCCTGCTGGTGATGTAGCATATCCTTATAACTCAAGGTTTATATTGATGCATGGCAATATTGGAGTACAAATAGTAAATTTAGTTTTTAAATGGAAATATTAGTCTGCAATGGTATTGGAAAACAGCTGTGTTTCATTTGCACATGGGCTATGTTCATTATTATCATCACAAACACCTTTCTAAACCTGATAAATACCAACACCACTTTTGTTTGGAACACAGTACAAGCTACTATTGACAATATTGTGCTAAACTTAAGTTTTTGATTCAATGTGTCCCAATTCTTATCAATATTATAAACTCATTACAAATATTTTGATTAAGTTTGCATAGGTAGCCAATTTTTCTCATTTTTATAATAGGGAAATCCAACATGCTTTAAACTTTAAGATCTATTTTGTCCATAATTCTGACCTTATTCCTTTCCAAGATTTGCTGATAATTTTTTGATGTTTTAAGAGCATTTAGAATTTCTTAGTGTAGTAAATTAAGTATTTAAAGAAAATAAATAGCTCAAAAATTGTGGATTACATACTTTATTCCAGTGGTTCCCAAACTGTGCACTGCAGGATATTTCAAATTTAAGGGAAATACAGCAACACTGACATCTGTCAGAGATCACGTGAACTACTAGCTTAAGGTAGTTCAGTTTTAACATCAGATTGTACTACCTTCTTTTCAATGATGTTATTGAATGTTTGAGATATTTTTGTTTACTTGTATTTTTGGCCACACCCGTAACTTCTCAAGCCTTCTAATTTCTTAAATTGTGTATATACATACCCATAAACTCTCCAGGTCTGTTAGTGATTGAAATAACTGAAGGGTGGTGGGATCAAGTATCCGGGTCTAATGAAGTTCAGCAAGTTATTTTGAACTTTAGTCTTGTGCATAAAAATGCAAAGATTTTTGAATATTAAAAGTGTTGGAGTGAAAAGAAGGATGGCAAAGTTGTGAAGAAATGGAAGTATCCGACATGACAATAGTTACCTAGATTTTGGTTTCACTTCAGTAGAAGTCAATCATGAAGAGTGTATGCAGTATACATCTCTGAACAGCTGCTATGGGTGTTAAACTTTTACTGATAAGGAGAGAATGTTTTGGCTCTAGAGTGCATGCTTATAAGTAAACTAAAATGCTACTTAATCAGATCATCTTAACATGGCTAGTAAATTCTGTGATTATTTTATCAGAAAGTTCAGAAAATTGAAAGAACAAAGAAGTACATTTTTAAAACAAGCATCACTACCAAGCAATCCTTTGCTAGCATCATACAAGGTGGCATAGAGAGTTTAAGTGTAAAAGTCCTCACACCATCACAGAACTGATTTTAATGGCTGCAGTGGATATGGTGAACATTATGGTTTGTGAATCTGCAGGAAGACTGCTTTCTAAAAGGTGCCTTTATTCAACAATACTAATCAGTCATAGAATCCAACATCTGACAAAAGACTTCAACAAATCAGCTAACTGAAAAAAAAAAAAATGAGGGAAGGAACTTAGGTTACAGTAAGATGAGGATGATCATTTCATTTGCTACACAGTTGGTGGATGGTAAGAAAATTGCAAGAGACCTTTTGTGAAAGTATCACTTCAGGTATAAAGGCTCAAGACTTTTCAGATCCTTGACACTTGCATGAAAACAAGTTAGACTGGACTAAGTGCATTAGCATCTGTACCAATGGTGGTCACTCTACATGTAGCTGTTATGGGCAATTGCGGGCACTATGGACACTGCATGATCCACAGGGAAGCCATTGTGTCAAGGAGCTCATCTTCCACTGAATGTAGTCCTGGAAAGTGTTGACTTTTATAAAAACTGCCACAGAAGGAGAGGTTTAAAACATAACAGGAACTATCCCTTTTCTATAAGAACACAAGGGTGCTAAATACTCCTTGAATACAGTTTTTTCATTTTTTATTGTCAAAATTACCATACTTAGGTGATTTCTTGAAAAACTGAATGCATTGAAGCTCTGCAGGGAAGCAACATGCACCTACTGAAACTTGAAGTGAAGGTTTCAGCCATCAGCAGAAATTTAAAATGGAGAAGTAAAATGAGTGAAGATGGTGGCAAAGACTGTTTTCCCCTGTTGCAGTAGTTTGTTTGATCCAAAGAAGCCAATTTGACTTTGGAACTAAAATATGAGGAGCACCTAAATACAGCTCAGTGACTGGTTTGAAAGTTACTTTCCATGGATCCAAGACTCATTCAAGGCTTAGACCCCATCTGAATTTACATCACAAAAGAAAATCTTTCCAAGCCATCTTGTACAAGACAAAGCAAAATTTAGCAGCATAGAACAGAGTTTGGGATATCAGTAAAAGAGGAATATCTGCTGTCAAGTGCTAAATCTTAGCAAATTCTAGTTTATTTGTGATGTCATCTTTGCAAAAGTGGGATTTCTGTAGTTTGTGATAAAAAGCAAAGTACCTTGTGAAAGTTAATGTGGAATAGGAAATTAGGGTGGCAGTGTTCATTGCGATTCCAAAGATTGAGAAGCTGTGCAGTGCTCAACAGGCACACACATTCCATTAGTATGTGTGGTTATTTAACAATGAAATTTTTACTTTCAATTTACAGAAGTTATTCTTTGAAACAGCTACCAAGTTGTAGGACAAATACTTAAGTATCATGTTGTTTGGACTTAACTGCTTAGGTTTTTCTTTTTTGCTTAAGGGCACCATGGACAAAGTTTGGGATATGCTGCTTTATTCTAAGTGTCACTCATCTTTATGCACTTGATCATGTGGTGTACCAGGTGAGAGATAAGAAAATACAACCGAGTCTCTTTCATTTTAAAAAATACATGTAATTATAAATATGTATAGTACAATACAATAAGCATAAACATGAAAAAATAATTTACTTCATAAAGCCATTAGAACTGGAACTAGTTTCACACATGTCACTTTTGACTGATATCCAAATTAATTGTTTAAAACATTCTGGAACTTTGAGCCTGAAGATACTTTTCTGAATTACTACAAACATTTTGCCCTTGAGCTATAGTACAGTTTCAGATATATAAACTAACTTCAGTATAAATGTATCGGTGTGAATAATTAACAAAACACTTGTAACCCATCTGAAAAATTTCCAATGGTCAAAAATACTACATGATGCAATTTGAGCAACACGCAAAAATAATTGTGACTAGATATTACAAAAGTACCAAAAATTGCTTTTACACTAATACTGATTCCAAATCACTGAAGATCATTAATATTGATCAACATTCTCAAAACCAACTGACCTGTAAAGTTATTTAAGCCTTGTAAAGTAAAATGGTGTAAACAATATAAAAAGGAAATATTTTAAGCAAAACATGAAAAGTTTGCTAATATACTGCATGATCTTGCTGAATGATTGTGCCACAAGTATTGATAGTAGGATAAATACGACAAATTTTCAAATACATAATTTTATATTATTGTTCTGATGGTTTCTCCTCGTGGAGAATTAAGGAGTAGTTTGGAAATTAATAGTTTGACTGCACAATTTTCACTAATTTAAAAAAAAAGTCACTAGATTTTTGATTAGCAATAACATTTAAACTTGTTTGTTTGGCACTTAAGACAGACAAAAAGATACTTTAAATACATTCAAAATAACATTTAAAAATAAAGTCTTTCAGTGAAGGTGTAGCACTTTAAAGCATCATACACATTAATGTTTCTAAAAGTGAGAGGTTTAAACTTAAGTAACAAGTAAATATTTTGGGAAAACAGTTTCCATTACTTCTTAAAAACTGGATATTTTTAGAAATACAAATCACAGATTGAATATTTTAATACTCTTCAATGTTTGTCTGGACTAGAATGCTAAAGTAAGACTAGTACAAACTATCACAGATAATAACTTAATGGAACAAGTTTCTTAAACATCTACACATTAAGAGACATTAATATCAGACAACATTACTTGTAATTGCACAAAACTTTCTAATGTTTGAATACTGAAATTCATTAGTTACAATGGACAAAAAAGTGTTTTAATCTAACCTTAAGTTCACAAGTATTAATGAAAACCAGGATAGTTTTTAAAATTAAAGGATTAAAAAGCTAAAACCATTTTATTTAAAAAATTAAATACAAGTATTAACATTAGTTTACGTATTTAAATTTTAGGTTAAGACAAAATTTAAAAATTAAGCTTCAAAAATTCAACTAATACAAAGACAAAACTGATGTCAAAAGTCTGCAGTAATATGCATGCACAAATTTCTAATAAATATTTGGTATTATACAATTTTTACGATACAAAACATATATGGGTAAAGTAAAATAAACGAAACCTCAAAATACAATTTCTGATCAAAAACTTATTTATTCTGGATGGATTTTCACACCCATATAAAAAAACATTTAATGAAAGTATATTTTACATTAAGGTCCTAACATTTATTGGATATATTAAGCATTTATGGAACTGATTCCTTCTATTATTAAACAAGTATCTAGTAAAATCTGAACTACCCTCTACCATTTTTAATAACATAACATAAGAACTGTACTAAGTACAAATTTAAATTTACCTCCTTTAACTATGAAATTCAAATGAAAGCAAAAGTTCAATATGTACATTTCCAATATTTGTAAGACAATTAGAACTAGTTCTTAATCCAAAACAAAATATTTACTATAATAGTTTATATTTATTTTCCCAATAGACACTTAGAACTAGACTTTTACATGTCACTTGTACTTTTAAAAATGGAGCTTGTAACTTGTGAAAGGCACTAACAGAAGGTTAATGACATTAAAGCTAGTAGGTTTTTTTTTGGTTTTTTTTCAAATAGATCCATTGTGTGTAGAAGAAACGTTTAGATCAAAATACACCATACTTGACATCAAAACAAAGGCATTACACACCAAAAACTGTTTCTTTTTCAAGTCTAATCAACACAATTCAAAAAACATGCAACTAAAAAGTTAATTGTACTTAATTTTTAAACAATTTTAGTATGACAAGAATTTGTTGCAATCTTAACCTAGAGTATAGGTGATTTACTTTAACAACCTTATAAAGAAATTCAGATTATACAAATTGTTATTACCCAAAATACATGCATCTCCATAAACTCTTGAAAGACTAAAATATCCAAACTTTTTACATATTCAATTTTTCAATGTATATATTATGCACAAAAATATTGTGGCAACATTAATTACCCTGTTACTTGCTTAGCTTCAAGATATTTTCTAGTGATCTACAGAGCAGTTGGAAATTGCTAATTTCCTACAGGAGGTTGTAGGTAGAAAAAGGTTACACTACACTGCTATTGTCAAACAGGCTTGTAGAAAACAGTAGTAACAGTTTTCTTTTTGTAACGGTGGCTAGCACTCAGTACCAAAACACCATCCTGCAAATCAAATGAATGGATTACACACATACAAGGATCACTATGTATTGGATTTATACATTTTTTTTAATTATTTTTTTACAATTTAAAGTTTACATGAACTTGTGTATAAACAGACATGTACAAATATACAGCCCCAATAAGAAATTTGAGAAAATTAACCTTTGTTCAGATAGAAAAACAAGGTAAATGCTTAGAAGGTACTTTACCTTTATGGAGAGAGCATACAGGTGATTAAGCATGACATGGTTAGGTTCTGGAAGTAGGGTTGGGTCACACTTAAAAACAGAAAAAATATTCATAACTAGTTCCTTTACTATTAAAGCTTGTTTAATAGCTGGAATACAAAAAAAAACACTACTATACAGATTCAAGTTCATTAGTTGAATTTTTGTTTCACTGAAATACAATATTAAAAAAAGTGCAACACAATGGAAGGCTGTGCAGAAGAAAAATGTCTAAAAACTTACCGAGATAGAAACCTCTTGATTGAGAATAATTTGAAGCAAGTGAGGGGGAAGTAAGGGAGGATTCTTTTTAACTTGAAATCCTCGCTCAGGAATTTCCTGTGAATAATCCTCTGAAAGAGCACCTGAGATTTGTGGATAAGTAAAGTGTACATAATTATGGTACAGGATAAAAATAGAAATAAAACATTACAAGTAACTTAATTTCATGAACTTACACATTAAGAATTTTAATATTTAAAATATTTCTGTACTTTTAGGCTTATTTGAACTATTACCTTGTAATAGTAATATGCAGGCATAGAGAAAGAATGAAGGAAAACAAGATTTTACCTGTGTATACATATTTCCATTTATCCACTTTACAATACACAGGTACATGCAACAAAAATTAAAATTTCTGATGAGACAGAAGGAGAGAAAGAAAGATACATCATGAATTTAATTTGTCATTTTTAAGTTATTTTTCAAACTCATTTCCTACTTTATGAATTACCACTAGCGCTGGTGCTGTCCATTTCCAAGGCTTCAAATACTTGGAAGTCTTCTTTTCTTACTCTAATGACATTGTTCACTGATCCCATTCCATTGTCACAAACTGGCTAAATTAAAACCATAAGCTTGAAGTCAGTACTTTAGTTTTTCTTAAAGATTTAAAACTACAGTAGACCAATTTTGGGTCAATTTTTAAGTCTTAATTCTGATTGAACAAAATTAGTCCACCATATTTAACATGAAACAAAGATAGAAATTGTTCAGTTCAAATGGCCTTAAGTATAAAATATTAAACATGACAATAATATTTACTTTAAGGTTTGAGTTTGTATCTTAACCCTAATAAAGATGTTCATCTTAAATATTAATAACAAGAAACAAACATTTTGGATAAATTACACTGTAAGTGTTCTTTTGAAAGAAATGACAAGTTTTGCAAGTAGTTTATCTTAAGTATTAGAAAATTGTAAAATTCAATGATACTTAAATGTTAATTTAAGAAGTTTTTGTACCATCATAGAACCAGTTATCAGTAGAGTTGTGCAATTTAATAAGCTACATTCCCTACTGTTATTCATTCAAAAAACTAAGCTTTACCAACCACTGCATTATTCTCTTAATGATTAATTCATTCTGCACTGATTTTAGTCCAAGTAATTTGGATTGTACTTGATGTCATGTGATTAAACTTTCTGGAGAGAGGGTAGATAAATCAAACAGCAACTAAATACAACTAATTACCATCGTTTTTAAAATATGCAGTAAGTGCACGCTGACATACTGTAAATACAATACCAAAAATGGATTTAAAGCTTTTATTTCTAGCAATTTTATCGATATAAAAGTAAACGCCACATTCAAAGTTAAAGCATTTAAAAAAAAAAAAAAAAAAATTCAATTTTGAAAATGGTTGCCTAAACTCATATTTTACCATTTGTAAGCAAGATGACAATTTTTGTTATCACTATAGTTTTAGCACTTGCATTTACTTTAGACATTAAAAAGTCAACTTTCAAATGATGCAAACATACTCATTAAAGTAGACTTGATATACAGGTGTTATATGCACAATTACCAAAATTACCATGACAAAAACTTAACTGTTGTTAATATTGCTGCATTAGTTTAGAAATCAATTAATAATGAAGCTGTAACTAGACCAATTTAGATTCCAGTTAGTTTGGTTTCAAAACAATCTTAAAAATTGATAGACCTGCAAAATAAAAACAAAACTATGGAAAACATTTTTGAAATTACGTAGCTGTTTAGAAAGTTACAAAAATAAATATGGTGGGGATTAGACATCCCTAGATTGATAGCTAAACATCAAGTTACTTCTGGAAAAAAAGTGGATAGAGCCTGGACCCCTTGAGCCCCTTTCAAGCCTCTGGTTCCTTAAACATTAGTTATGCAATTACAATTAGAAATGAAGCTAAACAGTAAACTTACACCATTTAATATTTACAGTTAGCAATGAATACTACTGGCTAGTCCTTCCCACTAGACAGCAGTTCAAAGCCATCAACAGCAGTAGGCTCTTAATGTACAAAACAGGACAAGTAAACTTAATGGTAATAGGAATGAACCTAAAGCCTTGAAATCACAAGACCTCACAACTTGCTTATTAGGTATCTTTATGCTTAACAATAATACAATTTTTTTTTTTAATTTTATTTATTTGGTATAATGGAACACCAATTTATTAGTTGGTATTTATTTTCTTAGCATTAATTGATTATAAGAGATGTAGTTCCTATCCTAAAATAAACTGCCCACCTCTAATTACAACAGTCAAATAAAAACAGTTACAAATACTTCAAAATATAGCCAGCTTACTCCATGAATCTTATGCAATTAAAAAAGTGCCTTTAAAAAAGTTTGTTACTAACCTCCATGGGGTCATGATGCCACTGACCATCCACTAGATACTTGTACTGATGTTCTCCTTCTTCCAACTTTAATATTAACATATGATCTCCATAGCTGTGGTAGAAAATAAGCAAGGAAAAACAAGTTACTAGAAGCTGTATTTGAGAGATTACAGTTAGTTTAGTTATTCTGGAAGAACAATAATATTGAACAAATCTAAAGTCAACATTTGCTCACCATCATTTTAAATATTTAACTCCATTACCTAACAAAATAAATTAAATTCAGTTAAATATTAACTCATTTTCTCTGTAAACTTTAAATATTCTAAATAGCTAGGGAAATTAGTGACTTTAAGTTATGGGGCATTATTTGATATTTAGACATTTACATTAGCAAGACTCCTTTACTTGCTAAAGTCATTACAAACATGTTTGCAAATAATCTTAATTTCAGGCACTACCATGAAAGATAATTTATTTGCTAATTAAGGAAAAGCTAGGAAAAAAATTTCCCTTACTAATTATTCACAGGCAGTTATGTAGGGAAGGCAGTCCTGATTACATATTTCTACTCATATATACTGCAAAACTAAAGTATACAGCAAGACTTAAGAGTTTCAGCTAACAAAAAGCCTTAAAGTTACCTTTCAATTGTTTACAAAGACATGTAGGACTAATCCTGATTACCTATTGATCATCTTTACAGGTTCCCAGCCATTGAAACTACCACTTATATAGACTTCCTTGCCTCCTCCATCCCATTTAAAGACAGTTGGCAAAGTTGTCTCATTACGATTGACACTGATTGGTATAGTATTGCTACTAGTACTTGAGACTGGTTCCTGCAATATTTAACAAATAAAGCTGGGTACAAAAAAAAAACTCATGTTTTGTTTATGTGGATTAAAATGTAGTACCATACAGGCCAAATAGCTGCTTTTGAAGAATATTTATGTTGACATCTTTAGCAAAACACCACAAGAAAATAGTGCTTCAGAATGTTATAGTATTTAAAATGTAATGTATACAAGTGCTAATTTGTAGTAAAGCCTCATCTTACACAAACTACTATGAGAAACAATTACTTCATCTGTAGCAAATATATCTGCAGGAACAAGTTATTAATATTTCTTAATAAAATTAAAGTACCTACATTTAAAATCTTTAAACCTGATAAAAAGAAACACTTAGATGATGACAAAATTTGATAACATTTAGGTCTAATTGAAAATTAAAATTTACCTACTTTTTATAATTAGTATGGAAACTTAAAATATTGTGATAGTTATTAAAACATCTCAAACTAGAGTGACACTCAGAGTATACCTCTCCCATGCAGCATTGATCATACTTAGCTCTAGTAAAAAAATAAAGATGAACCTGTATGACAAATGTTAGACTTATTTGCAGGACAATAGGGATTATTCTACACATGTTTACCATGTTTCCTCAGGATCCAATCTTTTTTTATAACCTGATTAAAAAGGTGGAAAAAACAATCCCTATGTTACAAGATAAAGATTTTTGCAATGTTAACTACGCAAACTAATAATTCCCAAAGTGGGTCATAATCCACATGTATACCAGTTTTCTACATTTAACAGTATCTTAAAAAAGTAGTTATTTTTGGTACTTTGAATAGCCCCTAAGAGCTTAAAGTTAATGTAAAATTAGGCAAATTTCCAACAGATTCTATTTACTTTTGAAAAGGTATGGAAATCTTCAACATCTTCTGAAGACCTTTGACGTCCTGGTTTGCCTTTCTTCCCAGTTTCTTTGGACTTTTCTTTAACTGGGGACACTGGATAAGATTCTGTGTCAGATAAACATTTCCTGTCTAGTTTCCATGAACTTATGTTCCCCATTGCTTTGCACTGGTTCTTGTGGTGAAATAAATTATGTTAACAAGTTGAAACTCTTGGATTTCCTGAAGATGATCTCTATATTTAAAAAAAAATCCTCCACCTCATATACCAAACTTACTATACATGTGCACTATGCGTTACATACTGTATGTTAATAAAAACATTACTTAGTAATTAAAGGAAACACTTAATGTTAAGAAAATACACAAAATGAGCAGAAAAAGCTCAGACAAGTTATATAAATACAGATCTTTTACATAAAAGTAAAGGAAGTTTATTCTTGTAATTTTACACTGAAGAGAAACCAGAATTACTGAATAGCACTAGATACCTTCACACTAACACTACAAATTAATAAACTTTAATGTACACCTTCAAGCCTATGAACATTATTTCAGCAACCTCCAGCCTGATGATGGAAAAAGCAAATTCAAGTGAAATATTATCAAAAAAAAAAAAGGTTTGTTTTTGGTTTTTGAATTGCAGTTAAGTTTATGGAAGTCATTGTAGCTGAAGAGAAAATTTAAATATCAAGTTATCAGTAACTTTACACAAATATTTTGTAAGTGCAAAATGATGTAGAAATGGTAGTGGAAAAACCTAAAAAAACAATAATATAGGGATGATACACAGCTTGTTTTTGCACCAACCTACAACTTAATATTAAAATTTAATGTTATGCTAAAATGCATAAGTGAAAATTTGTCATGAGGAAAGTCAATGACTGTCCTTGTACACAAGGACTAGAGACTGTAACATCACACTGATGCCTACCCTGATATGCATACCAGTCAGGAACATAATTTCTCAACTGGAGTAATATTAAAGCTAAGTATCCATTTAAATTGCAGTCTTTACAATATTTTACATTTCCTTTAACTATCTTGGTTTGAGATTTTTCCCTCCCTTTTAACAAGGTATTCTGTTAAAGGTGTAATTTTCTTTTAAACTCCTTCACTTCATACAGAAGTTAGCTCCCTGAAGATACCAATTATATGGTATACAAATGGAGTATTCTAAATGCTACACTTAAACATTCTTCTCTTACTGGCTGGTAATTTCCAATTCACTCTATGCTTAAGGGTTTGTTTTGTTTAAGGAAAATTAGCTTCCTTTAGGAAAGCTAACTTCAAAGGGTAATATGTAGAGCAAGTAAAGTCACCACCAAGAAACAGAGGGAACTTAGGTTTAAACTGACATTAGTGATAAATTACTTGTAGGGTTCTCTACCAAAACAAAAATAAACAATTTGGTGGATTGATCACTTAGTGGGTTGGTATTTTATCAATGGTTTCTTATATTGTTGGGTGGAAAAACAAATTATTGTAATTGAAAAAAACAACAAAAAAAACTCCACTGTTGATTCTTCAGTATGCATATTTGTATTATGCTTATTGAGTGCACTGGACATCCCATCTGCCAACTATTATACTCACTTTTTAAGACTTGCACACAACATGTACCATTAAGACAATGAGGATACTAACTGTTCAAATGATGGTTTGTTAAAACATCTTGGTAAGGAATTCTTACTTTGAAGTCAAGCCAAGATCTAGCTTAAGTTAAGTTTAACATCCTCTAACCTACCAAGTTTTTACAGCATTATCTGGTTACCAATGTGATCATAAAGTATCACTACATTCTCCAGCCATTAAAACAAGCCAGGGAGAAAGGTTTCACGTTAACTGTATTTTCAAAAAATTTCCAACTGTATAGCACATGGTATTGTTAAGTAGTGGTGTTTCTTACCTATATAAAGCTCAAACAAAGGAAGTTGTTAGCTTCCAAGAACAAATATAACAATGTGCACCTTTCCAGATGAAAAGATATGGGAGTAAATGCAGCCAGGAAGAGTTTCATTTACACCTCTGTGATGAAAGTATGTATAAAGTTTTTGTTTTTGTGAACCTTCAGCTCGCAATTATAGTCGCTTCGTAAATTATACTGACGAGTTACTTTTGTACCAGTAAGTACAAGCTTGATATTAAGAACTAATGATTTTTTTTTTTTTTATATAAAAGTGATGCAAATCAATCTACAGTGGACCCTAATTAAATGTTGAATTCGAAGTTCCATTAAATAAAGACCGACATACGAGTTTAAAGTAGTTAAACTATTAAATCTTTAGTGGTGCTGTTATTAGTTTTAAGATGGTACAGCTTAAGGTTTCACTTAATACAAAAAAAAGAGAAAAAGAGTAACATACACTATTAATAATTATTTGAATGCAGTATTAAATAATACCAGTTAGTACTACTGCGCCCTTCACTCTTCCGAAAAATCTAATATTTAGCAAAAACCTAGATCTGTATATTTATATAAAAAGCGGAACTCACTCCAAATGCAAGTTTAAACACACTCACCTTCGCCTTTAAAAATCTTTATTGCATCAGAACAGCCATTCATCTAAAAAACAAAATCCCTTACAATATAACTCATGACACAAGGGCAATGTGGTGTTCTGATTGTCGCATGCTTATTTATGTCAATTCTGAGGTAGTTATAAGCCTACCCAGTAGAGGGCAATATACGTCAAAAATATATTTCGTTCTTAATGGGGGAGGAGAAGAGTAACTAATATAAATAAAATAGATATTAATTTCCAAACTATCCAACACGTTTTGTAGTGAAGAACAATCCAGCTGAATGAGTGACATTAATGTTTAATGTAAGGATGTTACAAAGACGCAACACCAATAATTTTATGTGGATTGCTTTTGATCAGTAAGACGAAAAAGCAATGCTTTAATCAAATAGAACACGAAAGTCGACTGAATATTATTGTTGTTGTAGTTGTGTTTTCTTATCGCAAAGCCACACCAGGCTATCTGCTGAGTCTACCTTTGAATATTATTATATCTCGTAGGTGTAATAAAAATATACATTAATTCTGTTTATTAAGTATACTTATGAAACTTATACCGACTGTTTGTCTCTGTATGAGGGTGTGAGTATGATCCAGTTAGCCATTTTCTGCACTATAGTAGCCTAATAGACGTTGCTTGTAAACAGTTTGAAAAAGGTAATGATGCTTTATTAAAGTTCAGTATGTGGTGTATGGAAGTCAGTTACAAATTGAATAGTTATTTTTAAAAACTTAAAATAGTTACGAGAAAATATAAAGTATTTTGACGACAGGGGACTTTTCGTCTTGTTGTTACTATTAGTTACATTTAATAACGAGAAAAAAATACCCATCCCAATAATAGGAAGTTTGAGTTAATCTATAAATTTAAATTACATCAAGGATTTTTTTTTAAAGTTTAATCGTAATGTATTCTTCGTTTCACCCAGAGCCAAAACTCTGAGCTACTTAAACCGCTCACCGCGAAAAGTAATCGTTGAGCATTTCAGTTGTGTTAAGAACTGTTCAACAGTAACATAATGTAAATCTATATTTCTATTATTTAAGTTATACCACATTTTAAATGATATTTTGATTAATTCTTAACAATTTTGTTTGACTGCAAAGCTTTCCAAACGAGAGACAGTCGAATGCTCGGACAAACACCACAGTTTGCAAAATATACGTAAGATCAATTTATTATGCTATGGTAAAAATAGTTTTCAGTAGTTTTGATATGATATGTTCTATTTAAGCTACACACAGCCTGTCAGTATATCGGGAAGTGTAAAATTCATGTGACAATGAACAAAAGAACCATGGAACATAACAGTATTTTATTGAAGTCACATAGTTTGGCGTTAGGATATCAGACAAAGTCGGTGAGAACGTATCTCAAAACGGCTGGTATGGGTATTAAAACTTTTATTAAAAGAAGTAGAGAACAGCGTTTCGACCTTCCTAGATCATCTTCAGGTTAACAAAGAGAGATTGCAGCAAACAGTCTTGAGATACATTTTTACTTCAAGTGGGTTTCTCGTCATCGCGAAAGTCGGTGAGAAACCGCTGGATCACTTGCAATAACACTTTTCACTTCACAGTGAATAGACTCTTTGTGCTGTGAGAAGTGAAAAGAATGATCCATGTCAAATATATGTTATTGTTGCAGTATGGTATTGTTAAGTTTAAACTGATTTATCCGAAAAATATGTAGATCCACTTTATAACAGAAAGATCGATGTGATAAATGACTCAGTGATACTTAATATAAATAAACTAAACAAGAAATAAAACAAAACAGACACGATGTGTTATACAAAATGAAAACAATTTTTTTTCTTTTCAAATCAGTGAAAAAAACCAGGGTGTATATTTGATTTTTAATAGATTCATCACACAGTCAACGGGTTTTCAGCCTTGAGATATGTTTACGTTAATACTCTTACTTGAGATTACGTGTGGAAGTTTTAAGTCTAATATTTCTTATTTATTGAGAAATGTTGTTTTTATCCACAAGGGCTAGTATTTTCCATGTTAATAGTCATTATCATTTGAGATAGGTAAGGCAGTAACCTCCACATACCATGTATTCTACTAGTGAAGGCCATTGCTATCATCTACGTTCTTGTACAACGGCCCGGCATGGCCAAGCGCGTAAGGCGTGCGAGTCGTAATTCGAGGGTCGCGGGTTCGAGCCCGCGTCGCGCCAAACATGCTCACCCTCCCAGCTGTGGGGGCGTTATAATGTGATAGTCATCCCACTATTCGTTGGTAAAAGAGTAGCCCAAGAGTTGGCGGTGGGTGGTGATGACTAGCTGCTTTCCCTCTAGTCTTACACTGATAAATTAGGGACGGCTAGCATAGATAGCCCTCGAGTAGCTTTGTGCGAAATTCAAAACAAACAATCTTGCACAACATTACTAAAACGGTACTTGGTATGAAGGGATTGTCATATAAGGAGATAATAAGATTTTTAAAATTATTTTCTCTTGAAAAAAAGAAGAGTTAGAGGGAATCTTATTTGAACTAATATATATCAACATTTTTCATACTTAACGACGAGAATTATAAAACATTCCTCTGTGTCACTGGGGTGGGACAGAACTAGAGGACCCAAATACAGATTTAGGCAAGGTAGAAACCGTCATCAGCTAAAACAATTTTATTTTTTAAATAGGGTGGTTGGTCTCTATAGATGTTGTGGTGGCAGTAAATTTGAGTGAGTTTAAAAGAAAGTTTGATAGATATATGAATGATTAGTGCTGGCTTTAAATGTTTTAAAATTAATTTATTTAATACGCTTAGTTCGGCTTAGAACATGAGACAGCCGAAATGGACTAACAGGTCCCTTGTTGTTCCAAAATATTATGTTAAGTTATTATGTAAATATACATAATACAATAACGAAAAAATGTTCAGTTTTATCATCCAGTGTTGACATATATTCGTTTTATAAATGAATAAAAGTAAACTCACATAAATATTTGGATATAATATTACAATAAACCTTTTAAGGACTCGATATAAGCTAACAGAAAAACGAAATACATTATCTTTGAAAGCATACAGGTTGAATAAAAAGTACGCCAGCGAAGCAAACAAAAGAATTTAATAGAAACAAACAACAGAGATATTTGGATGTGTATACAACACTTCCAATTATGGCACAAACCCTTAATACGGTAGCCAAAGAGATGACCCATGATTGTCTGTACTGCCCTTGTAGTGATGATGGCACTAGATTTAACGTTAGGACTTCAGTAATGGCTTTCACTGTCCAGGGATGCATAACAATTCTCCTGGAACCTGATTGGCCATCAATATATCAAAGGTGTGAGCACATCTGACAACATCAAAGAGTAGAAATGTTACAACAAAGGTGTGAGCACATCTGACAACATCAAAGAGTAGAAATGTTATATCAAAGGTGTGAGCACATCTGACAACATCAAAGAGTAGAAATATTATATCAAAGGAGTGAGCACACCTGACAACATCAAAGAGTAGAAATGTTACATCCTCTTACAGAAAATTGTACAAACAGGTCTCGATTCTTTGCAATTGATAGCTCCTCCTTGTTTGTTTCCAAAAGGAATTCTAGGCACCTTTTGATTAGTTTAGAGGCTCAGTTTCTCTGGAGTCGATGAGGGTGGTTAGTCATCCATCTCTCTCTCAATGACTGGAATATTCAAAGTAGGCTTGACTTCTAACGGATGTAACTCTTGAACAAACCACACAAAAGATGTAGTAAGCATTTCCATGTTCAGTGCATTGGCCTGTAACACTTTGCCCTCTGTGGTGAACTTCAGGCCGTCTCCTGGAGCCCGAGCCCAGCATGGCTAGGTGGTTAAGCCACTCGACTCGTAATCTGAGGGTCGCGGGTTCGAGTCCTCGTCACACCTAGCATAATGTGACGGTTAATCCAACTATTCGTTGGTAAAAGAGTAGTCCAAGAGTTGGTGGTGGGCAGTGATGACTAGCTGCCTGCCCTCTAGTCTTACACCGCTAAATTAGGGATAACTAGCACAGATAGCCCTCGAATAGCTTTGTACGAAATTCAAAACAAACCAAATCTGGAGCCCGAGATAATATAATCCACTTTTTCACTGTAAAGAAGTCTCAGCTTTTGTGTCCCTTTCGCACTGACGATTCATATTAGTTTAATTAAATTCTCTGGAACTGATAAACAAGATAAGATGGCTGAACGTTAACTGTTTGAAGAAAGATATAGCCAAAAAACGGGTAAGGGTTTTATGTCAATAGCAAAACTCTATATTGAAAATGCAATGTCTGATGAAATGCAATTGGTCCAAAGAACATATACAGCGAAGAATGAAAGACGTCATAACTGCTCGATTATGACTACAACTTATTTTAAAATACTTTAGGAATTAGTTCATAAGCCTATATGTTTGTCAAGCGACATTTCTACTGGACTGCGTGTACTCACGTCCTATAACACCTATATAAGACGTATCCTCAATGCCTGTAAAATTTCTGATCCTCAGGTTGTATGGGGTTTGCGATTGGTTTGTACTGCTAATCATACCGCCCCACGTCGTCCCTTTTAGGCAACAAAACATACTTTAATCTCTAGCTCAGCCTCATTCCACTCCCAAACATCTGGTTATCACATCTGTAGAGATGTTCCAGCATAAAGGAATGAAAAAAATACAGTAAACTGGTTTCCCACATATGAGCTGAGAAAGGTTAGATTATGTCAATAATTACGTTTGACTGTTAGAATACATTGACAGTTATGTTGTCTTTCCTTAAGTACTGTCATTCAGTTTCAAGTTTAGTACAAGTTTTGAGTGTATCTTACAGAGCTTTCATTATGCGTGTACTACTTTTAACCTCTCTCTATTGCAACCTGCATTTTCGTGTGTTACTACTGGAGCTTTTGCTGAAACAATATCAAGAAAATATTCTGTAAAACTGGTTTTTTGTTAAAAATATTTAAATTTACATGACTGAAGATATTCTATCATGACTAAAGAAAGCATTGGTGCACCAGGTTTATATTTGTTATGATATTTGAGCTGTTAACTATGAATTTCATTTACTACTGAAAATTTCACCCACAAGTACATGTTTTTATTCGATTCAATCAAAATATCTTG
Source organism: Tachypleus tridentatus (assembly GCF_004210375.1). Taxonomy (NCBI): domain Eukaryota; kingdom Metazoa; phylum Arthropoda; class Merostomata; order Xiphosura; family Limulidae; genus Tachypleus; species Tachypleus tridentatus. The sequence goes on along the minus strand of NC_134825.1, from coordinate 158,301,351 downwards.
CGCTAATCTTCACAAAAATATTTACAACGCTAAAATCAGGTGTTCGATTTCCCCTCAATAGATTCAGCAGATAGCTTAATATGACTTTGCTGTAACAAAAAATACACACACAAATACATCAGGTAAAATTATGTTTTCTCAGACTATCGTACGAGTTTTTTGTTACTCTTATTACTTCTAGAAAAAAAAATCATTACCCTTTGAAGTTTTCAGCATTCAGATTAGAACATTTTCTTACTAACATGGATGGGTATAGCAAGTACTTGGTACTTGGAATAAAACTTTACAGTTTAGGTATCAGAAGTGACATCATATCACAAAGTCGTAACATTAAAGACCACATCCTTTGACTATTCACACGTTAACTGCTGTTGAGTCCTTTTATAATTGATTCATTCATATTATACGACATTCACGAATGACTTTATGTAATGTTCGTATAAACGCACGAGATCATACACATTTATTTATTTATGTATATATCTTTTTATATACATGTATCATCATCGTCCATTGTTACATAATCTGGGAGCTTATAAAAACTGTCGCTGTCTCCTGCCTGAGTTATTTCAATAATCTTCTTATTTTATATTTCAAAACTACATCGTGATAGCGAAAGCCCCATAATGCATTGCCATCAATAAACTCAATTCGTTTATCATCTCAGACATCAAGAAGTAAATAATCACTAGAAGAATTCAGTACAACTTTAGACTTTTCAGTTAAAATTCTCGTCAAACAGAATTAATGTTTATATTATTACTATTGTATGGCAATTTACAATTACAGAAAACACAATTCTCTCAATCCATGTAGAATTGGAAAACTTTCGAGATGTGTAGGTCACAATCTACTAAGTATCAGGAATCTTGCTGCGTGCTACTTTTGCCACTCCTCTCGATCAATGAAACGATCTTTTCGAAACATCTGGTGTCATTTCTCACGAGAGAACTTACTCAGTGGTATGAAAAACAAGAAAAATAACATCCTTTCAATCATTGATTTCTCAACGTCACGAATTAAGTGACAGTTACAAAATATATTTCTTACCAACGAGTTTTGAGCTTCCAGCTGCCAATACCGACTTTTTTGTTCACTTTATATGAAGTTATCGTTAGGAATAACATGACCTCTTTAGGTCACCAAGAAAATTAACCTTCCTCCACTATCCTTAACTACTTAACCTGTTGACTGCCAAGTATTTCAGCTGCTACAACACAACTCTGATGCTTCTTCATTTTGTAACTTTTTCGTGACGCCATTTTGGATCGAAAGTGAAACAATTTGTAAGTAGGTCAAATGCGTGTATGGTGCTGACATCTACTGTTGAAGTTAGGTATTATTGAGAACGAATTAACTCGTCCTTGGCACTGCGTTACCGATCGGCTTGGACGAGTTATCTCGTCTACCGCACTGAACAGGTTAAAAACATATTTTTCTTACAATCAGGGATAATTTTTTGAATTATTGTTTTAAAGAGCCAGTAGTGTTCCTTGGTGCACGATAATTAGAAGTTAAAATGTGTAAATCAGCGAGATTATTACATCACAAAGAACACAGCGACCATTATTTATGACGAAACAACGATTTTTAAACTAAAGCCTCATAATAGTTTTACAGTTGATGAAATTAATGATACCTATCATGATAACACTTTTGATATTACTGAAAATTAAAACCTTATAAAGCAAGAACTACAATGAAGCTCGAATGAGTTCCATCTACACTTGCGGTGAAAATATAAATACATTAACTAATACGTCATTTATAAAGACGCTTTTTAATTCACTTGATAACAATCTAAAGCATATTTCCTAACCCGAAGGATCACTGAATAAGTAAAACATGAATATATATAAAAAACCCTTTATTGTGTTATATTGTTGAAGGGTAGTTATAGTAAGGGTAAATCAAAGCTTTAGTACTAATCCTACCACTTTCAGCATTTTTAATTCTTTTTATGTGAATTAACAATGAATAAAACAGTCATCTACAACAAGAAAGAAAAGAGGCCTGTTTAGTAATTATTACGTGTCCATTTACTTAATATTTCTAATGACCACAGTCTACTGGCTTCAAACACTTCATGAAAGTTTATACTAAAATGCCTTTAATAAAGTTTATTGTAGCAGGTAACTATAGAAACAATTTAGTTGCAATCAAGTACAACTTGTGTTGACTGAAACGGATGAACATAAGTTCACAGGGTTCAATAAACTTGATAATGTTTCACCTGAACGAAGAATTCTACTAAACAAAACTTTAAGCAACTTTCGAAACGATTGCTTGTTTTCGAATTTCCCGCAAAGCTACATGAGGACTATCTGCGCTAGCAGTCTCTAATTTAGCAGTGTAAGGCTAGATGGATGCAGCTAGACATCACCACTTGCCGCCATCTGTTGGGCTAGCTACATTTTTTTACTAATAAATAGTGGGATTGACCGTTACATAATAACGCCCCCAGAGCTGAAAGGGCTAGAATGTTTGGTGTGACGGGGATTCGAACCTGTGACCCTTAGATTACGAGTCGAGCGCTCTAACAACCTGCCCATACCGTGCCTTTCGAAACGAAACAAGAGATATGCAGGTTTAAATGGTTAATATCGATTATAGAAGCAAAATATTCTGAAAACTTTTTTGTTATGATGTACAACCGGGCAGACTCATCAGAAACAAAACAAACCCATTAAGTGGAGGACAGAAAATGATAAACCTTTGGTTTCTTTCTTTGTTTGGAATTTCGCGCAAAGCTACTCAAGGGCTATCTGTGCTCGCCGTCCCTAATTTACCAGTATAAGACTAGAGGGAAAGCAGCTAGTCATCACCACCCAACGCCTACTCTTTTACAAACCAATAGAGGGATTGACCTAATATTATAACGACCCCACGGCTAAAAGGGTGAGCATATTTGGTACGACAGGGATTCAAACCCGCGACCCTCATATTACGAATCGAATCCCTTAACACACATGGGTATGCCGGAGCCAGTCTTTCGTTTTGCATTTAACAGCAGGAGTCGTAATAAACGAGATTAAATTATATAGTAAAAAAAAACAACAAAGATTTGTCATGACAAATACAAGATCCATTTCTCGAACTAGTTGTCATGACCTCATCGTTTAAAAAACTTATTTCACTTAATACTTTTTACCCTCTCTTACTCTAATCTAAATTTTACTAACTACGTTCTCTCCTGTCTGGCCCGGCATGCGGCATGGCCTAGCGCGTAAGGCGTGCGACTCGTAACCCGAGGGTCGCGGGTTCGCACCCGCTAAACATGCTCGCCCTCCCAGCCGTGGGGGTGTATAATGTTACGGTCAATCCCACTATTCGTTGGTAAAGAGTAGCCCAAGAGTTGGCGGTGGGTGGTGATGACTAGCTGCCTTCCCTCTAGTCTTACACTGTTAAATTAGGGACGGCTAGCACAGATAGCCCTCGAGTAGCTTTATGCGAAATTCCCAAACAAACTCTCCTGTCTGTTACTAATTAAATATATGTAAATAAAAATATTTTGATCCTTATGAATTATCTTTGCGTACTCGGCGCTATTTATGTATACGTTATAATCTTTTAAAAGTTAATTCTGCAGGTATTAAACGAAGTGCTAGTTGGGTAGAGATTCGTGGAAAACAAATGATTTATGTGAAGAATTATTTTTACAGACTTTGAATTTCAAGCCGCCATAGCTAATTTAAGACAAATGTTAACTATCCGCCATTAACGTGATTTTAAAATCACATTTTAGGACTGGTAATGCTTAGCTATTACATTTCACAATATGAAATGTATATTTCATATATAAATTTACTTATATAAATATATAATTTACTTTTTTTTTCCTGAATTACTGAGCCCGAAAAATGGCAATCATTTTGACACAAGATCTATGTAGAAGCGCTTCTCCCCCATTCGTTACTTAAATCCTATTGCTCTATTAAGATGCTTGTTATTGTAATTATCTTCTTTTGGAATATATAGTTGTATATTTACTCTTACTACATAATCGGAAAAGCACGTTATATATCGTAACGCATTTTCGTTAGTCAAAATTATTTATATTTGAAAAATTAAAAAAAACTGAAACTAGCTGAATTGGTCGCAGGTTAAGAATATTTCAAGGTAAGTTTATAGTTTTCTAAAATGAGATCCCGGTTCTGCGACAGAAGAGAAATGAAAGGTACATTTAATTATATATCAACTGTTTACTTTTTAATGTAATATTAAGTTTTTGTAACTTCAAACTGATGTATCTTCGCTGAAATACAGATTAGAAAATTTGTTCAAAGTATTTCCACTACAAATTTCCTTAGAATTTGATGAAATCTTATTTAACAAATACTCTTAAACACTGTCGTATTAAGGTCACTTTTTTTCTTTAGACACCTAAAGATTGTACTACTAACGTATCGTTAAAAACATCACAGAGTGAAATGAGTTAACGTTTTTCTTTAGAAGCTCTTGTTTCAACTAAAACCAATCAAACGTTTGGTTATATTCCTTGATTTTCAATGTACGTGATTTCGCAGGTTTTATTTCTATTTCAAGCTTCCTCACGTTCCTTTTTTCTGTACATTGTAATTTCCTTGTGTATTTAAGCGTATTATGTATAAATTTCTTTATTTTTCTATTAATTAAACTCCATTAAAGGCGGAAGTAATAAAATTCAACATGTCTCCCTTTTTTCACCATTATTTACTATCATTTGTCTATATGTGCTGAGAGTTGAGTATGTTATATTAAAATTATTTCGAAGCTTCACTACGTTACAGTTATTATAGTTTACTTTCTGCGCTAGTGGTGGTGATATTGGGTAATAAGTTGCTTCAAAGTGATAAGTAAATTTTCAAAAACTCATTTTTGTTGTTTTCCACAGAATACGTGACACAAGTTCGGATTTATTACAACGAACAGCAACAATCACAGTGTGTGTAATTTTTATGAAAATTAAGATACGATACGTTTGAACTTTATTAAAATGTCTTAAAAATTATCCTAAAATTTGTTTATTGAAAAGTTTTCAGGCACGCGCAACAGTTAGACACCACAGAATTTATTCATAAAAACAACTATGGAGCACACACACAACACCGTTAGGAGTAAATATTAGTTATTACGGTGAATCATTTTTACGAAGTAAAGAAACATTCATAACTAATTAGTGACTCGTGATTTCTATATTTTTATTTTGCAAACTTCAGAAATCTGAATTAAACTGCTTGTATTTTTAAAAGTAACTTACACAATCATACCGAACAAAAAGTTTAACCTATCGAAGACTAACAAACAATGTATGAAATCGTATATAGTAGAAAATGTAATGCAAAATTAAAAGAAAAATAATTACATTTACTAAGTAGAAATTTACAAAATTTACACACATTCACGTGCTATATAAAAGCCACTGTAGGTTATGCATATAAATCATTAAGCACTTAACGGTTGTTTTCAGTTCTCATTTCTGGTTTAAAAAAAAAAAAAAAAAAAAAGAAGTGAACATCCACATTTGGCCAGACTATGTATAAACAGGTTCTGACAAAGGTTTATATGCTAAACAGTAATTTCTTTTGGAGATCAGATATTACATTAGTAGTGGTTCTGTATTACACTAACACTGTTAGTGTAACACTAACATTAAAACACAAATTTTATAAATTATATTACTTAAGGCATTTATGATAAAATACAAAAAATGTAAACTGAGAAATAAACGTATTTAGGTAGAAAATTCTGAAAGCTTGAGAGTTAAATTTCTTTCAGATAAGTTACTCTAAAACGACATATGGAATACAGGGTTATCTCTTGTAATTTAACGAATTATGTTATATTCAACTCAAAACTAGAGTTTGGCTAAGTTTGTACATGGTTATTTATCAGAGCAACGACTTTTCGTACAAACGTTCAGTGTAACTTCAAGACAAAATATACACTGAACAAACCAAAAGGTAAGGTGTAAAATAAAAAATCAAAACAGATTTTGCTTCAACAAATACAATCTGTTTCATTTTCAATTTAATTATGAATATTATTGTTTGTAGATAACAGCGTATGACGACACCCACAGCTGTACTTTAAAGGTAGTTCTGTTATACCTAGAAAGACAGAGGCCATAGTATTGGTGGCTCTGAAGCTGTAGTCAAATCACTCATCACTTCTGGTCGACTCAACAGTCATTACGTTAACTTCTCCATGATGATCTAACTGAACGATAGGCTAACAAAGTAAACAAAAACAAATCAGTTGGTTATCAACAGCTTGAATTTTGTTGTTTCTAAACGTTTAACGAAATTTTTCACAAGTTCCTTTCACATTTTCTGAACGTAAGTACAAGTTACTCTCTTTCACAAGCATTACAAAAACAAAATACTACATATAATTTTATTGTTTGCAGCAAGAACCGAGTAATTTGAAACTGAAAAGGCTGCTGTTTTACCTTCAACCTGTATCAAGCATAAAAAAATAAATAAATCAAATGACTGTTCATATACATTACTACAAATTATTCCAAGCTTAACAAAAATATAAAATCAAAAAGTTAAGGTTTTACTTTAATCTGCATCAAGCATAAAAATAACATAAAGCCAAATGGTTGTTCATGTATCTGACTCCCATTTTCTCCAAGCATAAATTGTTTGTAGTCAAGTGTAAAGCTACACAAAGGGCTATCTGTGCTCATCCACTATAGGTATTGAAACCCAGTTTTTTGCATTGCAAGTCCACAGACATCACTGTGCCACTAGGGTGCTTCAAGCATAATAACTAAACATGAAACAAAACGTTAGTAATGTTTTACTCCCATCTGCATTAAGCATAATATTATAAAACCAAATAGTTGTTCAAATAATTTATTTTCATTTACACTACATGTAGCAACTAAATACAGTGGTGGTGCCAAGGTGGGGGGGGGGCATTATTGTTAGCTACATATATTCATAAAATATGGAAAACAATTGTCGTTGTTGCTTAACAATTAACATCAAAGAGACATAGATCTCTAGAACTCAACATCTTCATTAAGACAGAAGTATGTGTCATGTGTCCCATAGCAACGTACTGAATGTACTGAAACTCATGCGCTGTATTGCTGTTCCCTGTGTAATGCCATTCTATCTTGAGATGTGATGAAGATTAGACAACTACGTTGATTTCAAGTTACAAGTGGGATTTTACTTGATAAACCAAAGGTTTCACAGGTATATATCCATTAATTTCACTTATCTTTTATTGGAAAGTAAAACATAGCATGCATGTACAAGTGTATTGTGTATAGGTCAAAACTATGAAGCATTTAGCCAGTGTTGTGTCCATTGTGAGATCATTTTGCATTGTGTATCAGCCATCCAAAATTTGCTGCCAATCACCAGAACAAGTACATTGTTTTGAAGTAATATTGACTATAAACACAACATGATGAAAGACAGTTAGCCTGATAGTGACCTTACGTTTCCTCAGAGTGTATTAACTTCACATGGGATAATTCATTTCTGCTATGTAAACTATGTCTTTATGTTATATTTATTTTGATTTGTAGCTTCACTCTTAATGGTATATTAAATGTTCAATCTAAGCTAATCTTAATTTTCTTTATTATTATGTATTACTTTGGGTGGAATTTAGGTGAGCTTCCTCTTTTACATATGTGCATATTTTCATAAACAGATTATTTCTAATTTGTAATAATAATTGCAGTTCAAAATTGCACACCTTTCTGAAATGTAACTTGGTAGTTACATTATTATAATTTACCATCTATACTTCATATTGATGGCATTTTGGAAAGCCCCTCTACAGTTTACCTCAGCCCTCCCAATGAAAATATCCTAGCGCGCCACCACTGACTAAATAACAACTACAAACAATATCCATACCTTACACTTTCAGCACTGGTAACAAAAATGTCTTACCAAAAGAAAACGTGTTTTACTTTTATCTACATTACATTTAACAATATGACTCAAAGACCAAAAATTGGTCTAAAGAACCAATAATAATTATGTTTATACAATTCTTCACCTTGTAGAACATTCTCACAAAGCCAAGAAGTTACTGATGCAGTTTACATGTTAAAATCAAGCTTGAAATAAAATTGGTGTACAACTAGTTAAGCTTGAAAAACTGCTGGACAATAGTCTCTACTAGTTGAACATTAAGTGTGCAAAAACCAAACCTGCCCCATCTCACAGAGGCTGATAATTAATTTTATCACGTCATATCCCCCTTCAAGTAGAATAGTTACTGACAGAGTGGCAAGTGTACTTGCTTCTTTCTATCAAATATTTGAGAAAAACTTATGATGAAGTCAGCCCACTAGATTATCTTTAATTTTGCTCCAGTGGTAAATCTATAAGCTTATGTTAAAAACGTGGTTTTAATACTCATGATAGACATAGCACAGATAGCTCATTGTGCTTAACAACAATCAGACAATACTTAGTTTTCTGTACTTTCCTATACTTTCAATATATAGTTTTCATGAGGTAAGTCAAATTATTTTAAACAAAGCTAAACCAATTTTATGACAATTAAAAAGATACAAGAAGCCTTGGAAATCTGCAGGCTTCATCAGATGGCTATGTTACAACTGTATGAAAATAAATTTAAAATTTATTAAAAACATTTTCAGAAATGACTTGCAAATCCCATTTTTATTTTAAACTTAAATACTGATAATCTATTTGTATAAAAACTAACTACCTGATTACTATTGACTGTTTGATTTCCATCAACATAAAACTTGTAGTGGTACTGACCAGCTGCTAGTGACTTTGTGAGTGAAAATTTGCCATCACTAAAAAAAGTAAAGAAAAGATAAAATCAGTCACAATATGAATTTTATTCCCTTTATAATTAAAATATTTGAGTTAAGTTATGCAACTGTGAAAGTTAATAAAACAGTGAAATATATAAAACTATTAAAATGTATGAAAGCCAAACTATTTCTTGTACTTTTTGAATGATTCATTACTATGTTAGTTTATACCAAGGTTACAGAACATTGTTATTTGATACTGGAATTAAAAACAGAATTTTATATTGTTTTTTCATTATTTGCTGTTACACGTCTAAAAACAAACGTTCAAAAGCTAAATATGTCCATCTATTGAGTTAACGTGAATTTTGGTGGTAAAAGGATGAAGAGTAGGCCTAAACTGCACTTTGAGTTTGTACTTCCATTACCACAGACTAGTTTGGCTCAAGTCTAAGCTCATTTGGCTTGGAAGAGCAAATCAAATAAAGTAAGTCTTATATAGTAGCAGAAAATGAGAGTTACATTGGTTTTAATATATATTCCATTTTAGCAAATAAAAAAACAAGTTACCCAGAAAGTCTGAATTTCATTTTGGGAAAGATCTTAAGTTATGCGAGCCAAGTCATTTATCCCATAATGATAGAATAATTTTTAAATAATTATCTAAAAGCTGTTCTTTATAGAGATTGTTTCAATAAAATGTTCTTAAACATAACAGCCTGAAGTACTTCTAAAATGAGGCAAAGGAAGTTTATGGATGTATACATCCAAAAATCAGATGAATATTTCACGTTTCAATTCTTTTCATTGCTTCCTATACTAATTTTGTAATACTAGCTTTAAGAAATCAGATTCTTTCACATTTAAATGAACAAAATTATAATTGAGGTTTTATGTGCATAGTTTTTTTCGTTTTTAACTGGATCGTCTTGAAACCTTGTTGATAAATAGAAATTGTTTTATTAATTGATACAGTTAAGTAGCCAGTTTGTTTTACATGTACCTTAGTTTACACCCATACACTTTTGAATTCATTTTAAGAAATCTTACCCCCCATTATAAAAATGAAAAATAATTAGCTTTAACCCAATGATACGTTGACTTATTAAATATAGCTAAAATATTTTAAAGATGAAACATTTAACCTTTCTGAAAGACTCCAAGGATCTCCCCAGTTATTGAAACTTCCAGAAACTCCCACTTCTTTTCCTTCTCCATCCCAAATGAAAGTTGCTGGATAAACAGTTTCACTTGCTGGTGAACTCTTAAAGTAATAATAATAATAATAATAAAGTATACAAGTAACATCCATACTTAACATACATTACCAATTTAGTTGTTCAAAAAACTAATACATTTTCTTAATTATGTTATGTTGTGAAAAATCACATGTAATATATCATTTCAAATTTGTAACAAATAGCTTACATGGCAGATTGTTCAAAAAAATGAAATGGTTTAGGCCTAGAACCAACTGTCTTGATACTATGTTTTTAGTTGTAAACTATGGTATTGTGGTTACTTTAAGCATATCATAATTCACATTACAAAACAAAAATAACCTATGCTTTTGACAGATGTAGAGGTGTGAGCCTGTCTTTTCTTTAGGGTGAAAAATGCAAATCATTTGGTATGTTATACATGAAAAATGTATTAACTGTCAAAATCTTTGTAGGAGGAAATAAAGATACTTTCACTCGTTTTTTGTCAAAAACTTGTAGTAATATTCTCTAAAACAATGGGTTTTTGTTTTGTCATGATGAAAAACTCCAAAAAATTTGTTACAAAAGTGTGTAGAAGAAAATACAATAAAAATTAGTTGTTTAAGTTTACTCTGCATTAGCCATCTCTAAGTGATAGAAGGGAGCAAGTCAACACCATCCACTGTCAACTCTGGACAGTTTAATCAATGAATAGTGGAACTGACCATCACATTACAACAGTTAAAACTGAAAAGATGAGCATATCCATTGACTGGTTTCGATCTTGAGAACTACAGATTGAGAGTTCAACTAGTTTCTCTTTATTAAACCACCTTCATAAAAATTTTAAAAATGCATCAATGATTCAAGATATCTTACAAAAATGACTGTACTTACCTGGATAGTAAAAAAAAAAAAAATATTAGTTAAGCATAATTTAAATACAAAATTAGTAGTAACAAACAAAATAAAATTATTGCCAAATATAAGATGATCTAAAACTGAAAATTATCAAAAACAATTATTCCAAATCTATGCTTAATATGTACACCCTTCATTTTTCAAATGCCTAAAGTAGTGATACCACAGAATCTGTTTTGTGATTGAGCTGTAAGTAATTGAAACAAGTTTTTAGGTTTAAGCTGAGTTTTAAAGATATTCACAAAATGAACATCAACACCATGCAATAGGGCCTTATATTTTATTACAGACAGAAAGAACTCCAAACTTAGCTATACCCTTAAAAAAACAAAAAACAAACTTAACCCAAGGTAAAGCAAACTCAGCTGAGGTATTTAAAAAAAAGGCACATCTGTCCTTTTTCATGATCCTTTAACTCATGGCCTATAACTGTCTTCAAAAACTAAAATAATCTATACTCCAGAATATTGGCAAAACAAATAGGCAAGTTTCGAGCAAAGACAGGAACATATGGCTATAAGATAATGAAACATTAATTAATTTAACAGTAGTAGTCATTACATAATACCAAATAAGAATCTAAATTCAATTATGGATGACCAACAAATGAATACAAACAACCTTTCCAAATAGATGGCCAGTCACTAGAGGGTATGAAACTAACAATCAGGTTGTGAAAAGTCCAAAAATTACTTTTTCAGCTTAAAGCAAAATTATGGACTTTCAAAGCCTTTTCTAGTGCATTGAACAGAAACCCAAGTTTTTGCATTAGAAATCCTTAAAATTATAGCTAACTCATAAAGAGCCCTATAAAAAAGACCAGTGATACAACACAGTCAGCAACGTGTCATATCTTTATGCATAAAAATGTCCATTTTGCTCTCTAGAAATTTCTAGCTGTAGTAAGTTCTAATAAAAAATACTCAGGCATCTTTTAACCACAAGTTTACATATAGTCTATATAGTTGTATTACCATTTCTTAAAATTCCATTAACTTCAGACTATAATAAGTTAACGCTTTTACTCAATCTCCTATAGATCATTACAGGAGACGAAATGTGTGGTATTTACCTGGCCTTCAGTCAGTTTTGTTTCACTTTCTTCCACAAGAGTTCCATCATTGGTCCCTTCAGCACTTTGGATTTCACTAGATTTAATAGATTCTGCAACTTTCTCTTGTGAATTAGTCACTGGAGATGCAATGTCCTCACTAGAGGCAGCCTCAGGAGAAGGCACTTGGGCGTTGTTGTCTCCCCCACTTTTATCTTCTGTTTGTTTCATTTCTTCGTCTATATTCTCAGGTGTCACTGATTGGACTGGTTTGGTAGGCTCTTGTATGCATTTCTGATCTCCATCTTCTTGTTCTTGGGTTTCAGTTTCTTTCTGTGATTCATCTGAAGTGTGTTCTTTCTCTTCAGTTTTCTGCTCAGTGGAAGCTACTTCACTAGGCTTCTCATCTGTAGATGTCTCCTTTGTTGTTTCACCAGCCTGTTCTTCCTTCTTTTCCTTTCCCTCTTCAATTTCACCTGCTTGGTTTGTAGTTTCGGGTTTGGTTTCATTATTTTCCTATGGGTAATAACATTTGATTAAACAATTTGGTATATATCAAGCCACAAGTTTTTACATCTGTGTAATACACAATATCAAAAGTGAAGCATATAATTTAAATATTACTCCCAATAAAAAAAAAAAACCAACAAAACTCAATAAATGTACAGAAAAAATATAATTATGTTGCTCCAAAAAATATAATTGCATACATACTTCAATATTTATTCCACTTGTGTGTACTTGTTGATATAGGCTAAATTAAAAAAACAAACAAACTTTAATATATCAGATGTGGGCAATCGAAACTAATCCGCAGGCTACACGTGATATACGACATTAGGATTTGTGATAATTATATACACACGACGTTCAAACGCAAGGTAAAGAAAAATAATCACAGATTAATTTCGTAATATTAAATTATATTAGGCTTATGCTGTACACGCTTTTCAGATAACATTGTTAACCAGATTTGTTGCGACACTTTTTAAAACGATTCAAGAGAGAAGGGCTCAGCTTAACTCCTAGAGGGCTGCATGCACCCGACGGTTGCAAAACACTAACAAAACATTCTAACCTATTAACTTAATCCTCTTTAGCCAATGCCTGTCAATGTACGAAACCAATGGAATATAGAATATCTAAAATTTATCTATTATTCATAAGGATATTTCAAAACACACAAAAGCGATAAATCGGCCTTCATGTTCGGAACATCACAGATAGTGAATATTAGATGGAACAAAATAGAAAACTTTTTTATTGCATCATCGTGACCCTGTTTTAAGCACCGGGTTAAATTTACAAATAATTAACACAAAAGGGAATGACTGGAGCTTCATTAAGAATAGGAAAATAATAAAAACATTTTAAAACTCAAGATACTTGTATAGTATCGAAAATGCTAATTTCGATCAATATTTCTGTAATTCATTTTCGTTTGACAAAAGTTTTGTTAAAAATCATATTGCATAAATATAAAATTAGTGAATCATATTCACAGTAAATTGATTTGTACTACTGGAAGAATATTTACAAAAGTGTACAGAGATTCAGATTTGTTTGAAATTTGAACAAACATGAGTTCAAAAAATACGTAAATGATGAAGTACCCCTATTTTCAATACCGGAACAGAGCAACATTACAGTTTTACTCAACAAGTATCCATACAAAACAAAAAAAAGTGAATTTTTAAAACATTAGACAAACGTTTCTCAATAAACGCAACAGATGTAACCAGATAGTTTCATTCCTTTGATTTCCACTGAAAATGCGAAAAAATTAGTTAAATTTAAGAAACTTGTGTTGTGCAGAGTTCTTGAAAACAAAATAGATACAAGATATTATATCCAGTTCTGCTTTTTTAAGCATCACGTAACAAACTATAAAAGTAGTTAAGACAAGACAATATCAGATTTCAGTAGAAAATCTTTTCAAAAAGCTATTAAGTGATATTCTGTTGGTTTATGGGCTAGAAGAATTAGGTTATTACATCGCGTAAACAAAGACTAACTTAAAATAAGTAATTTCTAAGTGCACTTGAAATTTGAAACGAAGTTCTAACATTAAAAAGTATTAAACAATTTTAGTCAAGTTTTATATTTACACACACACACACACACACACACACACAGTTTTGTAGTTAGACTCGGGTTTCAGTGAAATACACTTACTAATTCCACATCCTTACTTTGGCACCAAAATACACGTGTCAGTACTCAAAGTTACGAGAAAAACAAAGACAAAAGAACAAACGAATCTAAACGAATTACTTTATTTCAGTACTGTCTTGTAGAATTTCGTACATGGCAAAATTAAAATACTAAGTTCATGCAATTGAATTTGTTTAATTCAAAGTTTCGCGTAAAGCTAAAAAAGCTATCTATTGATGTTTGTTTGTGAATTTCGCACAAAGCTACACGAGGGTTATCTGCGTTAGCCGTCCCTAATTTTGCAGTTTAAGATTAGAGGGAAGGCAGCTAGTCATCATCACCCACCACCAATTCTTGGATTACTCTTACCAGCAAATACTGGGATTGACCAGTAATCCGAGGGTGACGAGTTCGAATCCCTTAACCCCATGGCCATCTACCAACGTATAACCATCCGTATCTTTGTGCAGAAAGACTATATGGAAAAGCAGCTAGTTAACAGTACACCAAACCACAATCTTGTGACTACTCTCAATGGAATAATTAGACGTGACCAGCACTTATAGCACATCCAAGGCGCCAAAGTGTGAAACGAAAATTTTCCGACAACGGGACAAGTTATTAAATTAGATTCGCAGTTCCCGTGAGCTAAATATTAGGCTTACAGCTGGTTAAAACCAATATCTTCAAGGAACTCTAATACTAAATCTCTCCGACTGTGTTACGGACCTATATTCTTGTTGTATTGAATTTAGCCCGTTTAGGGAGCCTACACGGCGTCCGAACAGTCTGGATCCGTATGTGATTTTTCAGCTTTTATTAATTTCATATGTAACTCGTATGTTATCAAAGCGTGAGAAGATCGTGTTAATCCTACGTGGCAATGAGGACTGATCTCGGTGGAATTTAATGTATGCAATCCCGAGAGAAAGACAGACATAACTCACAGCACTGTTAGGAAATTTCTAGCTAAATTTAAACAGACTGCCATTGTGAACCATTGATAACGACACAAATATGTTTCACAGTTGTTAAAGAACAGAAACGGTATCAAAATTTGTTTCGAATTAGGATAGCATATGGAATACAGTTTACGAAATTCGCTGAAGTGCCTATGGTTCCAGACTTTGGATTGTTGTTAAAATTACGTGACATAATGTATATTTTACATCTTTGAATTTTTGTCCCACTTCAGAAAATTTCTAGAAAATTTCAGATGACAACTTTTCTTAAATGAACTCACATCAGTTTGTTATATTTTGATAATATAAATAATCCTGTAGAGATTAATTAAGGTATTGGAAGTAGCTGGGTTGTAATTTAAAACTACTTCAAAATAAACAAAAATTTACAAAAAATAATTCTTCGTTACACACACACACACACACACGGACTGGCTACAAATTTAGTACTAAAAATTGAATTTAAATAGCTTTCAAGTATACAAAATGGTCAAAGAGGCGTTTTTACAAAAAATGTTTTGGAAAAATACAATTTTAATGTTACATCGTTTTCGGTTTCTAATGAACAATTTTGCTCTAGCTCTCAAACTCAATTTTAAACTGTTCACGGACTTTAATAACGGCACAATCATTCAACTGAATTAATTCTTATTTACATAAATACACCTGTCTTGTATTATCTTTCCCTACAGTAGACCAGTGGTAAGTTTACGGACTTAAAACGCAGAAACTCGGCGTTCAATTCTTTGTGATAGGCCTCCAATGGCACAGCGCACGTCTGTGGACTTGCAACGCTAAAAACTAGGCAGAACACGTTTAGCCCTTTGTATAGCTGTGGGCGTAACTACGAACAAACAAATCCCTCAATCACAGCGAAGGTAGCTCATTGAGTAGCTTTGTGCTAAAAAAAAAAAAAAAAAAAAAAAAAACAGTACCAACTCCATATCTAGTCAACATAGACCTTTGGGAAGAATACCATAATTATAGCTAACAAGCACGGGAAAGTTTTCTACAAACCTGTGTCCAGTCAACAACAGAAAAATGTGATAACTTTACCCAGACTAATTTTTCAGTGCTTATGACTAACAAGCACAAAGTCCTACTATGCCTACGAGCAAGAATCAAAGAAATCATCGACGACTGTTGAGAATATATATCAGAATAAGACAACTGACTGTACGGAGTTAATTTTTGCACACTAGGTCACAAACGACTTACCGTTGTACACTTAAGAAACGTACAAGTACTTCTATATCAAAACAAGTTTCTTTGGCAAAAATCATCTTTCCGTCAAAATATTTGTATCCAAGTTTACATCACTTGCCATTGTTATAGTCTTCTAAAAGGTAGATGCAAATAAACAAAATTATTGCGCTTACAGCAAAGACAACCAGTTCGTTGAAACTGTTAAGTTCACTCGCTTATTCACAACAGCGTTCTCACTTAGTGACTGTTGTACCGAATTAAAGTATACAACACAACAGGGCAAAAGAGGGGGGGGGGTCTTAGGTTAAAATACGAGTGAAGTACTTCATTCAGTGTTGTCACTATTATCTCCACCAATCACACAGCGTGAGAATTGGAGACATCGTGAGAGAAAGTAATCCGGGTGGAAGTGGACGGTGTGTTAATTCAACTGTTAGTAATTCCTTATACAACGTTTCTAAAGTTCCTTTTAATCTTTCTAGTAAATTAAAGAGGTATTTCCGACAAGAGCTTCTTTAGAAAAGTTATGTAACGTAAGCCTGAAACGAATCGGATAACAAACATGAATTTACTATCAAAACTGATCTGTTAAAAAATATTAACCACATTAATTTATGTTTTGATAAAACTACGAAATATGACCAACAATCTGGATGAATGTGGTGCAAGAGAAAACTTAATATAAGCCTATTATAAAATTCAGGGTGTACTTTTAATGAAAACAAACTATTAATGCAAAGATAACCCATGTCGATATACAAGTTAATTAATTATACTCAGTTTTGGCTTGTTTTTTTGCTTTGAAACCGACACTAACTTTTGTTTGACCAGTTGAAGATTTTGGATAAAACATTGCAAAACAAAGCGGAAAATGGAAGAAATCAACCATATTTGTTAATAGACATTAAAATTGTTGTAACTGGTGTCCATATACTGATTCATTACTATAGTTTTAGCGCTAGTCTTTCGACTATTTCTAGATTAACCTATAAGAGAAGAGCAAAACGTTCCCAAATATCTTTAGTCCGAGTCGCTTGCAACTGCTAGATATTCAGAATAAAAAAGATTTAACACATTTTTGAACAAGTTGTATTCCTCGCTCTTCTCCAAATAATTTTAACTTTATAAACTTTCGGTTAATTCTAACTAAAGGTGGAACTTTAGGCTTAGAGCCAGACAGTTTTTATTCAAATCGAAATGCACGTTACAATTTACTTCAAAATGGAAAGTGTATCTTAGAGAATTCTTCTACTGGATAATACTTGTATGCTAGTGAAAACGCTAACTTTCTAATAAAAAAAAAAAATGTATTCGAGGAAAACTCCTTTTCTTTCAAACTTGGTACGCTTTGAAACATTTCCCCTTCTACTGAACAGTGTGTGTGTGTGTGTGTGTGTGTGTGTGTGTGTAGTGAAAACTTTTCTTCTACTGGGAAAAAAAAAACATCCTCAGATGAAACTACTCTTCGATTGAAAAAAAATGTACCCTAACCGTTTAAAAAGTGTGATGGGTTATGTAGAAAGTTAATTCTACACAAATTGGATCGTTAGTAAAAAGGCTCTGCCCCATTTTAAGTAGATTAAAGTTCAGTGAAAAGAGTGGTCTTTACTTGAGGAACTAACTGCGTGAGCTAACACGTCGGTAAACTTCATGATGTTCAAACCCGAGAAGTAAATGTACATGTTAATAGGACTTCATATAACGATGCCAGTCACGACATGGAGAATACTTCTGAGAACTATTAATACTGTTCGTTTACTACTTTAATGTAAAGTATAGATCACATGTGCATTCTACGAGGACATACTCTTCCACTATGATTTCATAACATTTTAATTGTGGTTACAATAAACTTTAAGCATAAACCCAGTAATCTGAGTACAGATCACATGTGCATTCTACGAGGACATACTCTTCCACTATGATTTCATAACATTTTAATTGTGGTTATTTAGGTTGTCAATAAACCTTGTTTGTTTGTTAAGCATAAACCCAGACACTGGACTATCCGAGTCGTGCCCACCATGAATACGGAGATCCGATTTTTATCGTTATAAGCCCTTAGACTTACCGCCAAGTCAGGGGAGATGGGTAGACGATAAAATGCAAGAGGTTATGTATAGAACAAGTTGGGCTTATTCACCGAGATGGGGGCTGGACGTTGCCTACTCGTTAATTTTTTGGACAACAGATCCGAGGGTCATGATTTGCGTCTCGTTGCAACAAAATCGCGCACTCCGTACTTTAAGGGCCGTGAGTGTGTTATAAGAGAAACGGTCAAATCACACCGTCAGGTTTGAATAACTCGAGTTGTTGGTTGGTTCTGTTGATAGACTGCATTTTCCCTCTAATTTGTCGGTTTTAAGTTAAGGATGGCTAGCATAGATAGCCTTTGTGTTAACTTTGCGCGAATTAGTCAAAACAAACGTCACACTTGAAATGCATGAGCCTGAGCAGCAAACAACGAGACTTTCAACTATACATGATTCATGTTAATGTTACTGTAGTAATGGTAGTCAATGCTATTTCAAGGTATCCTTTGCTATCTAAAAATACGTCAATTTTCGAGCTAATATCCAGTTGTCCAAGTTGGTTGGTTATGCATTTCGCGTAAAGGTATTCGAATGCTACCTTCGCCAGTCTTCGTTAATGTTGAAGTGATGACTACAGTCGCTAGGTGGAAGGGAGCTAGCAAAGATCAACCACCACAAACTTTTGGGTTACTATTTTATTGACGAAAAATGGAATTTACCATCACTTTATAACGCTCCCACAACTGAAAGGGCGAGGATGTTCGGTGACCCTCATATTACTAGTAGATTTCCCTAACCACTATGCCTCATCCAGCTAAATAGTAATTTGGTTTAAAATAACAGTAAGTTAGTGACATCAGGAAAGATACCAGGTGTTTGTTTATTTAATTAATATATATATTTTTTCAAATCCCGTAAACAAAATTATGGGTGAAGAGTCTCTGAAAACGTGCTTATCAAGTTGAACATTTTGCTAGAGTTGCACGTAGTCCAATGTTACAAGTTCCACTCAGATAACAAAAATGAGGCAAGACTTTCTTAGACTCAAAAATTGTGTATGAACAAGTTTTTAAAATATTTTTTTAAATATCTAAGTTTATTTTTGATGCAGTAATGGGATTATTTCGACAAATTATTCGATATATGTTACGTAATATGATATAATTACATGCTCCACCAGGTGGCAATGTATTGATTGTACAATGCGCACACGGTTAACAGACAATATTGGCATTACAGTCTCGAAACATTCATGGTCTAAAGCATATGGTAAAGAACCTTTGGAACTTAGGATTAGTGTTTTTGCATGCAGTGACGTTGTGCTTTTGTGTTGAAAGATAGGACAATGACGACTATCACCGAATTTCGCAACTCAGAAAACCTACCTGCACCAAAATAAAGTTGTTTTTAAAGAATACTGGGATCTATCTATTCAAAATTGGGCGTAGCTTGCAAGGGTGTTTCCTCTATTATTGATGGGCTGTGCAAAGTGTACCTTCACTTATCGTCGTCTTATTAAGTCGACTACAAGATTCAAAAGAAAAACTTGGCGTACAATAAATACGCAGAGATCTAGGGTTCTCTCTCAGTCAACGGATTAATCTATTATTCCACTTACTTCCTCATCTTACCCTAAACATTTTATGAAACAAGCATGAAAAAACAAATTATTTCCCTATTTAGTTATTGAATTTTTCAAGTTTAGTTATTTGGACAATCAATCATTTATAGTTAGTTCTAATTAGGAAATAGAAGTGAATTGTTAATGGATAAATATAAAATCACGTAGATTTATCAATTTGTAAAATAAAAGCCAACAAAAGGAAAACTAAATATAAAAAATATTACGTCAACTACATGAACAATAGATGTCGCCACAATCAAAGGCTACGAACAGAAGTTTTAAAAAAAGTTAAATTAGATGTAATAATCCTTTAAATGGTTTCCATTCACGTCTTTTTTTTTATAAAAATATATTCTAAGCTAGTTTCGTTAAACTACTCTGTTCTTAAAAGGAACAATTATTCCTAGTTTTCTATGGTGACGAGAAACCCACTTGAAGTAAAAATGCATTTTAAAAGACGTCTTTAGCACACATCGGTCGTGGTTTTCTTTGGTTTTTCAGCCTACTTTACTAACCTTTGCAACCGATTCTCCTCCTGTTGCTTCTTCCTTGTTGTCAGCTTTCTGCTTACTCTTTTTCTGACCCATGGTTCGAGCTGTGCGACTCTGCAAATATGAACAAACTAAATAGAACAGTAAACACTATCGAACATGCTACTTTTGTTCGTGAACATTACCAGCATTTAACGATTATTTAAAAAAGCTAGAGTCAAAGTATTTAAACATGTAAACTAACCTTTAAAAATACTTAAAACAAATAGTTTTAATTTTATTCGCGTTGACGGGTTTTATATAGTTGCAGCAACCATGATAGAGCTTATACTTGTGTGCATGCGCGCGCTTTTTATAGCAAAGGCAGTTGAAAGGCAATTAACATTTCAAAACTCGTAATCTTACTGGATGATCCTAACACGACTTTGATGATCCAAAACATGACTGACATACGTTAGAATTTAAAATGTTCCAAAAGACAAACTTAGCTGATGAAACCTAAAAAAAAATAAAAACAGCACAAAAAGTTTTAAAACTTAACTTTATCCTTATTTCGCTTAGTGTTATATTTTTAAAGGTTTTGGAAAACAACGCCAACTTAAGAGGATAGGTTTCAGAATTCAATACAAACCGAATAAGGTTTACGACTGGGTTACGACTGGTTAAATAAGAAATTTATAAACAAGAAAACTGGTTGCAACAGGAAAAAAAATGTTAGAAAATCCATTGGTTCAACGGCACTGACAATTTTTAGATATGCAAACAAACAAGGCTACGACTGGCACTTAAGTTATAAGCCTTTTAAAATCAGAAATAGACTTAAATGTATAGTACAATAGTAAAGTTTTGGTTTTTAACGTACCTCATCAGGTTACGTAACGCTAACTTGTTTTTTTTAATGCTGAATCAACTTCTCTCATTAGCAGTGGCTCAATTTTATAAATTAATATTTAAGAGTACAAAACAGGACCGTATGAAGTGATAAGGTTGCTCAGACCATAGCGTGACCATTTTTCTGACTAATGTATTAAAACTTGCTTTTAATTAAATAAATTACTCTGCGTGTATGTACTATTTGCACTTTGTAAAAATGGCTCAAGATTCGATTGCATAGCATTGAATTTAAGATTTTCTGAGTGAGGTTCAAGCCTCCAGATCCCCCTAGAAAATGACATGCTTTCCACACACAGTGTGTCGTTGGTTGTAGCAATGACCTGACCAATCCAAAAGTTGCTTCCTAAGACAATGCAAAACTATGCAAGAGTGAATTATTTTATCAGACGTTTATTGGAGGAAGAACATTGACAAAACACGAAGAACAATACACTACGATCAATATTCAAAATTTAAAAGTTACATATATCTTAATGTGTTAGATAAATCTGTGCTTTAAGTTCTATCAACCGAGTAAAAATATTTTCAAATTTAATTACTCGGTTGTGTTCAAACTTTTCACCTGTTAAATGAACTAAAAGAACGATTACTTGAAAATATTTGAAACTGCTTGAATATATAAACTGTATAAAACTTTCTAAAATTTTAGCAGAACAAGCTATTTCTGATGTTTTGAAAGGGGCGTAAATGCGAGCTTACAACTGGTGCCTTATGGCTGTGTGTTTAACAACTCACTTCAAGTCTATTTAAACTGCTCAGTAACAAATAGAGATTCTTTGGCCTTACTGTATAAAATGCAAAGAATTTCTATAGAAGCCAAGTTTACAAACATTCTCTAACTAGAAACAATCAGTCATAGAATATCATTTTGAACACCGTTAATTAAACACAAGTTTACTTGACTAGCACACAAAAATGTCGAAATTACACGATCAATAATACGAGATCGTTATTATATACGATATACCCAATACCACTTCACTTTCAGTTGACCTTCAATATACAAATGTTCAGATCAATATTACAGTTTCACAAAATAGTTCTCACGAACTACATTCACAAATGTAAGACTATGCTATCAAGAAAAAGAACATTTTTGATATTAGGTTACCAGAAATAAAATGTTTGAATTCTCACGATGGCATTTAGAAGTTGAATATTGAGTAACTTATCGTTGGTTGGTTTAATACAACGTTCGTCGCTTACGAGGTGTCTTAATTGTCTACTGTTTCAATTCTACTCGGTCAGTTTGGCAACCCACAAGGCAGAATGGACAAAAAGGACTTTCGTCTAATTTTCATCTACGAGAAAAAAAACGTGAACGAAAAGCTACCGAAACTACACGCAACATCAACCAGACATTCGGCTATGGATCTCTTACTGAATGTGCAAGTTCAGCGTTGGTTCGACATGGAAATGAAAGTCTTGAAGACAACGAAGGTCGTGGAAGGAAGACTTTCTTTAGATAAAAACACATTAAGGGAATCAGTTGAGACAGATCTTCGCACAACAGAACGTGAGCTTGCAGAAAAGCCAGGCACAAGTAAAAACACCCAAGTGCGATTGTAAAAGACGAAAAAGTTGGATAAGTGGGTTCCGTATGATCTGACTGAAGATCAACAAAATTGGCCTTATGAGACCTGTCAATGTTGACACTCCAAAAATTGAACAAATTTGAAATCGAGGTTCTGCCTCATCTACCTTATTCTCCAGACATTTCCCCTACAGATTTTAATTTTTTTACAAGACTGACAACTTTTTGAACAAACGCTTTCAAAACCAGGCAGCTGCAGAAGAAGCTTTCGGAGAGTTCACTGACCATAGAAACTGACGTCTACAGCAAGAGCATAAACAAAACACCGTTATAAGTTGGCAAAAGTGTTGAAGCAAATGGTGGTTACTTTGGTTAAAATACAGGTTTTACAACACTGGTGTATACTTTTTCAAACTTCGCAATTCAAAAGAGACATTTACTTCTGAAGAACCTAATGTTTTCCTCTCCTAGAAGAACCAACTCTGACTTAACACTTTCGATATAGTAGTGTCGTAAGATATACTTAAAGAACGTTATTTGTAATATAAAATAAATGCATTTATATGTACACAAGTACGATGTGGTTCAGAAATAATCAATCTTTGTTTTGTTTTTTGTTTTCCACGGGACGGAAGAAATTTCAGAAACATATCCACACACGTTTACAACCCCTGGAGTGTATAAAAAAAAAATAGTTTCCACTTTCGAGAATATGTACAACTACACTTGTCACGAGACATTAATATCACACACACTATTTTTTTAAACACTGCATTTTTTAATCTAGTTCCTTAGGAATTAGAAGAGAACTAGATAAAGACCGTAGTGTTAATTGAACTGTTATATTTTTAGAGATACTCAACGCTTCAGTTCCCAACTGTTTACAGTACGTATTTTGTTAACTTGTACGAGTTTTCACAACTTGCAACAAAACGATAATCGGTTACTTGGAAAGTTAAACATCAGTTATTCCTTCGCAATGGAAAAAGTGCGATAGCTGGAAAGTAGACAAACTACACTAACTGTGTCTGAAGTTGACTTACAACAATCGAACACCTCCTGGTATCTATTTTGTGTACAATATATTTCAAAATAAAACAGTTTCGGGCAACGGTTGATTCCAACATAAAGATACTTTTCAACCACATTTGATGTTTACATATTCCATCCTTCGAACTTGCTTCGTGTTTAAATATTACATTTTGAATCCAATTCTGGTATCTCGGAACGACAAAGAGGTTTAAAACTATACGAGCAAACGTACAGACAGGTGTTACAGCGATCAAAAGTTAATACTAATTCGTTATTGTACTATATACATAAATTTAGGTTCCAAGTGCAAATAAAATTTACAACATGTATTCATAATTCCCTGGATCACTTCGAAATAATATCACATAAACCCCTTTAACAGTTTTAAGCTAAGTATTTCATACCATGTTTCAAATTATTTATTCTGTAGGGATTCATAAACCTCAAACGAGAGGTGGGAAGCGGTTTGCTTTCCCCTTTTCCGTGCTCAAAGTTCAAAGTTTCGAACACGTACAAGACAACTTCACTGGTTTCCACGACATTTTATTAAAGGAACACATGTGGTAAAGGTGTTGTATTGAAGAGTCCGAGAATTCAAATCAGCCACAAATGAATAAATATAAATATAGGTGCACAACTAACTACAACAACAAACACGGCTATCCAATTAGTAAACAAGTTTATTAATTCCATACATACGTGAATATTCAAATTTGTTTGTTTCTTCGAAACTGAAAAATAGTTAATATCCAAGAAGCAAGTTTTTGTGCAGTGGTGTCACTACCATGTGTTATTTATAAACTCTTTCAGTGGCAATTATATTTTTAGATACACAGTTAAGAAAGTAAAAAAATGACACGATTTAATAAATCCACAACTTAATCGAAACTTAAAACTGGTAAACTTTGGAAAGGTTAAAACGGCACGCGTTGTCTTGATGGCGGTAAACTTTTCCAGTCTCAATGTGTATAATAATCACACTGAGGCTGAAACAAAAGGTTATGTAATGTGACCCATGAATTCGCCCTTGGTAATAAAAGAGGCGAGGATCAAACTGATAATATTTATAGGGTAATCCCTCTTTCAGAGTTATACATTAGATTTTACGTTCCTGTAAGTAACCCTTCTTTCAGCGTCATGTTATTTTACATTTGTTTTTTCTTCGTCAAAAACATTATTTTGAGAAGGGGAGAGTATGATTACCTTAGTTTCGAAAACAAACTGAGAAAAACAACCAGACATATCAGCACCGATTTCTCTAGAATGGTTCGTTTGTTGTTGAAGGCATCTAATTATCACTACCCACTGCCAACTCTTATCAACGAATAGTGGGATTGACTGTTACATAATGCTCCCACAGCTGAAAGGGCGAGCATGTTTAGTGTGATGGGGATTCGAACCCACGACCATCAGATTACGAGTCAGGCTCTCTAACCACCTGGCCATGCCGGGTCTTTCCAGAATGGTAATTGAAACAAACTGAACCAAATAAATCTCATAATTTGATGAAAAATCTATAATTCCTTGAAAATGATTTATACTCTACGTTTAGATCATGCAATTTCGCCGGAACAGAAGTTCTTCGTTTGAGCTTTGCGTCGCTAGAACAATCCAAGTACAAAACTTGTGTTACCTCTTTATATAGTTTTTAAAAAATGATTTGTTTTCATACTTAAGCCTACTTTATCCATTTTGAGATTCTTATAAAAGACGAATTCATGTTTCACACGAAAGCAAGAAATAGACAAGGGGAGGCAGTGACGAGAAAATAACAAAATCAAATACTTTAAGTTATAGAAACGTTTTAGTAAATTTGTTTGATCTCTAAATAAAAACAATATAACAAATCTATTTAAATTATTTCTACGTGATAATTGACAACACAATATTTAAACGTATAGGAGTACATGGAGTTCTTACAAAGGGTGATCGATACGTAGAAGGAATTTTAACTAATAAAACATAATTCTGCTATTTATAAAACTTTCTGCATATAATTGTTGTTTAAATCCACCATCACGTTAGCTCGTGTCTTCGTAACGGTATCGAAACGCTTGTAAACAAAATATTTCTGCTATAACACGACTTATCGTATTGGTTTAGATTAAAATTGTGGTTGTCTCACAATGGATACTAACTAATCCAAGACTTGTTTTTCCCAAAGTGAAAACTATGTTACATATAATGACGCTGGTTTAGAAGCGCTCTCACAGAGAGACCTATCATTTATATTTATTATCAGTCTTATCAGAATGTTTTTTTTAATCGATAAATAAAGCTGAATATTTAATTAATAGCCACAATAGAGGGACATCCGCCTCTTAACTATCAAAATCACTTTTTAAAATCAAAAATATAAATGGGGTAAGACGTGTTGTGGAACTAATGTTTACTGAGGGCATGCCTCATACTCTAAATTCCCTCCAATAGGTGTCACTGTATTGATATTAAGTTACTGTTACATACAAGGTATTAACTGCCTAGATGTTTTAATTATTGATAGATCCTCAAATTTTCTTTTGTTGTTGTCGGAAGTAAAATTTTCCATATCTTTAATTTTAAAATTAGTTCCATAGTTCTCCGACAGGACACGAACAAAAACATTCTGATAAGTATGAATTTAACCGTTCCTTATAACTCACTACAAACAAGATTGTTTTATAGGTGGAGTTGTTTTCGTGTAGATTAAATTAGTTAGGTTTAACCTGCGAATGTAATTGTATCAATCGTATTCTTAACAAATCTTAAAGTAGCAGAATAAACCTCAATTGTTGAAAATTTCAATTAAACCAAAGTAATCAAATGTGCTTCAGCAACTGTTTTAAAATATAATCCAACGTCCTTCGGTGTATTGTAAAGACAATTGTTCTCAGACTAAACGTTTTTAGACGTATCATCTAACTCGATTCGTTCAGGTCGGATGGAAAACGTTTACAACCTATCTGAACAAATATAAAACTGACGTCATATTCCTGGGATAAAAAGTATACAATAGCAACCGATTGTTTATCTATTAAACAAGTAACCAATCAAATGCGCAAGAATTGTTTAAATTCACTATTATACTTCACACTAGAGGATTTATGGAACACGGCGATACCAACAGCATTTTTCATTTTTTAAAAATAAATTAAGCTTGTTTTTCTAAAAAAAATCTTTAATTCAAGCTCTTGAAGAGAGTTAAAAATAGTACGTGGCTAATAAGGAAATTATAACTAACGCTGGCAATTCTTAACATTTTCTTGTCTTCACAACAGTGTTCTTAATATATTTTATTTATTGGTATAAAGAATTGTTCATTAGATATGCCATTTTATACCTTTCACTGCCCAGTGGGAATTAACTACCTGTTGCATAATAATGAGTAATTTTTATTTTTGCTTGTTGTGACACATAGTGGAACGAACTGGAGACAAAAATTAAAGCCACTTATTTTCTGTTGAAAATACACTGACAACAGCCACAACTGAGATGAAGTGAAATATTGATTTTTTTTTTCTTTTTAACGACACACGCCATTAAAGAATATGTAACCAACGAAACCATGCATTCACAGGCAACTTAGAGCGTAAACTATTCAAATTAAAAATAAATTAAAGAACCGATGGGGCATAAACCCTAATCAGTTGTTCTGATATAAAAGATTTACAGATATAAAATTAAAAGCAGAGAAACTTAAACCTTGTACAATGAATTGTATATTCGCTTGGTTCCAGTTCAAGTTATACGGAATACATAATCCTGACAAAGAATTCGCTTGAGCCCACTTTTCAGCGTTGTACACGTCACACATACTATCAAGTCACCATTAACGTGAGATCCCCCGAATCTCTATTTCCTCACAAAATATCTTAAGAACTGCTAAAATGCAACATTAAAAGATCCACTCGATCTACACATCTGTAATAAACCTTGACATAGTTAGATCTGTAACAATAAATCACCCGTGTCAAATTATTTAAAAATAACATTTTTTTCGGCCGCTTTATACTACACGTTAGCAATAACAATCGTTCACTATATACAGTTAGTGGGCTTTACAATGTTAAATACAGAACTTAAAGTTTCCCAAACCGTGGTGCACAAATTATTCCCTCCTGGGAGGGAGGGAGGGGAGGTGGAGTAATTAGGGTAGAGGTCGTGTAATAATGAAAATAAGTAATTACTACAACAGAAATAGCATTATAATGCTTATCCGAGTATTATATATCTCAAATTAACTCTCTTTCACTCATTTAATAAATGATTCTTGCGCGCCCCCTGCTTGTTTTATTTAAGTGAGGATTGACGTGGGAATAGATATTTTCTTGCATTTCTTTACGGCATTTGCGAAACTGTGCGCGCGCGCCCTGTTGTTCGCGATGCAGATCTAGTGAATAGTGGTATAATGTTTCACCCTATTACTACCTTCACGTTGTGCAACTTTGTAATATATTAAATCTCTACTTCTAGACTTCCTACAGATCTGGGGCACACCCACAAAACTGATTTTTATGGTGATCAGAGTTCGAAAAGTTGGTACTCGTGCAGTGGTAACAGAGGAAACTGAAACTGCTTTGAAACTTGTACATGATCGAACATAGACAACCTAAGAATCCCAGTCAGATCCATAGGGATAAGATGTTGGGAAATCCGAAAAATTTCGTTAGTGATAAGACGAATAGATAAAGCCACTTTGTACTTGGGTACGGAAATACGTTAAGCTAACAACAGTAAACCGATGATTATTTTATAAATAAGGATTCATTTTATATGAGCAAAAAATATTTAATATTTTAACGTTCTCTTAAAAAAACATTACTTGTCAATTTGTTACAGATTCTTATCCTAATTTCCCTCAATGTAGAACAGTTTTCTTTAAAGTATTTCATTATAACTATCAAATTATGTGCTAAATAAAGTACCACACGGAAATGTTAATCAAATGTCATATCGAAGAACCCAGAACTTAAGATTACTTGGAGAAACTTTAACTTGATAGCGACAGCAGAGTACATCTGAAAGCAGTCAATGGAGTGTAAGTAATGGGTAGATTTTCGTTAATAGTCAGAATGAAATAAAAGAAATTCTAAATCATGTACGTGGTCGTGATGGTAATTAAGTAAAATATTGTAGGTTAGCGTTACTTTACGCGCTTGTTTCCATGGTAACCACATGACGCACTCTTCATTATTACGTTAGCCGGATATTCATTGAACATAATTACAACTGCCCCTGGAATTATGTAATCAATGCACCGTGTTTGTCTCTTGAATTAAAGCCCAAAACTTGAAACTAGACGCGAACAAAGCTTAGAAAACCATTATAAACAAAGAGCATTCATATACAAAACTATTTGAACTATGTCCGTTGGAAAGTGAGGGTATATAGTTAGAATATTTAAAAACAAAATGATCAAACGCGTATTTCAAATACAACTGAAGTTTAAGAGAATATTTGAGTATAACCATGCACTCTTGCTTGTTTGCTTCAAAATTGTCGCGCAAAATTGAAACCAGTTCTAGGTAAAACAACCGCCTTGTCTTTTTCAGTTTATTTTTATCTGGCCGAACATTGCAAATCAACCGTCAACCTTACAGCGCCCCCACAGCCACAGAGTTACGAACACGTTTTTGCGATAAAGAGATGCGAAAATTGAACACTCCGATTCATAGTCCTAATCGCGCGATTAATTTATGTAATTTGCAAGTTAAATGGAACAATTACAGCGAAGGATTCTTTTTCATTGCTTCCAACAATGAAGAAAAATTCCAAGGAAACGAGGTTCACGACGATACGTCTTTGCTAAATACGTCACGTAAAGTTTAATTCCAAGCTAAAGTTCACCGCCACCAAAAAAAAAAAAGTACAAAAAATCTGATTTACAACACCTCCCACGAGAAGGGGCTCACGTTCTTCGATTCTATTCTTGTTGAATCAGATTAAAACTTTTTAAAATAAATTAAAATAATTTTTGCGAGTAAACAATACCCAAAAAAAGGGACAAACAGACTTTATACGCAACTTGTACATGTTTTTTCCCCTAGTAGTAGAATGCTTTCTTAACAATATTCTTGCTTATGTTTCCCTGCCACCATCACCGTTAGCAATAGAACTTCAAAGATTTCTTGACACATCTTACTAAGCTTTTCAAATTTTTGTGGGTCTAAAAAAAAAAAAAAGTTAGTTTCAGAGTAGTTAAACATACCACATTATTCCCCCCTCGTGTACGGATTTACTGTATACACATTTATTTTAACACTTACCTTTGATGCACGTGATGTATATTGCTGGATGTGTATTGCCTATATCCCGCTTGTTCTCCAAAATTTGTAGAAGATTCTCGAGAGCAAAAATCAACAATATGTTTTTTTACGAAAATGCTAAAACGTTTTCGAATACGTTGAGCTTTTGCAAATTTCCCCTCACGAGTTTTTAAACCGATGTGCCGAGAGACAGTAATAAAAAAATGTTTGGTCGCTACAGTCAGTATACTACAGGGTGGCCCGTAAGTCCCTACCGATCCATATATCTTGTGTATCTAGTGTATCTGTGTGCTGTCCCTCATTCATGTACTCACGTACTTGTCACAATACACTCAAGTGTTAATGGGCTTACATCGGCCATATTTCTCTGAAAAAAGAAAAGAAATTTATAATACATATGGATGGGTACGGACTTACGGGCCACCCTGTATAATCTTCGGAAGTTATAATTATGATGAACACTTACTAATTGAAAAACTATAGATATCTAACCAGGAACGTTTATAGGATTTCAAATATTACAAACCGTTCAACGTCACTGAATTAACTTCGGACGTCAGTATTCCTATGAGGGCATTAAACATCTTCGTCGGTAAAGTCAGCTTATATGCAGTGTGAGGCCAGCCAAAAAACGATAGCATTAGCTTAAGCGAGGTAAAACAATATGAACTCAATTCGCTCCTCGTGGATTTGGACCGTCGATAATAATCAGTTAAAGACTAGATAGAAGACTGGGTATAGTTTGTAAAACTCCAGTATATAAACGATTATTTGTAATAACCGTCATTATAAATTGTATTGTTTGTATATTAAAATGTGTTAAAAAGAAAGCTCTATGCATAAACCTTGCGCACAAATATAAGTTTGATACATTTAATTAACTTCTAAATTAAGATTAAAATGTCCGGTTATTTAAATTCGCAATACGTAATGTACGGAACATAAATTGGAGATTCGTCCGAGATAAATTATAGTCCGTAACACGAAGTCAATTCTGTAATCACATCGAATATGACAGAAAATAAGTGTTTTCATTTTATTTGTGACAGTTTTGCCATTTCTTTACATTGTGGTATACAGTTATTTAATATAATACTCCCTTTGGTAGCCAACTGTATATCAATTAATCTAACTTGTGGGTTAAAACACTGTCTTAATTAGTTTCGACTCAAGTATCTTTGTACTAGTAAGGATCAGATAAGTCCTGTAACTTTAAAAGCTGCCGAAATCCCTCGCGGTTAAAGTTTCAGAATTATATCTAGTTAAAACGAATGTGCAATTACGAACTGTATGGTACATCTATTATAAATCTTTAAAAACATTTCGGCTGGTATGGCTTTGCTGATTTGCATACTAAAGATACCTGATTTACATATCAATTAAAATAAAACTTAGGAAAAGCAAATACAACAGTTATTTCATTTGTTTCTTTGGTAGCATTTATGGTTTTTACTGAGCTCGAATGCTAGTGATCATTCAAACTGCTTAAAAATGTATTTAAAGACGAGTTGCAAGCTTTCATTCAGACTCTAAAATGTAAACTAAAAATTCATTACTGAACGAACCCTACACAATACTTTGAAAAACTGTGTACTATTTAACAAAAAAACGGAAATATAATCCAACGTGCATATGCGGTAGTTACTCTGTTATTTAGCACAAAAATACACAATCAGTGCTATGTCCATCGTGGGGATAGTATCCCTAATTTTAACGTTATAGGCCTACATGATTACCGCCGAGTCACCGTGGGACGAAAGTCGCTGGAAAACATGTGTCAAGACACACAGCCAAGACAACCCGTACGACACACGGCTGTGTCATTAGCAGCAGTGACAATTCGGCGCTTTTCCACCTTCTGTAATTCAAACTGTGGTAATCCAAATTAACACACACTTCAACGGATGTGCTCTACTGGAACATTACTTCACATACCAAATTCCAAGACCATCCGTTAAACAACGAGACAAAATATCAAACGTTTGTTGAATTTTTGTTCCCCCAACAGAAAATACGGAATTTTATTTGACAGGAAAGCATTACGATTCTTCAAATCTGATTCATTGATAGATATTTATAAAATGTAATTAGATATCAAATTTGTTCTAAATATAGTTACGTGTACAAAGTTATTCAAAAACCGCTGAAATTTCAAACTATGCGCACACCAATGCAAAAAGTCACGTGAGCTATCTGTATAAAACGTTACCACAGATTCTCGTTACATTTAAAGTGGATTATTTAGTTTGTCATTCAAGTTAAAGACGACCGATTTAGAGCGGTAAAATTATAGAGTGAAATCACGTGGAGATATAAATATTGGTTAGAAACTGAACTAACTGAAGTTTAAAAACATCGTACAGTAGACCAATTGTACAGTAGTACAATTATTGATTATCTATTGTTAACTTTTAACAATAAATTCGCTGAATTTTATGAAATTCTTAAAATGTAAAAGCATTTAACATTACATGACATTAGCTTAACAATTAATGTGAATACGGCTGTACCACGTGTATCCAGATGATGACAAACTGTTGATCTAGATTCCATGGCGTTAGTATAAAGAAGCTTAACTGTTTTAAAGATTATGGTTATCACCATATCTTATAATATGGTTGGTTATGTAAAGTCTGTTCTGAATAATAGTTTTGCGATCCTAAAATTAATTTTGATTACTGTCGAGTGTCACTTTATTTCATGTGGTTTGAACTGACAGTTATGCTATCTAATTAAAAAACCCTTAGGTGTAAAAAAGTGCGAACAAAAAAGAATTGAGCGTGTGGTTTGAAGGAACTGAAACAGACATTTGAACTGGTAGCTACACTTACAGCGTTTATAAGAATTTACAGCAAATATTTTTAATAATCAGCCAGGGTGCTAATAAAAAAACGCGGCCTGGCTAACAAAATGTTTTAATTATGCTGGTGTACAGTTGTAGACTTCCGCGTCACTCGGCAAGTTAGAAAAAAGTAGTCCTTCGAAAAAAAATAAATTAGATGACACTTGACACCTTAGGGAAAAATCTGTTTGAATAAACAAAGGTGACTATATTATAAACAGCCGAATTCAATGTTACCGTGAACTACAGGTTAACATTAAGCAATTTAGATATAATGTGTTAAACTGAAGTTAAGTAAAATAATATGTTCATTATCATAACGATACGAATTATACCACGAAAAATATTTTTAATGCAAAGTTACTCGATGTACTATCCACAGAAAAGAGAATCGAATTCCGGATTTTAACGTTAAGTCCTTAGATTTATCATCTACTCATTTGTAAACACCGTTGAAGAGCGGTCGTCGATAGAAATGTTTACTTTGTCAGGAAATGTGTTCGTTGTCACTGTAGTTATTTGCTACAAAATACCATCAGGAGGGTTTTTGCTTACAATTAAATTCTGCATAAAAACAATGGCAAAAAACAACAACAACTTCGAGTTACTTATGTAGCAATATATTTCAATAAATGTTCTTACAGTACGAGAAAAAACAAACAAGTATTATACACTAGTTGTAGAAAAGCAATACTGGATAAAAAACAAAATCAACTACGTTGTTGAACACCAACAGAAATTACAACACCGTGTTAAGTATAGAACTGGTTAGTATTATTTAAAGATAAATGAAAAGCGATACTTTTATACTAATTATACCACGTCTGGTTTTCTTCACTTTTGAGATTGTTTCATTTATTATTGATAGGAAAACTTGTGTATCAAGTATAAAAGTAAATGCTAAGAGCTTCGTTGCATTGTATTTAAAACATTAAAAACAGCCTTTATTCGTTTAATTACATTTTCTTTATTTAAAACCACTGTTATGCTATAATTATATTTCACAAACGTGATTAATAAGCATGTATCAATATCAAATACGGTGACATAAGCAACCATTCCCATACACTGTGTAGTAAACGTGAAATGCTTATTTAGCCTCTCGGAGACTGATGGAATTTATATATCTATCCATGTTGGAATTTCTCATTAAAACATGAATTAAGATAAAACCTTTACAGTTTCAGACATTTTATCTACAAGTAGGCTTATTTGACCAAACGATAAAATACAAGGAGATCTAATTCCAATAATGCTAGTAGCTTACAAAGTAGTAATAAAAAAAACAACTCAAAATGATCAATAAATTTAGGTCTTACTTGAAACCAATATGTTGGAAATAGTTTATCTCGAGATTTCTAAAATGTTAGCTTTGATAAAAATCTAAACTTGAAAAATAGTTTATGATAAAATACTGAAATGAATGTAGTTTTCAACTTAACTTTGAAAGAACATTTATTTGGTTGGTCTAGAGAAAGTAAAGATATGAAACTCGTGAATTTGACTGTAGGTGTCGTATGATACATTATCCAATAAGAAACAAGAGGAAATCCTATATAGCCGCGGAGCTTGTAATTATTTTCGACATTTTATTAGCTACGTTTCTGCGCGCCAGCAATACTGAGTGTGGTGCTCACGTATAACAAATTCTGTATTATTACTCAAGGATCTGAAATTATTTAAGGCAGGATAAGATTAAATACAAGAGACCTTGGGCGAGTTATATAGATCAGTCGAAAGGTTGACCTACCGAGTCAAACTGTAATTAGATCTCATATCAGTCAAGAGAGCTAGGAGTTTAAAACTTTGTACTTGAAAGAAAAAAACGCGAAGCCGTTCTACAAACCACCATGCAGTCTAAAGCACAATTATCAAGTTTAACCTTACATGCTCACAGACGCAGATTACGTGATTTTGGTTAAAAGGAAGATTGTTATTATTACCACTAACTTCGAGTATTTTTAGCGCTTATTATGAGACGCTAAGCGTTCATTCGATGACGGGTGATTCATAGTCTAAATCTCACTCCACAGCCCGCTAGGAGTTAATTAGTGTACATCAATGTATAGTTTACGGGTAAGATTTATTTACTGTAGCGATTATTTCTCTCCAGTTCCTACGTGTCAGTTAGTTGAAAGTAACAATAGTAGTGTTTTGTATAAAATAAATGAAAGTGTTTTTCATTTCATAGGACCCTAAGATCATGCATATTATATATAAATTCATAATTTGATTACGCCCTCGTATAAATATTTCCATTCGAGGATGTAATCAGTTGAAGGTGTAGTAATAATTCTGGATGAGAATAAAACCTAAATAGTTATGTTCATGTGAATAGCGCTATTAAATAGGAATAATTTGAATGTACAAAGTTTACTTAATAAATGAAAATGTCCTCATAAAATAATTAATAACAGTTTTAGTTGGACATATCTTCCAAACTGAACTTCAGTTACTCCAAAAAAGTCCTTTTTAAAAGGGGTATTGAAACAAATGAACTTTGCCAATACTTACAACGCTAGAAACCGAGTTTCAATACATATTATGGTAAAAGCAATTACTCCAACACGTAGTTTTGTGCTTAATTACAAACAACGCCGATTTATTTCTCGTATTAATATGTTTCTTTGCTCATCAAAAAAGGCAGATTTGATA
Source organism: Tachypleus tridentatus (assembly GCF_004210375.1). Lineage (NCBI taxonomy): Eukaryota > Metazoa > Arthropoda > Merostomata > Xiphosura > Limulidae > Tachypleus > Tachypleus tridentatus. Next base: position 158,265,759 of record NC_134825.1, on the reverse strand, counting down.
CAAGTTAAATTAATAACAATATAAAATACAAATAAGTATGTGGTTAGTTATGAAAGTATCGAAGGTCTTAAGCCCTGGCTGTCTGCGAAATACGACTGACATTAACCATTACAAGTCCTTTTATTAGTCAAACACGTAAATGTCACTTTAATTTCTAGCGTTCGCAGTTCCACTGGAAAATATTTTATTCGCACACTATTAGAGATTAAAATATTTAGAAAAAATAAATTTCTTTTGAGTGTCGTTTGGATGACGTTAAATCTGTGCATTGGTCACTTTAAATGCTGACACATATCCTATTAGCATCAGTAAATAGGGATTGGTATTTAGGTTCAACGAAATAAAAATAGTATTTAAAAACAGCTTCTCGTGTCACCTGGTGGTAGAAAAATAGAAGTTGAAACGCCCTCATCGGGTCGGACGCCTTTCAGTTCGCGTTCAAAATAGTGGATCAAAGTATATATACATACACAAAGCGTCCCTTCACCATTAGAAACTAAAGAACTGCTCTCCAAATTTTAAGGCTATGCGTGCCTCATAGAACGAACAGCGAAATTCTACTATTCTTTCCGGTAGGTGTTTTGACTATCTACCTTCAAAGTTATGGACAGCCAGCGTGTTGCTTTGTGCGAAACTAGCAAGCTTCCCAAGTATTCTAAAAATAAAAGCGTGTTTGGTATTTCAACGGGATTTAATGTTTAAACAAAGGCTAAAGAAAATAGTGCATCATGTTTTAACTAGTTTATATATAAACATAATTCGTTTAGAGACTGCCAAGATGAAAGAACTGCACGATTTTTTCCCTTCTCGGTTGAAGAGCTTGTGTAACATTTCGGTAACAAATACGTTTCGCTATCTTAAGATAATTTCAGTTTGTGAAAATACTATAATTCTTTTAAAAAACAATTATCGGCCTTTGGATGTAGTAACCATATTATCTGAGAGATTCCATAATCTGACTAAAACACACAAGTTTACGCTCAGGTAAAGTATTCAACACGTGCTGTCATTTATATACTTTCATAATAATTGTTACTTTAGCTTGGTAACCAAATTAAGTATTGTTACACATAAAAGTTGATTGAGGAAATTCTATTTCATTTATAATTAGAATCTACTTAAACATGACCTTAACGTTACAATAAATCTCCCGTTTAAGTCGCACATTGATTATTACACACTGCACATTTGAAATTTAAATTATAGATACTTTTACGATGTAATAGCACCAGACCACCGTGTTTTTACGGTGCACATAGGACTATAAAAGTGAAAATAATATTGCAATTTGCCTACTGTTTAAATTTCAACTGAAAGTTACCAGTTATCAGGTTAAGATATTCTGACGTGTTATTAGCTCATTTTATAGAATCATAGTAGCAAATAATTTTGGAGAAAAGCTAGTGTCAACACAGCCTGTATTATGTACACTGATGCTAGTGTTTTTAGAAAGTAATTTACAAATATTCTAACAAGTTTGAGTGTGTTTTCTTATAACAAAGCCACATGGGGCTATCTACTGAGCCCACCGAGGGGAATCGAAACCCTGATTTTAGCGTTGTAAATCGGTAGACATACCGCTCTATTAGCAAGGGGGGCTAAATAGCGAACATGTTTGGTGCGACAGGGACTCGAACCCGCAACCCTCGGATTACCACTTGAGTGCCTTAACCACCTGGCCACGCCGGGCCTTCTTCTAACAAGCTACCATTCAACTAGCTCAGTTTTACCTGTTTATCACAAGGAAAATTAAAATCAAACGGGATTTCAACCTAGTAGTCTTAATGTAGAATTGGGCAGCTCAACATTTCATTTGATTTCAAGTTCGATGTTTTTTAACGCGTTCAGGTTTCAACCTTGTGAAAAGATACCGTTTTTAAACATTAAATCACAATCCTCAACTGAAAAGTTGCTAAGGTTAGAAACTTGAAAACAATGAGCTTTTATCCTGAGGCAGTAGGCAAAGAACGACTTATTCCGCGATGATAATTTAGAACATTATATTAACACAGAATCGCTACATATCTACCGAGCTTAAAGATCAAGGGTCAGAATAACAGCGCTAAAGCACGAGGTACCAAGTACAAGGTAAATTAAAAACGATAAGATTATTAAAAAGTTACGGAATCATCGAGATCCAAGGTTAAAGGTTAGTATATCAGAATTTATCAACAGAAGCTTAAATTCTCTTCTCTTTCATTTATTATTTCACCTTTTTTTTTCAGGTTGGTAATTTTAACATCTAGCTTTATCATCTGGCTCAGCACCTGTACCAACTTTATCCAAACGGTCATCCCCACCATCTTTTCACAAAGTTCATACATCTAGCGGACAAATCCAATTATTCACAAGTGGAATTGGAACAGGCTTCCCAGAAAGTTTAGTAATAATTATCATGGCGAAGAGAAAGCAATAGATCTGTTCACTTCTTTGGTGTTAAGCGAACACAACAAGGCACTAATAAAATAATGATCTGCATCAGCTTTCACTGTGGCTAATACAATAGATGTGCGAAACTGAACAGGGCTAGGTTACAAGTTAGGCACTTTCCTTTATTTTTGAGCAAAAATAGGTAATTGTGTTTTTAGCTTATCTTAACTTTGTCGTAATTCAAATATATTCAGTTTTAAACATACAAACAACTGGTGAACTCAGACAAATTGTAAAATAAATCCAAGCTAATATCTCCCCTGTTTTCTTTGGTTATTGTCATACTTATAAACCGTCTACGGAAATAGGTTCTTTTTAATCCAATAATATCCAATAGTACTTTCTACAGTTACGTTTAAGAACTAGCTACGCCCAAGTCTGTGGTAGTACCCACGAAGACGTACATTTTTGTCAACTAAGCATTCATTCCCCATATCAAACAGACCAATTCACGTATCCAGATGACCCTACCGATACATGTTCTTGTCCGTCATATTTCTGGTGAGGTACAAAGTACAAAGCTAAGATAAAAAAAATACAAGACGTAAGACAAAAAACGCACAAACCGCGAGTTTCTACAATATAGGCGAGTGCTTGTGATTGTAACGGAGTTCAATAGTAATAAATGACAGACAACAGGACTCTTCAAATGGTTGATGTTTGTTTTATTTCTGAATTTCGCTCAAAGCTACACGAGGGCTGTCTGCGCTAGCCGTCCCTAGCTTAGCAGTGTAAGACTAGAGGGAAGGCAGCTAGTCATCACCACCCACCGCCAACTCTTGGGCTACTCTTTTACCAACGAATAGTGGGATTGACCGTGCGACGAGGATTCGAACCTACGACCCTCAGATTAGGAGTCGAGTGCCTTAACCCACTTGGCCATGCCGGGCCTGATGATGTGGTACTCTTAGAAGTGTGGAATCTAAATTTAATTTGTGCACTATTGAACCTTCAACGTCGATCGATTGGTGGGGTTCTCCTCACACGTTTAATCAGTATAATAGTATTGCCGATCTATTAGTTTTGTCTGGTTCACACCGTGCACAGACGAGTTTAATGTCAATACCATTAAAC